>NW_006160040.1:9247354-9252668 GCF_000334495.1 Tupaia belangeri chinensis | reverse complement strand
CCCTTTAGTCAGTGCTACATGTATGTAAAATCACAATCCTTCATATCCAATCAAAAATATACAGGGAAGCTTCAAAGTTTATTAATACCGTCTTGACTGACATCAAGCAGCTTTTCCTTTCTATGCAATTTGCAGCTCAACAGTATCTTATAGTGCCAGGAAGTCTACAAATTTGACGTTAAGCCTTTCCTGCTATAAATTAAGTCTGTTTCCTCATGTATATTAAAAAAAATGCTTAATTATCACACCTCTCTTTTGCAATCCCTTCATAGAACCCAAGACTCTTTGGTCTTTCTAATTCCTTTGAACTGTTAGAAAATAAACAATATTTTAAAAATCTCCACCATTTTTATGGCTTGTCTAGAGTCTAACCCTAAATTAAAAACTGGACAGTGTAGGGCCAGCTGGTGGTATGAATGTTAAGGTGACTGGACCCCACAGGACCAACTGCATAGTTTGAATCCCAGACCCAGCTGCTTGAAAAACACATTGGGCATGTGGGCCTATGTGTCCAAAATCCTGAGAGGAGAATGGAAGGAGAAGGGATTGCAGTGTGACTACGCCCCACCCGGGGGTGATTTCTCATTTTCTCTCTCTTTTTCTCTCTATCCCTCTCTGGTGAACACATGCACATTATGGCAAACAAACAAACACATACAGTGCATTCCCTACAATGTCTGAGTGTTTAGTAAGTGCCAGCACTGTTCACAATACTATGCTCTAGATACATTACTATCTCCTACTCCTATATCAAGGTTGCTTGTTTGATAGCCCTTTGATTTTGTTGTTGTTGTTGTGTATGTGTGTGTATGTGTGTGTGTGTGTGTATGTGTTTGCAGAGGTTTTTGCTATAGGGTACGTGCACTTGTCAGAAAGACAGAGAGAGACAGAAAGCGAGAAATTACCCCCGGGGGGGGGATGGTCATGCTGCAATCCCTTCTCCATTCTTCTCTCGGGATCTTGGGCACACATGCACACATGCCCAGTGTGAGTTTAAGCCACCGGGTCCAGGACTTGAACCATGGTCAACTATATGGGAATCCAGTAACGCAGCCATTACACCATCTGTTGGTCCCATGGTAGCCCATTTTCTAAACATTGGAGAAGCACATGGACTTAATCACCTTCAGAACATCTCTCTGGTAAGTAAAAATACTGACACATTCAAGGAGGCCAAGAAATAAATTACGCTC
The DNA here is from genome assembly GCF_000334495.1 of Tupaia belangeri chinensis. NCBI lineage: Eukaryota > Metazoa > Chordata > Mammalia > Scandentia > Tupaiidae > Tupaia > Tupaia belangeri. The sequence goes on along the minus strand of NW_006160040.1, from coordinate 9,251,475 downwards.
TAAACATGCCTTGCCAAATAGCACCTCCTCCCAGACTATTGGGTTTCTTTGTTTTTTTACAAACAGGACCTTGGATATTCAACCCTTTTTTCATGTTGACGCCATTGAATTTCACTTCAACTATAAGATACTGTGTAGCATTTCAAAGTTAACTGAAAATGTAGAGATTATGTAGAAAACTATAGAAAACTTCAGGCTAGAATTGGCAGTTGAAAAGTAAATAAATCCAGTAAAATGACAAAAACAAAAGTGATACATATTTGTATATGTTCTCGATTTTGTGAAAGGTAGACCTAAAAGATTGCCTTGGGAAAAGTTTTATACATGTCATACCTCAACCACTACATGGTATAAAAGTGTCTTCTCAGATTATTGGGGCAAAGGTAGTAACTTCAAAGTAATAGAAATCAAAACAAATGTAAAACCATAATTTGAAGGCTAATACTAGGCTTTTAATAAGTCTAAATTTAGCGCTTAATCTACCAAGGAGTGTCCTTGACCATGGAAGTGAGATACAGTACATGCCAGTGACCTCTTTGTGTCACTGGTGAGCTTTTCTTCTACTTCATCACTTCAAAGGTTTCCATTCCAGTGCTATCTGCGTTCCTGCAAAGGCCACTGAAGAGAACATTTTTTTTTTTTATCACAGCTAATCTTTTCCCAAGACAAATAGTATTCAGTGTGAAAAAAGAAAGCTCTGGTTAATTTATGTTGCTTAGAAAACTGAAACAGATAAAGGAATCTCCTTTAAAAATCGCCACCAGACTGTAATATAATCAGGAACTGAGTAAACTCAACAATAGAAGGAAGTCAAGTAGGCTGACCTTTCCCAAGTTGTTTTAAAACTGACATGTGAGTGGAAGTTACTAGTGTGGTTTTGTTGCAGCTTCTGTTTTCCTAAGGAATTTGGAATCTGAGCAGGGAAGTAGCCTATTCTTTAAACTAGGAGTCGAACAAGACAGAAAACGCCCATCCTTCTGAGGGCATAATTAAAGTTATTCTAGTGTAGATGAATCTCCCTAAGAGATATAAATAAAATCACCGACTAGTAACCTCAGCCAGTATTGTTTACCTTTTACTACTGACTTACGCTGTCTCAAATATTGGTCGAGCATGAAAGGAACAAGAATACAAAAGGAGTATTGGAATGAAGAGTTAATAAATGGTCTTTTAAGAAGTTTATAGTCTAATTCAAAATTGAATTTTAAACATGTTTGAAAATCCTCGGCTTTTTGCATCATCTTGGTTTGCTATTTTGTGTTGCTGTTTGTTTTTGTTTTATTTTATTTGTCATTGCTAGAGGGCATGTGCTTGCCAAAGAGAGACATAGAGACAGAAAGGAGAGAGGGAAAAACCATCCCCAAATGGGGCATGGTCACACCACAATCCTTTCTCCTCCATTTTTCCATTCTATTGAGACTTTGGACATGTGCATGGAAGCTCATACATGTGCCTGCTGTGTTTTTCAAGCCATCAGGGCCAGTATTCAAATCATGGTCAACCATTTGGGATCCAGCTCCCGTAATCACTTGTCTACTGGGTTAGTGCCATCATTTGTCTTTTTTTGCTGTTGTTAGAGAGTACATGTGCTCACCAGAGAAATACAGAACACAGAAATATAAAGAGAAAAAGGGAAAAGAATCTTCCCCCGTGGGGAATGCCAGGCTGCAATCCCTTCTCCATTTCTCTCTCCATTTGGGATTTGGGAAGGCACACACGAGCTCTCAGTTTGTTTCTCAAGCTGCCAGGTCCAAGACTTGAACCATGGAGTCAGCTAAGTGGGATTCATCCACTTTAACTACTAGGCCATGAGCTAGCCCTGTTGTCATTTTAAAAATTATTGCTATAATCTCTGCATAAATTATTATTCCTGGGTTATCTAACATGGCACCAAAATACTGTTGCATGCTGCAAGTTTTTTTGTCTTTTCATATAAATAAACATATTAACAAATTATCAAAAAGCAGAGGCCATTGTTAATATACACCTTTTTGTTTGGGTTTATAGGATATGCTCACTAGAACCATATTCCAAGTGGACTTATCCAATATATGCTTTTCAGTCAAAAAGTAATGTCTGCAAATATGACATTATCAATACAATTCTAAGAGCCAGTATTATGCACAGAACCCCATGGTCAGTCATTCCTGGGATTGTATTTTTACCCAGAATTGTCCTATGTTTGAAATCCTCAACTTGGGGGCCAGCAGGTGGTATGGTGGGTAAGAGCACTGGACTCCCACATGGCCAACTGTGGTTCAAGTCCCCGACCTGGCAGCTCACTTTCTCACTTTTCCTCCTCTCTCTCTCTCTTTCTCTCATTCTGTCCTCTGTCCAAATTTAAAATAAATAAATAAATAAAGTTAAACAAAATCATTCATTAAAAAAAGAAAGAAATCCTCAACTTGAACCCAATAATCAAATTCTTTATTTATTTTTTGGAGAGGTTTTATTCGCTATAGGGCGCATGCGCTCACCAGACAGACAGAGAGAGACAGAGAGACAGAAAGCGAGAAATCACCCCCCAGGGGGGATGGTCACGCCACAATCCCTTCTCCTCCATTCTCCTCTCGGGATCTTGGGCATGCACGCACAGACGCCTGGCGTGAGTTTTAAGCCACCGAGTCCGGGACGCAAACCACGGTCGACCACGTGGGAGTCCAGCGACATAGCCATTACGCTAACTGCTGGTTCCCTCAAATTCTTTTCTATTGGGTTATTAGAAAAGTCGTGATGTATTTTTCTAGGCAAAAATGCATCACGGCTTTTCCAGTGACCCAATATTTGTCTGGTTTCACCACCCTAACTCCCCTTACCATGCTCTGAGTCTCCATGGGTGTGACTGATTTTTCTATTGTCTCCTATTTATTTATATTCATGTCCAGGACTACGTGGTCCATGACTTTGATGTGTCTCACACCAGGGTCCTTTCACATTCTTCTGTCGTTCTTCCATATTTGTACTGTCCATCCTTAATCCTGGATGAACTCATCTGTTTTCTGATGAGGCAGAGAAACATCTCATTACTATGTTGATGATAGCATTACAAACTCATATTTTTTAGCCTTGTTTTTACTCTTATTACTCATTTTCTTTTGGGATGCTCCTAACCTTTTGTATTCCCTTCAAGTTATCTTCTTTGTTCTCCAAAAGACACATTTAAGGGATGATCTTGCCTCTTCTTTCACATAAAAAAGAGAAGCCACCACAGGTTCCTCAAGAAACTAAAAACAGAACTACCATATGATCTACCAATTGCTCTATTGTGTGTAAGCGCAAAGGAAAGGATGTTGAAGAGACATCTGCACTCCCATGTTTATTGCAGCAATAATCGCAATGGTCAAGATAGGGAATCAACCTGTGTCCATCAATAAATGAATGGATAAAGAAAATGTGACATATATACACAATAGGATACTATACAACCCTTAGAAAGAAGGAAATCCTCGGGACTGGCAAGTGGCGTGGTGGTTAAGGCGCTGGACACTCCCACATGGCCGACCATGGTTCGAGTCCCGGACCTGGTGGCTTGCTTTCTCACTTTCCTCTCTCTCTCTTTCTGTGTCTCTCTGGTCAAATTAAAATAAATGAATGAATGAATAAATGAAATTGAATAAAATAATTTAAAAAAGAAAAAAGAAAGAAGGAAATCCTGAGCCGACTCTGTGGCAATTATGTGCTATTCAAGAGGAGCCCATTCCCACATGGTAACTGCTTCTAAACCCAAGCTGGGTCAGCATAAAACATGCCAGGCATGGGAGCAAGTGCCTTAGATTTGACAGGCTGGAGGATTAGAGTAAGAGGATTGTGGGGTTACCAGATCTTATAGAAGGTGCTCATCTCTCTCTTTTTTCTCTCTCTCTTTTCCTCATGTGCACACACATTCTATCATGAATAAGGAAAGAAAGTTAAAGATAAAAAAGAAGAGGGACCAGCAGGTGGCCTAGCAGTTACATCACTGGACTCTCCACAGTTTGAGTCCCAGACCTGGTGGCTTGAAACTCATGTCAGGTGTGTGTGTGTTTTGTGCCCAAGATTCCAAGAGGAGAGGAGAGGGATTGCAGCGTGGTCATCCCCCACCCAGGCAGTGATTTCTGACTTTCCCTCACGGTGTCTGTCTC
>NW_006160040.1:9236304-9247330 GCF_000334495.1 Tupaia belangeri chinensis | reverse complement strand
AAAGTAAAAACCTAAAAATAAATAAATTAATGAATTAATTAAATTAAAAAGAAGAAAATATCATTTGCAATGAAATGTGTGAGCCAGAAAGACATGTTAAGTGAAACAAATCAGACACAGAAAAATAAATACCACATGTTCTCACTTGTGTGAAAGCTAAAAGAAAGCTGATCTTATAGAAACAAAGAATAGAATGGTAGTCACAAGAGGCTAAGAAGGGTAGTGGTAGAGAGGGTTAGAGTGGTCGTTTAATGAGTATAAAAATACAGTTATATAAAAGGAGTAAGTTCTGTGTTCTATAGTACAGTAGGGTGACTATGGCTAATAATAATTCACCATATATATATATATATATTTCTTTTAGAGTTTTTTAACCTTAGGGCACATGAGCTCACTGGAGAGAGAGAGAGAGACAGTGAAAGGAAAAGTGAGAAATCTCGGCAGACAGTGGCCACACTGCAAGCTCTTCTTCTCCATTCTCCTCTTGGGATTTTGGCCATGCATACACATGCGCCCAGCATGAATTTAAAGCCACCAGGTCTGGGAGCTGGACCACAGTTGACCATGTGGGAGTCCAGCAAATGTATCCACTATGCCATTTGCTGGCTCCCATTGCATATTTCAAAATAACTAGAAGGCTTTTCAATTTTCCTAACACAAAGAAATGATAAAGATTTGTGGTGATGAATATCTCAATTATCTTGATTTGATCAGTACGCACCGTATATGTGTATCAAAATATCACACTGTAAGCCATAAATATATACAATTATTGTGTTAATTAAAAAATTTAAATTAAAACAAAAATAGGGACCATCATTCTTGGTCCCTCTCACTTTCTTTTTATGGTAACTTATCAATATTTGAAGATAATTTTTTCACTCTCCAGGACCAAATTCACCTTTTTGTGGTGGTCACCCTGAATTATTCTCTTTTGGTTTGGGTTTTCTATTCTCTGCACTCCAATCATATTGGGAATACAATCATTATCAAAATGATGGATTTATTTTCAGGAGTGGATTTTGCATTTCCTTTTTGCTACCAAATACATGTTAATTTTTAATTGAGGAAATGTAGCCTGTAATATTCACGAAGTTATATTTTTTAGAGTTTAACTTTTTAAAATAGGTAATACATTCATATTCAAAAAAAATTTTTTGAGAGGTTTTTGCTATAGAGCATGTGTACTCTCCAGAAAGACAGAGAGAGACAGAGAAACAGAAAGCGAGAAATCACCCCTGCCAGGGGAGATGGTCATTCCACAATTCCTTCTCCTCCATTCTCCTCTTGGGATCTTGGGCATGCATGCACATGTGCCCTGCATGAGTTTAAGCTGCCAGATCCAGGACTTGAACCATAGTTGACTACATGGGAGTCCAGCGACATAGCCATTATGCCAACTGCTGGTCCCCATATTCAAATTTGAACATGTACTAAAAGAAATCCATGAGCATACTTCCATTCCTGGACCTAAATACCGAGTTTCTTGTGTATCTTTAAAGATATTCTAGGGAACCAGCTGTTAGCGTAATGGCTATGTCACTGGACTCCCACGTAGTCGACCGTGGTTCGTGTCCCGGACCCAGTGGCTTAAAACTCACGCCGGGCGCATGTGCGTGCGTGCCCAAGATCCTGAGAGGAGAATGGAGGAGAAGGGATTGTGGCGTGACTATCCCCCCTGGGGGGTGATTTCTCGCTTTCTGTCTCTTTGTCTCTCTCTGTCTGTCTGGCGAGCGCACGCGCCCTACAGTGAAAATCTCTCCAAAAAAAAAAAAAAAAAAGATATTCTTGGTACGTGTAAGAAATTAAGTGTATCTTCCCTCATCCACACTTTATGTATATATAGATGCTACTGTAGTATACAGATTGTTATATACCCATCACTACGATAGAAAGGTATATAACAATAGAGAAATCATTCCAAATCAGCAGATAAAGCATTATCCTTTTCTATTTTATAGATGTATAGTTTGGCTTTAACAAAGATTATAAAATCTTAGTCATTTCTCTAATTAAGAGGTAAAGTCTACTTCCCTTCCTTTGTATCTGGCCTGGCTCTGTAACTTACTTGCTCAATAGAATAGGGCAGAGGTGACGTCGTATTACTTCTGAGTCTGGCCCCGAAATGATCTGTAGTTTTGTGTCCTGGGAAAATGATCTCTTGGAAGCTAGCCATTCTGCTGGAAGATCAAGTCAGGAAGAGAGGCTACATGGCAGAGAGCTAGTGCTCATGCATTCCAGTCAGCAATCCCAGCTGATTTCCCATCCAACTGCCAGCTGTGTGAGTGAGGCATCTTGGACATTCCAGCCAAGTGGAGTCCCCAGATGACTGCAACCTCAGTCACTACGACACAGAACAGAAGAACTTCCCAACTAAGCCGTTACCCACAGAATTGAGAGAGAAAATGAATCATTGTTACTGTTTTGACTCACTGTATTTTGGAGTGATTTGTGACTGGTAATAGATAATTAAAACACAAAGTAGGCCGTCATATACAGTACCCCAATTCATTTCACTAGCCTCTATTGATGGACATTGTTTCTACTTTCCTGCATTCTTTTGCTATTACAAATCGTGCTGCAGTTGATAATTATGTATGTCATTTTATGCATGTGAATATATCTGTAGGATGTTTCTAAAAGTAGAAATACTGCACATAAGAGGATATGCATTTGTAGTTTTCATAGACATTACAAAGTTATTACCTTAGGAGATTTCACTAACAAACTTCTACCAGTGATTTATGAAAGTTAATGTTTTCCATATCCTCACTCTGGATTATCAAATTTTTTGCTAAGCTAACAAGTATAAAATGGTACAAATTTAGTATGTAGTTCTATTTTTATAAATAAAATAGAGCACATTTTAAATATATTTAAGAGCCCTTTGTATTTCCTTTTTACTGAGCAGCACATGTGCTTTGCTCAGATGCTATTGGGATGTTGGTTTTTAAATTCATGTTTAATAGCTCTTTAGGGAATTAAATACCTTATCTATGAGTGGCAAATATCTTTCTCAGTTTTTCATTTTTTTCTTTTAATTTTGCTAAGAGTAATTTTTGGCATGTATAACATTTTTTAAAATCTATTTATTTTCATTTGACAGAGGGTACATGTGCTTGCCAGAGAGAGACAGAGACAGAGAAAGGAGAGGGAGAAAGAATTCCTCAGTGTGGTGAGATCATGCTACAGTCCCTCCTCCCCCATTTTTTCATCCTGTCAGGGTTTTGCAGATGCACACAGATGTGCCTGGAATGTTTCTCAAGCCATGGGGGCCAGGAACAAAACCAAGGTCAGCCACAAGGGTTCCAGCTCCGTTAACAAGTAAGTACAAGGCCTGCTCCTAACTTTTCATTTTTATGTAGTCAAAGCTATCAAAGTGGGGTCTTTCCCATTCTGAGAGTTAGAAGTTCTGCCTTAGATTCTTCTAGTATTTTCTTTTCATATTTTAATTTATTTTAATATTTAAATCTCTGAGGGATGGATCTACTTTTTTCGGTCACTTTCTGTTACATTTCATAAATTATGTACAAGTCTTGCCTGTTGCCACTATCTTCCTTGAGGGCAGGAAACCTGTCTCATGGCTGGATCCTAAAAATCCAGTACAATAGCTCATATAGTATAAAAGACTCAGTGAGTATTGATAACCATATGAAAGAACCTTTAGTTTCGCACAGAGTCCTACAGATAAAGCCACTCTTTCTGACATCATCTGGGAGGAATTTGTCGAGAAAGAACAAGGGAACTACATTTTAAATGAATAAGCATGCTTGAAACTCTGGAACTTAAGTCTCAGAAATATCAGAAATACTTTGGAGCCTCCAGTTGTATTGACTATCTACCACGAGTAACTTCTCTTTCTTCTGATGGTAATTAATTAACTTACTACCTCTAATGCTAAACCCTTATTTACCATCCTACACACACAGACCTCTACTAGATACCTGCAATACTGGCAGCGGGTAGGCATTTTAACATAGCCCAATTTTACCACAATAATTAATTTGAATTGCTTTTCACCCTCGGTACATGATGCCCCCACTCCATGAAAATAGTATAATTTTGTAAAGAAATTGATTAAAATGAAAATGAACAAAAACTTGATAAGAGCTCTTAAAAACCAGATGTGCAACATGATTTAAACATTTGGTAACTAAATATATAAGATATTCAAAACAAAGGAAATGTGTTCTTTCATTGCTGGTTTTTAGTGCTGCCTCTACTAGCCCAAGGAATGTCACAGCCTTAAAAAATTGTTTCTCCCCAGACTTCCTGCTCCTGTAAATCACTTTCAGCTTTACTAATGAGCAAAATCTTTACCACCTGGCTATTCTTCTAACTCAAGTATTCCAAATGACAAACATTCTTAATGATTCTTTGTAATCTTTCTGATACAGAAATACACTCAAAAAGGTTCTTTTCATTCCTGTGTGCTTAGTCAGATGGAGATGTTTTAGGAATGACAGGATAGTGAAAAACTTAAGAAGCAAGAACCACTGCTCTTACTACTGCTCTTACTTGAGAGGAGTTGTGATTAAACAGAATCAAAAAGGATGATAAGAAATACTAAAGACTCTTTCCAAGTATCAGTCACTTCCATTGAAAGTTACTTAAATAATGTAAATAATGATAAACAATTGTATTTTATTTCCTATAAATGAGGCAGATACCCCCCTTCCATTTATAAACTGTATTGCTACATTGACTTTCCCTTTTGTTTCTCAAAATATCACAGTAAGAATATTCTCCTGAAGAGTTACTTGGTATGTTTCACTGACTTAAAAATTTGGGAGGGAGTGCCAACAGGTTGCATGGTGGTGAAATGCTAGACTATCACATAGTCAGCTGCAGTTGGAGTCCTGGACCTGGTGGCTTGCTTTCTCATTTATCCTCTCTCTCTTCGGTGAGCACGTGTGCTCTCCAGTAAATTTTAAAAATAATAAAAGTCAATAATTAAAAATTGAATAAATAATTCTTTAACAAAAGCAAACATTTGGGAGGGAGCAGCTCCTTCGCGTAGCAGTAATGTACCATTTGTGATGCAGAAATAACATACTGTTCAAGAGAAGCTGGATCCCACAGGGCAACTGTAGTTTGAATCCCTGGCCCTATTCACTTGAAACATGCTGGACATGTGTGTTAGTGCCCAGGAGCAAATGGCCTGGGGGACTGGAGGAAGATGATCAGCATATGACCAGATCCTGTGGAAGGTGCGCTGCTCTCCCTCCCTCTCACACTAACACATGTACTCATTCTACCATGAATAAATAAAAGCTTCTTTCTTTACGTTTTTACTGCATTTTATGCTAGATGTACACATTTAGTGTGGTGGCTAAATATATAAAGAAAATGATATTTTGTCATGGCTTGATATTTCTTCATTATGTAGGTCTCATAGCAAATTATGTTTATTCAAAAAACGGGAAGCCATTGGATAATATAACAGATCCATGGCCAGGTGTGGCACAGAACTAGTGCTCCGTGGTGCTGGATCCACATGGAAGATCAGAATTTGGTTCCTAGGTTGGCCTGTACACAGGCAGACATGCAGATGCACCGGATCCTGGCTAGCTAGGAAGGCTATGGGGTCATGTGTAAGACCCTTTAAGAGTTCCTGTCTCTCTCTTTCTCTCATAAAATAAATAAACTCTTAAACTTAAAAGAAATAAAAACAGATTCATTTACAGAATTTTGTGCACCCTTGCCCTCAAATTTTAGAAGATGGAATTCTTATAAAGTATAGTAGATTTCCAATAGGGTAAGGGCCTAGGAAAATAACATTACTAGGATTTGATATGTTCATCTAAAATGGTTTTAATGAGTTGATTATGTCTCAGTAATGATTTTGGAATTCTGATGATAAGTTATACAGTTAAAGTATGCCATTAATACGATATTCAATCATAAATGAACAAGGGATAATATTACCTAAATAATGTGTATTTATATAAAAAAAGTACCCATTTATACCATATTGGACATAACAACTCCAGGTTCTTTTAAAAACATTGCTTGATAAAGAGCAACAAAGGCAGAGGAGTTGATGGAAATTCTGATAGTATGTCTGCCCCTTCCCCCTACTACTGTCTTTGTAATATGCAGAAATAGTTTATGTCCCCAACTGGAAGTCTTCATTTTCACTTAGGAACATGGAGTATCTGAAATGTATCATGGTGCTTTAAAGACAGTCACATTTCAAGTTTCTTTGACATGTTTTCATCAAATGGTGATGTCAGTCATTTTTACTAGAATCTGATGGGCTCTGTGGCTGCTTTGACCAAAAAAGCATAGTGGAGAGAAAAAGAGAGAAAGCACTCTTACCCAGTCCCCACCATCACCTTGAGAAATGGTCACACCACAATCCCTTCTCTATTTGAGGCACATTCACACACGTGTAGCATGTTTTTTAGGATGCAAGTTCAGGGACTCAACTGCACAGTAGGCCATATGGGATCCAGCTGCCTAAGCTACCATGCCACTCGCTGGCCCTGAAATTTTTAAACTTAGAAGCTATACATCAATACTTCTAAAAAATTAACATTTAAAGAATTCCAAATCCTGGCAGTGACTTAGGCTTTTAAAATATCACGAAGCAGATAGTATAGTGGTTATGCTGCTGGACTCTCACATAGTTGACTATAGTTTGAGTCCCAAATCTGGTGGCTTAAAAGTCACACTGGGTGCGTGTGCATGTGTGTTCAAGATCCTGAGAGGAGACTGGAGAAGGGATTGCAGCATGGCCATTCCCTCAGGGGGTGATTTCTCACTTTCTGTCTCTGACTCTCTGTCTCTCAGGCTAGTGTATGCACCCTATAGAAAAATCTCTCTTTAACAAAGTAAATTAGGAAGCAGGGGCCAGCAGATTGCATAGTGGTTACGTCATGTGACTCCCACATGGCCCACCATGGTTCGAGTCCCAGACCTAGTGGGTTTAAAATCACGCCGGGCACATGTGCGTGCTTGTCCAAGATCTCAGCAGGAGAATGGAGGAGAAGGGATTGTGGCTAGTCATCCCCACTGAGGGGTGGGGATGCTTTCCCTCTCACTGTCTCTGTCTCTCTCTTTCCAGCGAGAGCATGCACCCTAACGCAAAAACCTCTACAAAAGAATATATATATATGTATTAGGAAGCATATGAGATAAGAAAAGAAGACATTCTAGTTCAATTAATATTGGAGCAGATGGCGTAATGGTTATGTTGTTGGACTCTACGTAGCTGACTGCAGTTTGAGTTCGGATCCAGCAGCTTAAAACTTACACTGGGCATGTGTGTGTGCATGCCCAAGATTCCGAGAGAATGGAGGAGAAGGGATTGCAGTGTGGCATTCTGGAGGATGATTTCTCACTTTCTGTCTCTCTGTCTCTCTCTGTCTCTCCAGTAAGTGCATGAGACCTATACTAAAAATCTCTCTAAAAAATTAATATTTCTTGTTAATAATTAATATTATATAATATAACCTGACCAAGCCCATAGGCTTCTTTTTCTTTCTAAACTCATCAACTGCCCATAGTTCCATCAAATGTCTTCTATTTTACATTATCTACTGCCTCATTCGATGCTTGCCAATTTTTATAACAACAACAAACACTAAAATAAGTAGCTTCAGCTGATCGTTTACTTAGAAAGGAATGTTATCCTATTGACACTTATATCTAACTACCTCAAAACCTCCTTCTATTTTTTTCTTTATTACCAGGAGGCACATGCACTAGCCAGAGAGAGAGAAAACACTTTCCAGTGGGGTGTGGTCACACCACAATTCCTTTTCCTCCATCCCTCCATCTAGTCAGGATTTTGGGCACATGTACATACATACCTGGTGTGCTTTTCAAGCTGTCAAAGCTAGGATTTGAACTGCAAGTCAATCATTGAGGACCCAGCTCCCCATGCATAAGGCTTAACAGCTGTGCTAAAGGGTCAGCCTAAAGCTTCTTTAAACTGTCGATTAATACTGCCTAGGAAATTCTGGATTCTGCAATGGGTATTTTTTCTTTCTTCAGAAATTGTTGGTTCCTCAGGACCAGCAGTTAGTGTAATGGCTATGTCGCTGGACTCCCACGTAGTTGACCGTGGTTCGAGTCCCGGACCTGGTGGTTTAAACTCACGCCTGGCACGTGTACGTGCGTGCCCAAGATCTTGAGAGGAGAATGGAGGAGAAGGGATTGTGGCATGGCCATCCCCACTGGGGGGTGATTTCTCGCTTTCTATCTCTCTGTCTCTTTCTATCTGTCTGGCGAGCACACGCACCCTATAGCAAAAACTTCTCCAGAAAAAGAAAAAAAAAATTTCTGGTTTCTCTGACACACATGTGATGATAAAAGTTTTAATGTTTTGTTAAATTGATTAGGATGACCTGTTGACCAACAGGTTCTATTTAGCGTATGGCATCACCAAATGCAAACATGTTTATTTCCAGTGATGGGTGATTATTGAGTCTCATGCTCATAAATTTCCAGACATTTTTCTTAATACATGAAGTAAGGTGTTATGGTGATTGATTTTGATGACATTTAAATGTCATCAAAATATACGGAAGTAATTAGAGGGCAAGGAAAAAAGTTGCCATGCTTCCCATGTCTTTGAAATTGTATACAATAGAAGCCTTCTTGGCATGACACCCCAACTAAAATTTAAACATGTGCCAACACTCAAATGTAAATCCACTTTGTTTGAATAAATACTGAGTTTCATTTCTCTTTAACTACACTCCCAAGTGCATCTTAAGAAAATTTAAACTGATTTTACTTACTGGATTCTATTAATAATTTTAAAATATAATTTATTTTGCATCATTTTGAATATCACATTTCTTGCATCAAATAAGTTTAAGTCTATGAGCACATAATGATACTAAATACCAAATGCAATCACTCACTACCTTTAGAGGATATTAGGGAACCAAATAATTATTCTAAAAACCAATTAATAAAGGGAAAGAACCAAATATTTATTCTGTCTTTCCATAAATAACTGTGCTTCAAAATAAACAATAAGATGAAGGAAATTCTCTCTTTAAAAATGTAACGAAGGAGATAGCAGGTACCATAATAGTTAAAGCCTCAGATCCCACAAGACTGACTCTGTGGTTTGACAGACTCAGCAGCTTAAAAAACATGCTGGGTGCACGTGTGCCCAAAAATCTGAGAGGAGAATGGAGGTGAAGGGATGGAGGCATGGTCATCCCCCCGGGGGGGAAGGCGTGATTTCTCACTCTCTCTCTGTCTCTCCGTGGTGAGCACACCCTATAGCAAAAACCTGGAAAAAAAAAAAAGTAATTAAGCAGGCTAACCAGTAGCATGGTGATTAAGGTGGCTGGATCCCATGTGACTTACTCCGTGGTTCAAGTCCTGGACCCAGTGGCTTGGAAAATACACTGGGTGTGTGTGCACACATGCCCAAAATCCCAAGAGGAGAATGAAGAAGAAAGGTTTGTAGCACAGCCATTCCCACCGCCCCTCTAGTGTGCTTTTTTGCTTTCCTTTTCTCTCTTTTTTCCTATCTCTCTGGGGAGTGCATGTACTCTATAGGGAGATAAAAAAGGTAACTAACCAAATAAATAAGAAAGGGATGAGAAGTATTACAGAATAACTTCATTTGGCAGCCCAAAATTAATTAACAAATCTAAGCAAAAAAGCAATGACTTTGAATATCACAGAAAAAAAAAAAAAGAAGAAAGAAAAAAGAAAAATGAAAGAACCAGACATCAGGAGCCTTCTTATAGAAATATACACCTTCATTTATGGTATAGACTTCTGAATTTTAATGAGATCAAACCTCTAGATATATTCATGAATTTACAGAATTTACAGAAATACAATTTACAAAAAAAATAAGGAATACAGAAAAGAGAGAAATGTATTAAATAACAGCATGAATTATAATCAGTCGAACTTATACTGTGGAAATTATAGAACAAACAACTCAGTTTCTTATAATTTGCAAGGGAAAAATGAAGAGGTGGCTAAAGACCCTTCCCAGTTACAATGTGTATTACGGTTCTCAGAGAAACAGAACCAATAGGCTAGATACAGATATAGAAGAGGGGATTTATTATGGAAAATGGCTCCCATGATCATGGAAGCTAATAGTCCCACCATATGTAATCTCTCAGAAAAGCTGATGGTGAATTTAGTCTGAGAACCTCAGGACAGCTGTAGTCTAGTGGTTAGGAAGCCAGACCATACGTAACCAACCACGGTTTGAATCTTGGTGCCAATGAGTTGAAAAACACATTGGGTGTATATGCATGCATGTCTGAAGTCCCAACAAAATGGAGAAAGGGAGGAAAAGAGATTGTGGCATGATCATGTCCTATGGGGATGAAGGGGTTTTCTCCCTCTTCCTCTTTATCTCTCTCTCTGGTGAATGTTCTTGCCCTTTGGCAATAAAAACCAAACCAACCAAACAAAAAAAACCCAAAAAACAAAAACAAAACACAAAGGCCTGAGAACTTGGAACTCTACTGTCCAAAGATAAAGGGGCAAAAAAAGGATGTTTCAGCTCCAAAAGAGAGAGCAAATTCATTCTCCACCTTTTTGTTTTATGTGGCTCCTCAACAGGTTGGATGATGCCCCCACACACTGATATGGGCAAATCTTGACTTAGTTTATTGCTTCAAATGCTGATCTCCTCTAATTCCCTCACAGACTTATCCAGAAATAATGTTTTGCCAAATACCAGGAATCTCTTAAGCTAGTCACATTGACACATGAAATTAACTTTGGATTGGTCCTGTAGCTCACCAATCAAGGGAACCAGGTTCTACATGTCTGATTGTGCTTCAAAGTTTGGCCCTTGTGGCTTGAAAAACACGCTGAATGTGTGTTCATGCATCTCCGAAATCCTAATAGGAGGGAAGAATTGAGGAAGAAGGATTAAAGAATGACCATCCTTATTGGAGAGTGTTTTTTCTCTCTCTCTCTGGCGAGTGCATGTGCCCTCTGACAATTAAAAAGAAAAGTTAAAATTAAAAAAAAAAGAACTATTATAGGATGTTATTTGAATCCAGGTTCAATAAATTGTAAA
>NW_006160040.1:9227597-9236254 GCF_000334495.1 Tupaia belangeri chinensis | reverse complement strand
GTCCCTGGACTCAGACATGGATGAATGTGGGTTGAGTCCTGAACTTGGTGACTCACCTTTTCACTTTCTCTTTCTCTCTCTCTGATGCCCTATAGCAAATTACATAATAATTAATAAAATTAAATAAATAATTATTTTTTAAAAAAGAGATTTTTGGGAAAATGTGTACATTGGCTGGATATTTCATAACAATAAGAAATTTTTATTTTTTGCAGATATACTAGTGATATTGTGGGGTTTTGCTTTATTTTGTTTTTGAGGTCTTATCCTTTAGCGATACATCCTAAGATATATACAGACTAGCAGATTAATAATGTGGAAGTTTATAAAATTGTGGATCATGGTTTATTTATAATCATTGCATGTCTTTGAGGGGCATTGTATGGTTTTTCAAAGCATGTATACAGTGTGTAATAATCAAATCAATGATATAGACCTACTCATCTTTGATGTCAAACATTACATTATGTTGGGATCAGCAGGTGGTGTGATGGTTAAGGCGCTGGACACTCCCATGTGACTGACCCCAGTTTGAATCCCAGACCTGGTGGCTTGCTTTCTCATTTTCTCTTCTCTCTCTCTGTGTCTGTCTTTGGTCAAATTAAAATAAATGAATAAATAAAAATTAAATAAATAACTATGAAAATTACATTGTGCACATCCAATAGTTCTATTAATTTTAAAAATTGTTTCAAAATAGCCCAGGAGGGTAGGGTTGGGGGGGGGAATGAATGGAGTTACAGACAAATCAATATTGGCCACTGGTTGATAATTATGAGGTTAAATGATGGGTGCATTGTTTTACTGTTTTGTCAACTTGTGTGTATGTGAACTTCTCAAAACAACATTAAACACACAAAAAAAATACATGGATATAAGCATGGTAGTAAGAGTATAAATGATTACAACACCATAGAGATATCAAAAGACTTGGTCTAAAAATTCAAATTCTAAAGCAGACTCGGTCACTAATTAGCTAAATGATCTTGATACTCTTTTTTTTTTTTTTAAGCCTTATATTATCTCAATAACTAAGGATCTGTTTGAGATAATCAACATTTTCTAACATAATTTCTATTGGATTTTTAAAGTTATTTTTGTTTGTTTTGCCACAGGGTGCATGTGCTTCCTGGGTGTGAGAGACAAACAGAGGGAGGGAAAGTGAGAAATAACCCCCTGGCGGGGGGTGGCCACACCACAATCTCTTCTCTTCCATTCTCTGGATGTTGATTTTTTTTTTTTTTTGGAAAAAGTTTCATGATCAAATGAATATGAGAAATATTTTATTAAATTAGATTTCTTTGGCACAAGAGTTTTCAGACCCTTAATGTGCTAATGCGATTTGTGAATCTCCCAGGAAACACTATTTGTATCTGAGTGTTTCCTAAAGCCATTTAGAATCCAGTCCCTCTCTGCTTCTTTTTCAAGGAGATATTGGTTGGACTGGTATTCCATAGAGTTGCACTAATTCTAAAGTGCAATTCAAATTTATTGGTATATTTATATCGTTATAAATTCAGAGAGAATATTACATAGTATTACCAAGTTTTTACTATTTGTGTTGTAGAGAGGTTTCCTATCAACTTAATAATAAAACTCTAAGAGATACAATCTACCCTTCTAAAGTTTAAACGATTGTTTCTCTTTTCTAAAGTAATAATGACAGTAATAAAGAAATAATAAAACCTTCAAGATGGAAAGCAGTCTTTTTTCAATTGAGAGATGAGAAGCGAGCAAGTGGAATTATTTTCATTCTCAGGTAAAGACAATCTTTCCATGCTTACCCTACAGTCCCCTATTAGTTGGCTGGGGCTACCATAACGAAATACCATAGACTTGGTGTCTTAAACAACAGAAATTTATCCTCTCCAAATCCTGGAGGCTGAAAGTTCAAGGTTAGGATGACAGCAGGTTTGGTTTCTTGTGATGTCCTTGTCCTTGGTGTGCTAATGGCCTCCTCGCTGTGTCCTCATATGACTTTTTCTTTGTGCACACACAACCCTGACTTCTCCTTGTATGTCCAAGTTTCGTCCTATCACAAGGACCCTAGTCAGATTGGATTATGTCTCACCTTAATGGCCTTATTTTAACTTAATATATCTTTAAACCTCATTCCAAATATAGCCATATTCTGAGATACTGAATGTTAGAGCTTTGACAGGAATTGGGGAGAGTGGGGACACAAGTCAGTGCATAACGAGTCTGTTCAGAATCTTGCTGTTTTTATTAGTAACATCAATGCCATATTAACTTAAAATGATGTCTTCAATCTTGGCTCTAAAGCTAAACCCTTGATAATCATGGAATTAATTATACAAGCTATACTTTGCAGACAGTCTGTAGCCCAGAATTCCTAATCACTGCTTGGATTTCAGACTTTTAATTCTCCAGACCTGTTTTCCCTAATAGGGTAGCTATACATGAGTCTGGTGAGCACTTAAAATGTGGCTGATCCAAACTGAGCTGTGTTGCAAGTACAAAATATGCTGAATTTTGAAGTGGTAGTAAGCAAAAAGAACATAAAATATCACATTAGTAATTTTTATATTGATTACATGTCGAGATGGTATATATATTTTTTTTTTGGAGAGGTTTTTGCTATAGGGTGTGTGTTTTTGCTCGCCAGACAGAAAGAGAGAGACAGAGAGATAGAAAGCAAGAAATCACCCTCCCAGGGGGGATGGCCATGCCACAATCCCTCCTTTTCCATTCTCCTCTTGGGATTTTGGGCAAACACATACATGTGCCTGGCGTGATTTTAAGCCACCGGGTCTGGAATGCGAACCATGGTCAACTACATGGGAATCCAGTGGCATAGCCATTATGCTAACTGCTGGTCCCACACCTGGCGTGTTTTTCATGCCACTGGGTATGGGATTAAAACAGTGTAGTTGGCCATGTGGGATCCAGCCACCTTAACCTGATCCTAACTCTCAGGCCACGAACTGGCCCATGTTTTATATATATATATATAGTTACACACACACACACACACACAAAAAAAAAACTTCAAAATTAATTATGTGCCTTACATTACATTTGTATTGGATAGTATTTTTCAAAAATGTAGGTACATGTCATTTGACATAACACTTAACTTCGAGGATTTTAAACTTCAAAACTCTCCCCAGTAATTCCTTTTCTTTTTCACCCACTAATTACCAAAGCACAGTATTCTAGCACAAAATGGAATCCTTAATTCACATTTCAAACCTAAGGAACACTTGCCTACTTGTTGGAAAGGTGATCTATAATGGTAACAAATGCAACTAATATTTGTTGCTTTTATTGAAATTTTGAGTGGATAATCCTATTGTCTTTCACCATTTCCCAGAAAACAAAACAAAAAACAGAAGTTGTAGTAACAGTAGTTGACAAAGATACTCTTATTTTTCATTTACCAGTAGTAGTAGTAGATATTCTATTTCATTTAAAAAAATTTTAAAATTTCATTATCTGTTTTTCACATTTTCTCCACATTTGATTGATTCACAAAATACCTTAGACAGTAGTAGATATTCTATTTCATTTTTAAAAATTTTAAAATTTCATTATCTGTTTTTTACCTTTTCTCCACATTTCATTTGTTTGATTCACAAAATACCTTAAACTAAAACTATGGACAAAGCTAGAATCTAGTTACAAGTGCACTGTAATTGTCTTCTGAGACACTTATAATTAATTAATTAATTAATTTACATTCATTCCCTGAGCATTGTCACAGCATACAAAATGTGATTTCCCATCCAAAATATACTGCGTAGTGGCATATTCCATTTCATAGCAGTACTAGAAAAAGGTCTAAGCTCCAATTTTATCCAAAACACTAGAACTGGTATTATAAGGATTTTTAGAAATTTTGTAATGATGTACTTGCAGCTACTAAATCTTATGATGAGGAGATATATTGTTTAAATGTTGATGTTGAGAGGAAGAACTGCAGATACTATTTAAAGATCAGTAACTTTCACTTTTTTAAAACAAAACATGATCAAAATCTACTGCTTTTATTCTTCATAAAACACCCAATTGTATGTTACCCAGATTTTCTTTTTAGAACAATTAATTCATGTAGGTTTAACTAGTTAGATTTAAATGTTCATTAAACAAGTATTATATTTATTTGGCAGGACAATAATGGTCTCAAACCTACAGGATTGAAAACCTTCTACTTTGGTCCATCATCTATAGTGTTTCATGGTAATTTCTAAAATCATCAAGGTAATCTTTAAGAATTGCTAAGGAATCAAATACTGAAAATATACCAGTTTTTAAAATAATTTTAAGGCATTGAAATGGGAAGAAAAAGTTGGCTTTGGACAGTCAAGTTTTTATCAAGACGTCCTGCAATTAGATCTCATCTTTCATATCCTTTAGATTATCTTCTGCAAAATTATTTTTATTATGTAAAGTCAACATAAAAATCTCAGAATAATATTTTTCTAATTTAAGTATCCTTTCAAACAATTCTTGAAGCAATATTTTTGTAAATTTCTCCATCCACATTTTGGGGTAGATGGATTTCTGTTTTGGAGGTTCAAGCTGGAAGAAGAATGGAAGAACATTAGGGAACGAAAGACTTTTAGTCAAGATGGTTTCATCACCTGTTTCAAAGGGCCATCACCAGCCATCATCCCACGTCACAGAGGAAGCTGAGTATTGTAGACTGGATTGCCCAGTATCTTTTCTTACCTTGAGCGTTTCAACACTGCACCTGGTTACTAAGCATAACATGGAGTCAATGCAAACATTAAGTTAGCTGCCTCGGCACTGTAGTCTGTAAATTAAACCCTTCAGCTTTAAATTACTATAAGAAGTGATTTTATTTCTTTTCCCTCCTCAGATTTCCAAGGATATCCAGGCCGTTTTACCGTGTACTTGACTTCACTTAGTTTCTATCAATGACAGAAACAAGGTGCTGATGTAGAACTCATATCGTGATACCATATCATTATTTTGTAATTTGGATTTAGAACCCATAATTAACCAAAAAATTCTAGAAACTGTTACACGTTTTATTTTTGAATTTTCAAATTCAAGTTCTAATAAACAATGAAAAACATGTTTCATTTACATTTTCAATACAAATTTATATAAATTATAATAAAAAAAATGAAACACAACTCCAAATATGGACTTCCCATATAGTGATCTTGAAAGGCTTATTCGTTAATTTAGTTGATGCTTCTAAGATTCAAGGCATTTTTGGAAATTTTTCACAAGAAACATCTACTACCTGGAAGATAGTCTTTCTAAATTTTCATCTTTTGAGGAATGGTATGGCTTCTAACAAGTCATTAGCATTAACTGTTTAGGCAGGTAAACAAGCTAGGTATTATTTTGTTATAGCTAAAAGCAATAAAGATATTTATTTCCATGTATGTCTTTGAAAGAGGACTTTCAAAAGTATCGCACCTCTTGGATTGATGGGCCAGACAGGTATTGTGGTGTTCAGGCAGCTGGATCACTCATGGCTGACTGTGGTTGGATTCCTAGGTCCAACAGTTTGAAATACATGCCAGGCGAATTGCGTGCATTCACGTTCCAAATCCCAGGAATAGTATGGAAGAGGGATTGCAGCATGGTCACCCCCTCTTAGGGTGCTATTTCACTCTCTCTAGGGCGAGTACAAGCACTCTATAACAACTTTTTAATAATAAAAAAAAAAGAAACAAAAGTACTTCTTGGGTTGAATAAATTCCGGGAAAAATTTCCCCTTGACCTACCTACTACTTAAAAAAAGAATATGTGCAGCACAACCATGGTGGCCCAGGCAAAATGGTGCTACTAAGCAATGCTGGAGTCATTTGGGAAGGCCCTGGGTTGGTTCCCAAGTCCCCCAGAACATGCCAGGACATATCCATGAGCCTGGCTGGCTGGACTGCTGGGGTGGCAGATTTCAGTGTGATGAGACCTTTTGGGGGGGTGCATGTGTGTGGGGAGAGCTTAAACCCTCTCTTATGAAAGAAAGAAACTAAAAAAAAGAATAAGTACAAATATGTAAAAGTGTAGACTGTTTTCTGTACTTCATTAATGACTAGCATTATTACCAGAAAAAAGGTAAAATAGATAAAAAGATAATTTCATCAGTTTTGGTCGACAACATTCAAGTATATCTACTTAATATTTTCTTGAAAATGCACAGAATACCGTAAAGCAAAGTAGCTGAAATTTACACCTAATTTTTTTTAAAGGTATTGCTTTCTTTTTATTTTGGAACAGCATTCTTAGGTACAATTTAGTGTTCCAACTTGAATCCCTAACAGAGACTAGAACATTTACAGAGTAAAAGCATTTTAAAATTCCTGTTAGCTACACCCTGCTTTCAGCACTTTCATGTAACTGGGAGGTAGAGAGGGAAAACTTGACTAATTTGCACAGCAAATGATTAAAGGTAAAAGCTACCAGCTTTGTAACATAACCAATTTTTTAATTTCCAAGTTGAGTTGGACTGTATTTAACTGTACTCTCCTGTTATTCAGGAACCTCCTAAGATATAAGTGGAAAAAGTACCTTACCCCAATCTTTAACCTTAATTGCAAGGTTATATTAAGTTTATATTCATATGAGGGGAGAATGTGAGTGAGCTACATTGTTTCTCAAAGGTATTATCAAGTACTATCCTCAAATTTTTAATTGACTTGGGAGCACATAACTCACCTTCAATGGATATAATTTTATATTCTATGTATAACATCCAGCATATCCTCCAAATGCCTTAAACTGAATAACAGCCTTACCTATAACACTTCAGATTAAATTTTTTTCTCTAAAACTTACACTTTAAAATTTGTAAAAAATCCTATTTAACAGGCTTGATTATATCAACTGGTAAAACTTTATTTTACAAGCAATAGGAATTGGATCAAATTATTATCATCCAGAGGAAGTATTCTGTAACCATAGCAAATGCCATTATACATACTGCCAATACAGATTTAATAGACAATACTGAACTGTACAAGAGTTATTTATTTTTTCCTTAATCTCAAAGCTATTTTTAGTAATACAAAAGAACCATATTAACATTTTCCATTAGAAAACAATGTGATGTACAAAACTTTGGATGAAAAGATATGTCAAATTTCATTTAATCATTTGGAGGAAAATCCACCACTCCATCAATACCACCCAAAGTGTTTTAGGCGGTGACTAAGATCAAAATAATGCATCTTAATAAATTCCAGCTGTTAAAAAAAAAAAAAACTTAGCAATATATAATAGTTTACTACACAGTATTTTTTGACTACTCACTTTGGGAGGTTTTTTTTTTTAATCTTTTTTTTTTTTTTAAACTGAGTCCTACTATATACCAGGCACTGTATTTGGCCAACTAAATATTTGAGAAAAAGTTAGAATGGGAAAGACCCATACATCAGTCCTTTGGTTCCCAGATTGATTTTTAGCTTTCAAACATCCACTAAAATCAAGAAATCCTAACTACTAATACACACCCTTCCAATTGTTATTTGATTTTATTAGTGGGGAGGATGTTTGGTAAAGAGAGGTCATGAACCATTATTTTTGACTCATTATTCCAATTAAAAGTATGTCAAAAAGCAAATTCTCCTAATAAGCTCTAACTTTGATGTTGCTAAAAATGTAGCTCACTGGTTTATCATAAACCCAGTACTACATACACACTGCTCCATAACAGCAAAACAGGTGTGCATAAACAATTTTGCATTTAACGAAATTATATTTGATATATATCTTAAAATTAATTGAAGTCAAAGATATCCTGTTCTGAGGTGGTAAAGAGTAGAGGGAGTAAACCAGTAAGGGTTATTAATATATAAGGATTATTCTCTATCTTTTCTTTTGAGCAACAAGATGCTAATGCACTTTCATTAAAATAAAAAAAAAAAGCAAAAACAAAACTGCTTGCAACTATGCTAAAGGCCCATAAACTGACAATATTGTCCATTCAACACCATTACTTTGTTACATAAACCTGTCATGATATACCACATAATCAATAATTTGGAAATTAGCCAAGCACTAAGCAATTACAATGGCAGGTAATACACCATCAATTTTTTGAAATCTGGCCACTTTCCATGACCCATCCAATCTGAATTCAACACTCAAGCAGTGTAAAACTTTCTGGACCTGCATATCAAGAACATAGTTTTATGACATTTTCTCATAAGACATTTCAACAGTCTTAGAGTCATACCACTTCTGTCCTAAATGATTTAATCTGACATGCTATATAACTACAATAAAAATAATTATGTTCAATTCTTCAATGAAAACTAAATGTGGATAAATGGCAACAGGTTTGAAATGGAATGTAAAATCCTATATGTAATCTGACACTGCTATAACGGCATTTTGGAGTTTAAAAACTTCAAATTAAAAATCATAAATTTACTCCTGATGTCATGCAAGATCTTACTAAAAAGTAACCTAAGACCTAGAAGTCTCAGTTTTATCAGAACATAAAGAAACACAACAAATTTGTACATTTTATTCACATTTATTTTTCGCTTTTAGTGTGCTCACAGAAAATTAGAACACCTTAAGCAGGAGTTTAATAGCAATTTTTGTAAGCAAAGTTACATTCCATCTCTAAGTCAAATTGGTCAAAGCTTCTCCAGTATTTACAAAACATGATAGACAAGATGCTACACAAAACCATTGCATCTGAAGAT
>NW_006160040.1:9220219-9226701 GCF_000334495.1 Tupaia belangeri chinensis | reverse complement strand
AACACTTGCCTACTTGTTGGAAAGGTGATCTATAATGGTAACAAATGCAACTAATATTTGTTGCTTTTATTGAAATTTTGAGTGGATAATCCTATTGTCTTTCACCATTTCCCAGAAAACAAAACAAAAAACAGAAGTTGTAGTAACAGTAGTTGACAAAGATACTCTTATTTTTCATTTACCAGTAGTAGATATTCTATTTCATTTTTAAAAATTTTAAAATTTCATTATCTGTTTTTTACATTTTCTCCACATTTCATTTGATTGATTCACAAAATACCTTAAACTAAAACTATGGACAAAGCTAGAATCTAGTTACAAGTGCACTGTAATTGTCTTCTGAGACACTTTTAATTAATTAATTAATTAATTTACATTCATTCCCTGAGCATTGTCACAGCATACAAAATGTGATTTCCCATCCAAAATATACTGCGTAGTGGCATATTCCATTTCATAGCAGTACTAGAAAAAGGTCTAAGCTCCAATTTTATCCAAAACACTAGAACTGGTATTATAAGGATTTTTAGAAATTTTGTAATGATGTACTTGCAGCTACTAAATCTTATGATGAGGAGATATATTGTTTAAATGTTGATGTTGAGAGGAAGAACTGCAGATACTATTTAAAGATCAGTAACTTTCACTTTTTTAAAACAAAACATGATCAAAATCTACTGCTTTTATTCTTCATAAAACACCCAATTGTATGTTACCCAGATTTTCTTTTTAGAACAATTAATTCATGTAGGTTTAACTAGTTAGCTTTAAATGTTCATTAAACAAGTATTATATTTATTTGGCAGGACAATAATGGTCTCAAACCTACAGGATTGAAAACCTTCTACTTTGGTCCATCATCTATAGTGTTTCATGGTAATTTCTAAAATCATCAAGGTAATCTTTAAGAATTGCTAAGGAATCAAATACTGAAAATATACCAGTTTTTAAAATAATTTTAAGGCATTGAAATGGGAAGAAAAAGTTGGCTTTGGACAGTCAAGTTTTTATCAAGACGTCCTGCAATTAGATCTCATCTTTCATATCCTTTAGATTATCTTCTGCAAAATTATTTTTATTATGTAAAGTCAACATAAAAATCTCAGAATAATATTTTTCTAATTTAAGTATCCTTTCAAACAATTCTTGAAGCAATATTTTTGTAAATTTCTCCATCCACATTTTGGGGTAGATGGATTTCTGTTTTGGAGGTTCAAGCTGGAAGAAGAATGGAAGAACATTAGGGAACGGAAGACTTTTAGTCAAGATGGTTTCATCACCTGTTTCAAAGGGCCATCACCAGCCATCATCCCACGTCACAGAGGAAGCTGAGTATTGTAGACTGGATTGCCCAGTATCTTTTCTTACCTTGAGCGTTTCAACACTGCACCTGGTTACTAAGCATAACATGGAGTCAATGCAAACATTAAGTTAGCTGCCTCGGCACTGTAGTCTGTAAATTAAACCCTTCAGCTTTAAATTACTATAAGAAGTGATTTTATTTCTTTTCCCTCCTCAGATTTCCAAGGATATCCAGGCCGTTTTACCGTGTACTTGACTTCACTTAGTTTCTATCAATGACAGAAACAAGGTGCTGATGTAGAACTCATATCGTGATACCATATCATTATTTTGTAATTTGGATTTAGAACCCATAATTAACCAAAAAATTCTAGAAACTGTTACACGTTTTATTTTTGAATTTTCAAATTCAAGTTCTAATAAACAATGAAAAACATGTTTCATTTACATTTTCAATACAAATTTATATAAATTATAATAAAAAAAATGAAACACAACTCCAAATATGGACTTCCCATATAGTGATCTTGAAAGGCTTATTCGTTAATTTAGTTGATGCTTCTAAGATTCAAGGCATTTTTGGAAATTTTTCACAAGAAACATCTACTACCTGGAAGATAGTCTTTCTAAATTTTCATCTTTTGAGGAATGGTATGGCTTCTAACAAGTCATTAGCATTAACTGTTTAGGCAGGTAAACAAGCTAGGTATTATTTTGTTATAGCTAAAAGCAATAAAGATATTTATTTCCATGTATGTCTTTGAAAGAGGACTTTCAAAAGTATCGCACCTCTTGGATTGATGGGCCAGACAGGTATTGTGGTGTTCAGGCAGTTGGATCACTCATGGCTGACTGTGGTTGGATTCCTAGGTCCAACAGTTTGAAATACATGCCAGGCGAATTGCGTGCATTCACGTTCCAAATCCCAGGAATAGTATGGAAGAGGGATTGCAGCATGGTCACCCCCTCTTAGGGTGCTATTTCACTCTCTCTAGGGCGAGTACAAGCACTCTATAACAACTTTTTAATAATAAAAAAAAAAGAAACAAAAGTACTTCTTGGGTTGAATAAATTCCGGGAAAAATTTCCCCTTGACCTACCTACTACTTAAAAAAAGAATATGTGCAGCACAACCATGGTGGCCCAGGCAAAATGGTGCTACTAAGCAATGCTGGAGTCATTTGGGAAGGCCCTGGGTTGGTTCCCAAGTCCCCCAGAACATGCCAGGACATATCCATGAGCCTGGCTGGCTGGACTGCTGGGGTGGCAGATTTCAGTGTGATGAGACCTTTTGGGGGGGTGCATGTGTGTGGGGAGAGCTTAAACCCTCTCTTATGAAAGAAAGAAACTAAAAAAAAGAATAAGTACAAATATGTAAAAGTGTAGACTGTTTTCTGTACTTCATTAATGACTAGCATTATTACCAGAAAAAAGGTAAAATAGATAAAAAGATAATTTCATCAGTTTTGGTCGACAACATTCAAGTATATCTACTTAATATTTTCTTGAAAATGCACAGAATACCGTAAAGCAAAGTAGCTGAAATTTACACCTAATTTTTTTTAAAGGTATTGCTTTCTTTTTATTTTGGAACAGCATTCTTAGGTACAATTTAGTGTTCCAACTTGAATCCCTAACAGAGACTAGAACATTTACAGAGTAAAAGCATTTTAAAATTCCTGTTAGCTACACCCTGCTTTCAGCACTTTCATGTAACTGGGAGGTAGAGAGGGAAAACTTGACTAATTTGCACAGCAAATGATTAAAGGTAAAAGCTACCAGCTTTGTAACATAACCAATTTTTTAATTTCCAAGTTGAGTTGGACTGTATTTAACTGTACTCTCCTGTTATTCAGGAACCTCCTAAGATATAAGTGGAAAAAGTACCTTACCCCAATCTTTAACCTTAATTGCAAGGTTATATTAAGTTTATATTCATATGAGGGGAGAATGTGAGTGAGCTACATTGTTTCTCAAAGGTATTATCAAGTACTATCCTCAAATTTTTAATTGACTTGGGAGCACATAACTCACCTTCAATGGATATAATTTTATATTCTATGTATAACATCCAGCATATCCTCCAAATGCCTTAAACTGAATAACAGCCTTACCTATAACACTTCAGATTAAATTTTTTTCTCTAAAACTTACACTTTAAAATTTGTAAAAAATCCTATTTAACAGGCTTGATTATATCAACTGGTAAAACTTTATTTTACAAGCAATAGGAATTGGATCAAATTATTATCATCCAGAGGAAGTATTCTGTAACCATAGCAAATGCCATTATACATACTGCCAATACAGATTTAATAGACAATACTGAACTGTACAAGAGTTATTTATTTTTTCCTTAATCTCAAAGCTATTTTTAGTAATACAAAAGAACCATATTAACATTTTCCATTAGAAAACAATGTGATGTACAAAACTTTGGATGAAAAGATATGTCAAATTTCATTTAATCATTTGGAGGAAAATCCACCACTCCATCAATACCACCCAAAGTGTTTTAGGCGGTGACTAAGATCAAAATAATGCATCTTAATAAATTCCAGCTGTTAAAAAAAAAAAAAACTTAGCAATATATAATAGTTTACTACACAGTATTTTTTGACTACTCACTTTGGGAGGTTTTTTTTTTTAATCTTTTTTTTTTTTTTAAACTGAGTCCTACTATATACCAGGCACTGTATTTGGCCAACTAAATATTTGAGAAAAAGTTAGAATGGGAAAGACCCATACATCAGTCCTTTGGTTCCCAGATTGATTTTTAGCTTTCAAACATCCACTAAAATCAAGAAATCCTAACTACTAATACACACCCTTCCAATTGTTATTTGATTTTATTAGTGGGGAGGATGTTTGGTAAAGAGAGGTCATGAACCATTATTTTTGACTCATTATTCCAATTAAAAGTATGTCAAAAAGCAAATTCTCCTAATAAGCTCTAACTTTGATGTTGCTAAAAATGTAGCTCACTGGTTTATCATAAACCCAGTACTACATACACACTGCTCCATAACAGCAAAACAGGTGTGCATAAACAATTTTGCATTTAACGAAATTATATTTGATATATATCTTAAAATTAATTGAAGTCAAAGATATCCTGTTCTGAGGTGGTAAAGAGTAGAGGGAGTAAACCAGTAAGGGTTATTAATATATAAGGATTATTCTCTATCTTTTCTTTTGAGCAACAAGATGCTAATGCACTTTCATTAAAATAAAAAAAAAAAAGCAAAAACAAAACTGCTTGCAACTATGCTAAAGGCCCATAAACTGACAATATTGTCCATTCAACACCATTACTTTGTTACATAAACCTGTCATGATATACCACATAATCAATAATTTGGAAATTAGCCAAGCACTAAGCAATTACAATGGCAGGTAATACACCATCAATTTTTTGAAATCTGGCCACTTTCCATGACCCATCCAATCTGAATTCAACACTCAAGCAGTGTAAAACTTTCTGGACCTGCATATCAAGAACATAGTTTTATGACATTTTCTCATAAGACATTTCAACAGTCTTAGAGTCATACCACTTCTGTCCTAAATGATTTAATCTGACATGCTATATAACTACAATAAAAATAATTATGTTCAATTCTTCAATGAAAACTAAATGTGGATAAATGGCAACAGGTTTGAAATGGAATGTAAAATCCTATATGTAATCTGACACTGCTATAACGGCATTTTGGAGTTTAAAAACTTCAAATTAAAAATCATAAATTTACTCCTGATGTCATGCAAGATCTTACTAAAAAGTAACCTAAGACCTAGAAGTCTCAGTTTTATCAGAACATAAAGAAACACAACAAATTTGTACATTTTATTCACATTTATTTTTCGCTTTTAGTGTGCTCACAGAAAATTAGAACACCTTAAGCAGGAGTTTAATAGCAATTTTTGTAAGCAAAGTTACATTCCATCTCTAAGTCAAATTGGTCAAAGCTTCTCCAGTATTTACAAAACATGATAGACAAGATGCTACACAAAACCATTGCATCTGAAGATTTTTTTTTCCTTTATTCTCAAAGACGACTGGAAAAGAAAGCATTGTCTGCTGTAATCAAAAACATACCACAGTATAAACAGTAACCATTCCACTTATCACAGCTTGGTTGAGTTTAAAATTTGTGTTTAAAAGGTCCAAGATGACTGCAGTTTTACAAAAATGGGCAGGGTGGAAAGTTGCAAACTTCATGTGCTTCTGGATATCAAGATTTGTTTTTATACAATAGTCACAGTTAAAAACACCCTGCTGGTAATACATAATTACACTTTATTAAGGTCATAAACCAGCAATAAACAATAAAGCCTATACAACTTGTAGTTCTACTTAATCACTGACTGGTACAGCTAACATGAGATAAGTGAAAAGTTCCTATGGTTTAAATGAACTCCTAAGACTATGATCTTTTTTTTTTTTAAACCTCTGGGTATTGGTGTTTTTTTTTTTTTTTTTCTCGCTCTCCTTCTTAGTCAAGACTTGTAGTGTTGTAAACCTGCCTCACAAAATACATTGTAATAACTTTTCTTTAAAAAAAGACTAAGCCTTTACACCATCATTTTCTAGTGGCACATGATCTTGGCAATGCTATGCACCACTTCGATTTCCCCATTGTGGCCCCTATCACTTCATTTGACCCACCCTTTTTAACACACCCATCTCCTTCATATATGGGCATGTCCATAGATTGACAAAGAAAGTTTACATTTTTGAATAAAGATGCAAAGTATGCAAAAAACATTAATACTGATGCAAAAAATAAAAAATAAAAGAAACAAGGCCGAGGAAGGTGTTAAGCTCTCCTTGACCTGTTGGAATGGTGGTAACAGAATGATTTGAGATGGGATCTGTGGGGAGGAGGGGGGGAACAGAATTTGCTGCTTAAAAAAGGAAAATTAAAAAAAAAAAAAGACATCTTTAAAATCAATCCCTGGTTGTAGACAAGTTCTCCAAAACCAGTACCTGGCACCACTCCAACAAACAAACGGGGGAGAAAAGTTCTTCGATTATCTCAAAAAATCTTGCTCTTTTACTCTGCCGCCTCCGCTGGGGGGGCTTCTGGACTGCACTCGGGCTGGGCCTCCTGTGTGGGGGCTGCGCAGGCTGACGAGGCGCAGGCGGCCGCGGGCTCCTCCGCGGGGGCCGCCTCCTG
>NW_006160040.1:9207183-9219625 GCF_000334495.1 Tupaia belangeri chinensis | reverse complement strand
TCCTCCTTGGCGCCAGGCTCGGCGGCCGCGGGCGAGGCGTCGCCGTTTACCTTCACGTGGCCGTTCTCCTGCGGGGCAGAGAAAGTGGGAGCGTCACTGGAGCGGCCCGGGCGCCTCCCATCCCGCCCCTAACGCCGGGCCCGGGGTGACCAGCCTCCCTTTGGGGCCCCCGTGGCTATGGGACCAGGCCAGTCCCTCCGGCCGTGATGGGGACAAGCCTTTGGATGCTCAGATCAGGACCCCCCCGGAACGAGGGGCGGCGCCGACTGGGAAGCCCTAGAGGCACAGCGGTAACCCCAGCTACTCAGTAAATGCCCTGTGGCCTGAGTCCGAAAGAGAAGTCAAGGATAGCGTTCTATCCTCAGCGGCTTGGGGGGAAAAGGGGCCAATTAATACTTGATACAGGAAACACCATTTGAAAGCAGGCGCAGCGCCACAGCAGGTGGTCTCCATCCAGGTTCCACATCCTCTTTTCGCCTCAAGCTCTAAAGGCCCCATCAAAACACCAAGAACTCCCGGGGGGATTACAACACTCCATGAGCGCCCGCGCTGGACGCCCCAAGGCCCTCTGGCCACTTAGAGCCCTCGGGTCGGCAGGGGGCGCTGCGCCTCCACCGCGTACAGCAGGGAGCCGGCTGGCAGGGAGGGGCGGGGCCGCCGGGTCACCCCGCCCTGCCCAGCCTGGCCCTGCCCGCAGGCCAAGGCGCCCCCGAGCCCGGATCGCTCAGCCCAAGAGTCCACAAACAAAGCTCAGGTGGCTTCCAGGCTTCCCGGCTGGGCTAAAATCAAAAAGGCTGGAAGAAAGCCATTATTTCTTAGGTCTCGCTTCTGCCTCCACGCCCACCTTCATCTGTGGTTCTGCGAACCCGGGGCGCGCCCCAGCGGCTCATTTTGCATTTTTAACGGGTTTAAAGCCTCTTGGCAGAGCTCCCCTTACCCAGGAGGTTAGAGCAGTCGAAGCTGCGCGGCTCCAGCTCTAGGAAAAGAGGCGTGGTGGGGGACCAGTGTTTGCAAAGCAACCACCCATGGCCGACCTTTCGCGCCCACCCAACCGTGGCTATTTGCCCTGGTTTGTGCAGGCCGGGGCAGTCTTCTGCGGGTGGTCGAGGCTCCACGCACATGAATAATCCCAACCCAAACGCACAAACTGTCTCTTCTCGACCATCTGGAAAGGTTCTTCAAGGACCTACCCAGTGTTCCCACCCAGGGATACCATTTAAAAGTCAAACGGGTGTGTAATTCCACGGACAGCTACGAATAACGATTTAGGCCAGTTGGAAAGCCCCATCGAAAGGTACTGAAACCTTTCTGTCCAGCTCCAGCCAGCCACCTTTCTACGAACCTGGGGCACGGGGCCTCGGCACACAATAAAACAGCCCTTCCCTCCTCGCCTTTCTCCACCGCCAGCCGGATTGCGCTCGCCTTCCCTACCCACCCCCTCCCCCCAATAATCACACCAGTTCCGAAATCTCGAAGTCTATCAGTCTCTACAACAAACACGAAAGCCACCCAAGCACAACTGTGTCCCCAAACATAAATGCAACCTGGCTGGGTGGTGGTGGTGGGGGTGCACCTAGCTAGTATGTTCTGCCTAGGTCCAAATCACGCCATTTTAGACGATTTATCACTCCTTTCCTCCCGTCTACACAAGAATTCGCCGAGATTCTGGAGAATCACCCGTTTGGGGAGGGGGAGACACCCTGCCTATGAAAAATGGACAATTTAACCTATCCTTTCCCATTCAACTTTCAGGCTAAAAGCCACGCTCTTCTCCAACCAAATGCGCCTCGGGCGCTACCAGGAGGGAAGACGAAAACGTCGAGAATAAAGAAAGGCACCAAAGAAATGACCAGAACCACAGGTAGAATTTACCTGCCCATTCGCTTTGGAAGGTGATGAGGCCGCAGCCGCCTCTCCGGGCCTTTCCGCGGCGGCTTCTCCCTTCGCTGCGGTCTTGGAGAACTGGGCACCCATGCTGGCTTCTTCAACAAAGAAACTCAACAGATCCAAGAGGGGAAACAAAGAGCCTTGGGTTGGTGTAACGACGGGGCGAGCAGCAGCGGCAGCAGCAGCGGCGGCGTTAACAGCAGCGGCGGCACACACACCGGAGGGAGGGGGTGGGGGTGGTGAAGAGGACAGAACAGAATCGATTAAATACACTCCGGATAAAAAAATTTTAGTCGAAGAGATCAAAAAGCAGCAGCGTAGAAGGGAGGGGAAAAGGGTGGAAAAGTCGAGCACAAAAAAAGGAGCCCAAGTGTAGTTTTAAAAAAAAGAAGTAATAAAAAAATCCCAGATTTGTAGCCGCACTGTAGACAAGAGGAAAATGGAGAAATCTCCCTGGTTGCTAATAAGATGCGGGGTCCAACGCCCAAGTGCACAGATGAATGGGCTCGCGGGCGCTGACGCGGCCCCCGCGCCCGCCGGCCAATCCGCGAGCCGCACACAAAGCAGGGGGCGGGGCCTACGCGCCCGGCGAACAATGGAGCCGCGCTTTGCAAACGGTTTGAAAATCAGCTTCAGAACGAGAATTAATGTCCTCCAAATAAATAAATCAATTAAAAAATACATGCCTCTCGCCTCCCTCTGCTTGAAAATAATAATGTATCCCTTGATTGGCTTGCTTTGTTTGGAATTAATTAACGCGGGAGGGGGAGTACTTGTGGATGGGGGCGGAGAAAGCGTTAACTTGACTCGCAATGACTCTAGTCGGTCTATATCCGCGTCTGTCTCTCTCCACTCGCTCCCCTCCCCCATCATCCCCGTGTGTTTATGTGTGTGTGTGTGTGTGTACATGAGTGTTAAAGACAATAGTGGGGGATTCGTGTGTTTGCACCGTCTTCTGTCTTCGTGTTCCATATTGATTTCATAGACAGTGCGCAGGATTTGTGTGTTTTAAAAAACTGTTCCAATTGTTAAATCGTCCTAAATTGAAAGGTATTTAAACCACGAAGCTCGAATTTCATCAAAGGAGATCGCTAGTTAGAATTAGGTCTGTAGGCCAGATGTGGAAAATGCAAAAGCGGCAAACAACCGAAGCCACACTCCCCTCTCTCTCCCACAGTGGCATGGAAAAAAATATGTAGAGATTGGCCTTCAGAGCTCATCAAATCCCCCCTCTCTGGCTATTCCCGATTAGTAAATTTTCCTCCATAAATTGAAGACCATTTACAGAAGATCTAAGCTGTTGGTATTTTATCACTGAATGAAATATAATTCATTTTCCTCTATGGTAAAATGAGACACAGCCATATTTATAGTTGGGATGCCATTCGCGTCAGTGTGGATCGTTTTCAACCTACTGCCAAAATCGGATGGACTCTTTCTTTCTGAACGTGTATGTGAGATTGTGCACGCCAGCGAATGTGCTCCTGGAAGGAAGAGGGAGGCAGCAGCCCAACAACCGGATTTACAGTTCTAAGAAGACATTGTCTGCATGTTGAGAGACAGCAAGAGAATCTCTGAACGCTCTAAGTCTAACTTGGGTTAGAGAAAATGCTTCTATAATGGAACACACCTTCCCTCCATCTGCCACTGCACTCCTTGCCACCGCAGTACCCAACGCTATTTGTTGTGAGAAAGAGGAAGCACTGATTTAAAGTATGGCGAAGGGGTAGGGATTTGGGGGGTGGGTGGGAGGGTGGTCGAGGATATTGCCAAATAAGCATTCCTTTACCACCCACATTTTTTGGTCCCAAAGTTTTCACTCGTGACAAAAATCAGATCATCTATCCTGAAATCATCTATTCTCGTATGCATTTAGAGATCTTGCAATGAAAAATCTTTTGCTTATGGAAGTGAGAAGCAGTCGAGGGAATGGTTCACTTCTCCTGGCACTGGCTCTGAATTCTCAAACAGTTCTATTTTCTGCTCATTGTAGGGACACTCTGAGCGAAAAAGACGGTTGGTTCAAGCCAATAACTCTTTGTTCAGTGTTGCTTTGAAAACCACCAAGCTGAACATCGTTGCGTGAAGCTTCGTCTTCTTACTGTCCAGTTCCTACAGATGCATGAATTCAATCACGAAGTCATATTCCCCAGAGCTGATGTAAAGACGTTTCCGCAAAAGTGAATCTTGCCAAGAAACGTGTTATCACTCTTAAGGGAACCCGCTGGCCTGGCCCAAGACCTCAGCCGCCAGGGTGGACGAGAATTCCTTATATTAGCAGCGTTCCAACTTGAAAAGCCAACTGGACTGATCCACTACCACCATCCAGACGATTCCCAAAAGCTCATTTAAGGCCGTTGATTGCCCCCTCCCCCACCCTCAACGTAAACCGTGCCCCTCCTCTGCATCCCTCCCCCGTTTTACATTGGAGTGATTGCTAGCTAGCTTTCAGATTTTCTCCCAGACGCGTCCTTAGCCCTCCATTTGGGGGCTGCTTTTATTGCTCCTTTGTTACCAGGCTGCCGTGTAGCTTTCCCCCCTTTTCTTTCTCGAATGCCTATTTGCTTGGTATCGGCTCGTCTCCCTGACAACGGCCGGGGAAGATTCGGAGCCTGGGCTGGGGGAGGGGGAAGGGGCGGAGTTGGCGCCCAGGGAGAAGGGAGGTGGTGGATGGTGGAGGGGAGAGAGGGGCCGAGTGAGAGACTGGGAGATAGACAGCGAAGCAGATGGCCGCGGAGGGGGCGGGGTCCAGGCGGGGCGGGGCGGGGGTGCCGAAGCGTCGGGGGCGCGACGGAGCCAATCAATTCCCGCAGCAGCTCCGGGGTAAGAAAACAAGTGTAAACACAAAGATCCACTCTCCAGGAGCCGTCCTGAGTTTACAGTAGAAAAGATGATTTCCTTTCGATACGAAAGCACCTTCGTAGCGTAGGTGGAAAGCCAAGGGTCCCCAGTAACAGCGAGGAGGAGGCGGTTTTGGGGCGCTGAACGCTGGGCTACTCTGTCCCCAAGCTTTCCCAGCGTTAGCTCAACAGAGGGATTTCCTCAGTTCATGGGGAAGGGAGTGAAGGGAGTGAAGGCGCCGGATGGATGAGGAAGAAAGGGCAGAGAAATGGGAAGAGATTCTTCTTCAGAAACCATGTAATGGCAGGACAAGAAGACCAAGACTGGGAACCGATAGGGAGTTGTATTAGCGCACGGTTCCTCAGAGTTTTGGTGATCTCAGATCGGAGCTTAAGGTTTCGAAGGAAGCTCCAAAGATGTTTATATACATAGGACTGAAGAACCCAAGAGATCACGAGGAGCGAGCATTTATATTCTTTATTTGTATTCCTTTCCTACCGTGTCCTAGGCTATTTCTAAACTGATAATGATCTGTATGTGGTTTTCTCTAGAAAAAGAACAATTTATTTAGGAGAATTTTTTTTTCCCATAAAATGTTGGCTTGGGAAAAAATCTTAGCGATCATAGCACAGTATCTTGTGGGCCTATTGTGTGCCTAACACACTGATTTAAGCCTCGTTTTTATACCAGCGAACACTACAGATGCAGTCCAAGACTCGGGAGCTTGTATTTTAGTAGATCATCTAATTAAGGTGAACTGGTTCATGCAGCGTCATCCTGTCACCAGGTGAAGAAATAGGCCGAAGGACATTGTCAGGTTTCTCAGCTAGTACAGCCAGGAATACAGCTTACCAGTTGACTCCAGGGCCTGGCTTCTACCACAGCACGACCTTTCTGGACCTCACAGATTCACTCAGTAGGGCAGTCATTTACTCCTAAAGTATTTACTAAGCTCCTGCTAAGTGCCAGGGAGAGGGTTATAGAAAAAATCACACGGGATGAATATGGGCATTTCCTTCCATGCTGTCTATATTTTGTATTGTTAGGTGCACAGTAGGCCTGCAAGATACCGTGCTGTGATTTTTTTTTTTTTTTTTTTAGAAAAAAACCTTTTATTTAATGAATGAAAAAGAAATAGATGATACAGCCCCTTCCGCTCACAGGGTCTGACTTCACAATCCACCCCCAGGATCAAGGGCACACACATGCTGAGCATACTCAGGAAGGCATCCAAAACACCAACTGGCAACCTTCCCTTATGGGCTGCCTAGCAAGGCATCTTGTTTTACCTCTGTACTACTGTCTGACTCTTACCATTTCAATAAACTCTGAAAATGTGAAGATAAAACGCAAAGTCAAGATTAAAAATGTGCTTTTAAAAAGCAATACAAAAGATGAGGACCACTTTCTAGATTCCAAATTCAATATGCCTGTTTCTTCTGCAGCATTAATTCATTCACAATCTATGGAATCTCTCTGCTAGTGATAGTGTGTTCCATCATTCACCTTAGGTTTTATATTACTTGAACTTTAAATTCCATAGAAATTGACTAGCTTGGAAGGTAGTAGGGAACAAAGCAAACCCAGTGTCTTACTCATTTAGCAAATATTTATTGAGCTCCTATCATGTACCAGACATGTGGGATATATCAATGAACAAAACAGACAAGAAGTCTCTATGGAACGTACCTTTTAGGCTGGGAAGAAAACACACAAGTTAATAAATGTAAGTGTATTAGTCTCTTATTTTGTTGCTAACAGACACCTGAGACAGGGTGAATTTAAGAAAACATGAGATTTGTTTGCAAAACTCGTGATTCTGGTGGCTGGAAAGGCCAAGGCATACTATTGCAGCATGACTGATGGAAGCACAGAGACTGGGAAGCATGTGTAGAGAGAGACAGCCTCACACAGCTCTCTTTTATAGCAACGAGCTCTCACAGGAACTAACTCCTTCTCATGAGGTATAGAACTCACTGGATCTCAGAGATGTCATTAATCTATTCACAAGAGTGTTGCCTCCACAATGCAGTCATCATGATCTGATCGTAGCCCTAATCCTCTCTACCTCCCAATATCAAATTCCAAGCATGAAACTTTGGGGGACAAACTGTCACTGAAATCATCACAATAAGCACAATAAGTCAGCAAAGGATACGGAATGTTAGACGTTGGCAATGTTGTGAGGAGGAAAAAACTGAAACAAAGTAGGGGAAATGAGATTTCAGGGGAGAGTTGGGTTGTAATGCTGCTACCTAGGTCAGGAAAGGCCTCATTGCAGAGGGAAACTCTGAGGAGACTTGAAGAGATGAAGGAATGAATAATGATGTTAGCCCACTCAAATGCTTTTAACCTAGCAAGAGAGGGAGACGTCAGAATTAAACAAATAAACAAAATCACAGGAAATAGCAAAGCCCCTGAGGAAGGAAGAGTTCAACATGAGTTAGGAAGGAAGGCTGAGAGATCAGTCTGGACATCTTGTGAGGTGCCTAGAAAGCATCCTAGTGAAAAATTCAGGCGTGTGAACATAAGTCTGGAGTTCAAGTAGTGGAGTGGAATATACATACTGATTTGTAATCATTCTACATGTAAATATGTTCAGAAGCCAACTTTAACTATATTCAAAAAACAACTAGGTTCAGAATCACATCCCGAGGAATTTCTGCTTTAAAACGATAGATAGAAAAAAAGCAGGGAGGGACCAGCAGATGGTACAATGGTTACATCGCTGGACTCTCACATGATTGACTGCAGTTTGAGTCCTGGAATCAGTGGCTTTAATTCACACCAGGTGCGTGTGTATGGTGCCCAAAATTCCAAGAGGAAAATAGAGAAGGGACTGTGGCATGGCCATCCCCCCTGGGAGATCATTTCTCCTTTTCTGTCTCTCTGTCTTTCTAGCAAGTACATGCACCTCTTTCAAGCAAGTACATACCCCCAAAAAAAAAAACTCCCTAAAAAAAAAAAAAAAAAAAAAAATTAGGAAGATAAAGACTGAGAAGGAGCCACCAAAGAAATCCAGAACACCAAGAGGTTATGGTGTCAGGAAAATCAATGCAGGGAACCAGCAGTTAGCGTAATGGCTATGTCGCTGGACTCCCACGTAGTCGACCGCGGTTCGCGTCTCGGACCCGGTGGCTTAAATCTCACGCCGGGCGTGTGTGCGTGCGTGCCCAAGATCCCGAGAGGAGAATGGAGGAGAAGGGATTGCGGCGTGACCATCCCCTGTGGGGGGTGATTTCTCACTTTCTGTCTCTATGTCTCTGTCTGTCTGGCGAGCGCACGCGCCCTATAGCGAAACAAACCTCTCCCAAAAAAAAAAAAAAAAAAATTAGGAAGATAAAGACTGAGAAGGAGCCACCAAAGAAATCCAGAACACCAAGAGGTTATGGTGTCAGGAAAATCAATGCAGGGAACCAGCAGTTAGCGTAATGGCTATGTCGCTGGACTCCCACGTAGTCGACCGCGGTTCGCGTCTCGGACCCGGTGGCTTAAATCTCACGCCGGGCGTGTGTGCGTGCGTGCCCAAGATCCCGAGAGGAGAATGGAGGAGAAGGGATTGCGGCGTGACCATCCCCTGTGGGGGGTGATTTCTCACTTTCTGTCTCTATGTCTCTGTCTGTCTGGCGAGCGCACGCGCCCTATAGCGAAACAAACCTCTCCCAAAAAAAAAAAAAAAAAAATTAGGAAGATAAAGACTGAGAAGGAGCCACCAAAGAAATCCAGAACACCAAGAGGTTATGGTGTCAGGAAAATCAATGCAGGGAACCAGCAGTTAGCGTAATGGCTATGTCGCTGGACTCCCACGTAGTCGACCGCGGTTCGCGTCTCGGACCCGGTGGCTTAAATCTCACGCCGGGCGTGTGTGCGTGCGTGCCCAAGATCCCGAGAGGAGAATGGAGGAGAAGGGATTGCGGCGTGACCATCCCCTGTGGGGGGTGATTTCTCACTTTCTGTCTCTATGTCTCTGTCTGTCTGGCGAGCGCACGCGCCCTATAGCGAAACAAACCTCTCCCAAAAAAAAAAAAAAGGAAAATCAATGCAGACAGGTTTCAAGGAAGACTGGTTAGTTTTGTCAAATACTGTTGACTGAAAAAAAAGACTGAAAAATTTCTACTTGATGTTGCAGTACAGGTGTTAACTGTTTTCAAGCCCTAGAGCAGGGTTTTCTTTTTTTGTTTTTGTTTTTGTTTTGTTTTGTTTTTTTCAGTTTGCTAGAGGGCATGCATGCTTACCAGAGAGAGACAATGAAAGAGATGGAAAGTGAAAAAACTTTACCTATGGGGATGGTCACACTGCAATCTTTACTCCTTCACTTCTCCTTTTGCGATTTTGGTGTGTACACACACACACTCAGCATGTTTTTCAAACCACCAGGTCTGAAACTTGAACTGTAAGGTCAACTGCGTGGTTGGCCATGTGGCATCCAGTCACCTTAACCACCACTGACTGGCCCCAGAACAATTTTTGTAGTCTGTTGAGAGTAGAAGCCAGATTTAGTATTTGAAAAAGTAGCCAGGAGGTGAAGAAATGATAGCATCAGTAGTCCTGTCTTTATGAACTTTGTTTGGCTATAGGGTTTAGAGATTCAGGAAAGTTGCTGGAGATGGCTAGTTTAATGGTTTTTGGTTTTTTGTGTTGTGCTGTCTTGGATGAAAGCAGTTATAGAAAATCTGACTGATCTGGAAATTAATCCAGCAGAAAGAAAAGTGTATGTGTTTTAGGTATAAGAGAGAAAAGGAATAAAGACTGGAATGAGTTCTCTGGGAAGGCAGGAGGGGAGGGCAGTAAGGCACATGATGAGAAATTGGCATTTGAAAGGTATCCGGCTCTTTTTTCTGTAATGGGAAATAAAGAGGATGACTATAGATCTGCTGATGAGAAGATGAGAGATTTCCCTTCTGAAAGTTTCTATTTGACCTGAAAATCATCAGTTAAGAGTGAGGATGAGAAGGAAGAGTTGGGATTTTATGATATTATAGAGGATATGAAGTAATGATTGGGAAGCATAGGATTGAGATTTCGGAGCATAGTAAAGGCTTTAGCACAATAATGAGTACTTTTTGATGTCGATAATCCCAATGATTCTTTATCAGTATATCCAGGTTTCTCTCACATGTAAACTTGTAGCTGGATAGTATATTAGTTACATTCGTCTTTAAGGTTACTAGGCGTTTACCCTCAAAACCTGTACTCCATTTGTGTTACACCTACACAGTCAATACCTAAAAAATACTATAGATTAAAATGACACTGCTGCTGTAAAGTTCAAACTCAGTTAACCCTATATCATTCTGTACAGATATATAGAAAGAGGAGGAAGAGGAAAAAACCTACAGGTACCAGCATTGCAGTGTGTAAACCTGCATGACGCTGATGTTCTGCCTGTGCTTATAACAACGCCTGGGCTTGTATCATTATCTCCATTTTACAGGTTTGGAAACTGATACTCAGCTAGGTTTGGAAAGTAGAATTCAGCAATGTATTAGACAGTGTCCATTGAGGGTTATCTGGCATTTAAGAATCTAATGAGAGTTCAAATGACTATAATTAGCACAAAGTCTTGTATCTATTATAGTAGGAGCTTTAGTAATTTTTAAAAATTGATACCCAACACTGCAACCTTCTTTAACTTTGGACCTCAGTTTAGTGTACTTTATTAGTGCTCCAGAAGCATACAAACAGAAAAGATTCCTTCATAGTTAGGGTATGGTGGGAATAAGCGCTTAACTGATCTGAAAAATCAAGGACTAACACGTCAAACAATAGCAGTGACATTTCTGGGATGTTAAGTCCTCTCCAGATGCCTGCAACAAAATCACTAGAAACACAAGTATATTTTTAGTTACCACTCTTTAGGCCTACCAATTGAATTAGAGATATTTTTTATATTTGAGAAGATTATCTAAGAGTAGGATACACTCTATATTACTGAAAAGTAAAGAATTAAAAAAAAAAAATTTTTTTTTTTTTGCTACAGGTGTGTGTGCTTGCCAGAAAGAGACAGAGAGGGAAAGTGAAAAATCACCTCCCAGTGGGGACAACCACTCTGCAATCCTTCCTCCTCCCTTCTCCTCTTTGGACTATGGGCATGCACACATGCCTGGGCTGGTGTGATTTTCAAGCCCCTGGGTCTGGGACTCTAACCATGCAATTGGCCATGTAGGATCCAGCACCTTAACTTCCACATCACCCACTGGCCTGAGAAAAATTTTTCTAAAAAATGCTTTCTCTGTCCTGAGAAAAATTTTTCTAAAAAATGCTTTCTCTAGAAATTCTGCAGTGAAATTTATCTATAGTAGCAATGCTTCAAATTTACGGTTTATCGTCCAACAACAGACTGAAAACTTTCCATATGAAGGGGCTTTCATAAGCCACATGGAAAATATGCATTACAAAAAAAACTATGCATGGATTAAAAATGTTTTAACCAAAATAAACTTGTAATTTAATTCCATTTTCCACATGCTTTTTTTTTGTTCGTTTGTGATGTCCACTTGTGTAAACTTTGGGAGAACTGAATTGGTGCAGAATGTTGAGTATTGGGGATAATTCTCTTTCCAACCATGTCTCAGAGATAACAGGCAGAAAAATAAAGAGGACAATAAAAGTTTTCTTCAAAAAGGATCAGGTTCCTGGTCTTCTAGAGTTGCTAGTCACTTTGCTCATTGTTCTAATGCTGTTGTTTTTAACTGACTGACCAGAAGTGAGAATGGAAATTTCACATGGAAAACAGTTGAATCTTCAAGCATGATAGGATCAGAACCATGCAAAGGGTCACTTTTCATTGTTATTTTAAAGTTATAAACACTTTCTGATATTAAAAAGATAAAGTCAGTGGCTAAAATTAGGTATTTGAACTAATTGATGGTTCCAGAAATTAAAACATAAAATTATTTGAAACATACGCTTTTATTTCAAATGATAATGTAATTTTTGTTATGGTTTATTTGTTAGAGGACACATGTGATTGCCAAAGAGATATATATAGAGAGAGGGAGAAAGTGAGAAATCATCCCCCGGGGGAGATGGGCACACTGTAGTCCCTTTTCTATTCTCCCCTTGGAACTTTGAACATGTATGCATACATGCCTGGCATGTTTTTCAAGCCACTGGGTCTGTAACTAAAACTTCATAGTTGGGCATGTGGGTTCCAGCTGCCTACTGCCACACAACCTGGCTTGTCCTGTTGTTGTTGTTGTTGGTTTTTGTTTTGTTTTGTTTTTGTTTTTGCCATAGGGCACCTGTACTTACCAGAGACAGAGAAAGTGAGAGGAGAAGTGAGAAATCACTCCCCCCGGCGGGGGTGGTGGTGGTGGTGGAGGGATGGCCATGAAGTGATCTCTTCTCCTGGGATCTAGGGCATGTATACACCTGTACCCAGCATGACTCTCTCAACCCATCAGGTCCGGGACTTGAATGGTAATCTGACATGTGGGAGTCTATCACCTTAACTACCGTGCCAATTGCTGGCCCCCTGTTTTTGTTGGGGTTATTTAGACATGGTCTCTCACTGTCAAGGTTCTCCTGCCTCAGCTTCTGAATAGCTGTAGCTGGGATGATAGGTGTACACCATTGTGCTCAGACCTCAGATTGGGTCTGAAATCAAACCCAAGCCTCTGCCTGCAGAGCATCTTAGTGTGTGCCACTGTGGCTGGGCTAAAAATGTAGTGTGTGTGTATGTGTGTGTGTATGTATGTATATATATATATAT
>NW_006160040.1:9170270-9207152 GCF_000334495.1 Tupaia belangeri chinensis | reverse complement strand
AAGTTCTTCTTAAGCTACTTCTAAAAACCAGATCCTCAGTTTGATGGACTTTTCAGTACTTTATCACTCTGTCTGGATTTGTGATGGTGTAATTGGGAAGGACACTAACATTCATACCCTCAACTTATTTATTAGTCACCTACTTAGTACCAGCCTGTAGTACTATAAGGCTATAGTCCTTTGCTTACTTGACTGCATTGAATCCCTGCAGTAATCTTATAAGGTAAAAGTACCCTTTCCATTTTCTTCATAAATCAAGTCCCTGGAGGGGGTTACATAACATGCTTGAGTTTGTGCTGGTAAGAAGTACTCTGGGCTGGGTTCTCAATCCAGCTCTTGGTGATTCCCAAGAGGGTAGCACTATTTCCCTGGCTATTTCACACTGCCTTGAAAAGAGGAAGAATTTTATGGGATGGGGCCAGCAGGTGGCATGGTAATTGAGATGCTGGATTCCCACATGATTGCCACAGTTCCAGTCCTGGTCCTGGCGCCTCGCTTTCTCATTCTTCCTCTCTCTCTTTCTGTCTCTCTCTGGACAAAATGGAAGAATAACAATAATAAATAAAAATTAAAATAAAAAGAATCTTGATGCTTCCAGTTCTCATGGGGGGGCACACAAAAATGAACCAAGAGACAATATATTTAATCAGAAGATACTCGATTCTAGGTATGCATTGTACGAGACATATTTAGGGACACACACACACACACACATAGAGTCTGACAGGACAGATTCTTGAATCTGGAACATCCTTAGTAATCATATCCAAAATGTCATCATTACAAATGAGGTTTTGGCATAACTGAATAACAAGAAGAACTTAGCTCTACCTTTTCTGGAGGAAAACTGTGAGCGCTGCTTAGGACAGAGTGAAGCTATTTGGAACGTAGGTAAAATAAAATGTAGAGCAAGAGAAAGGATGCTCCAGGGAAGGGAAGGGAGGAAATCAGATGTGAGATGTGGCTCTGGGGTGAGATCAGAGATCAGAAGGTACAGCCTTCACAGGGCCAGTGTGAGAACACCGTAAGAATCCTGGGAAAGAGGGGTGGTGCAGACAGGGCATTCTTCCATTAAGTCTACAGCTGAAATTACATTTACATTGTGATTGTAGGTGTAAATACTTCACAGTTTCTAAATGTAAAGCACTTTGTGAATATTATTTTATTTAATATTCATGATAAATTCAGATATCAATTAGATTCATTCCAAGTTACAAGCAAGTTAAATAATGGACTTGAAATACTATCTAAAGATAACTGTCCAGACACCAGATTCTGAGTTTTATTCTCATTGCTTCAATATTGCTTCTATGTCAATGAGACTAAAATCAGAATTTCCTGTCCTAGCTGCCAACTTGAATTCCAGAACTGTATTTTCAGCTGTCCCCCTTACTGATCTGGGCGCTGCTTCTTGTATAATTTTCACCACTCTCTCACTCAGGTTTTCGTGTTCCCATGTAAATAAACATCGCCTTCTGAAATGATTTTCTTCAGCTTTTTAGACAGTTTTGACTCATTCACTTTCCTCATTTCTTAGGCTAAGAATAGAACCAGGTATAAGACCCTGCTCTTACTGTTCAGTATGGCTAAACACTCTACTGCCAATTAGAATGAAAAACCTAAGCAACAAAATAACTAAAGCAAACCTGATGCTTTCCACCATTTGGTCAGTCTGTAAACTTCTTTCCACCTCTGTGTCCTATTTCTTTCACACCTTAGGCACGTGTTTCCGTATGTTGCCTTTTCCCCTCTGAAGCTCCCATTGGT
Source organism: Tupaia belangeri chinensis (assembly GCF_000334495.1). Lineage (NCBI taxonomy): Eukaryota > Metazoa > Chordata > Mammalia > Scandentia > Tupaiidae > Tupaia > Tupaia belangeri. Next base: position 9,205,385 of record NW_006160040.1, on the reverse strand, counting down.
AACATCTCACATATATAAAAATAACTGAGCAGCCAGGAGAGGAGTGGGTTTCTCATTGTATGATTTTTTTTTTTTTTTTTTTTTTTACAACTCAGAACACCCTATGGATCAGCCTTGTCAAGTCGTGTTGATTTTTTTTTTTTCTTTCAAACATCACTGGTATTCTCTCCCTTCCCAGGGCTAAAACTGAAACTAAAGTTGATAGTTTCTGCCTGAATTACCTTCTAGGTTGTTTCTTCCCTCTCTGGGGCATACAAGGTCAGAAATATCCCTTCTTGGATCAAAAATCAACTTTCAGCTGCCTAGTTATCCAACCCTCCCTGCTTGACCTGCAGTGCTCTTTATAATCTGTCCCCATAATCTTTAGGCAGAAGACTAGTTTGGCTCACTGACAGTAATTTATTAAACTCTTCCCTATAATTGTGTTATGTCGCTTCCTGGTAAAGAAACTAGTACTTACACATTTTTAATATTAACCCCATTCATATATAGGCTACAGAAAAGATTGAGGAACTACACAAATTTCAGAATTTAAAACAATTTACCATTCTCCACTCATTTCTTTTCCTTTTCTTCTTTCTTTTCTGAAAAAGGAGTAAATTTCTACAGGCAGTGGGCCAATCTCCTTTCTTGCAGAGACAAGAACCCTGACCTTGAACTGTTCATACTCCTTTTACAGTCCTGGATGTTTCTTACTCAACTATAGCAATAGTTGCATCAGCCAGGGGAAAATGTCCCTCCAGAAGGACAGAAGAGAAAATGGCAATTGGTAAGTAACAGCATTTCCTCCTGATTATGTAGACAAGACCAGTTTTCCTTCTTGATCGTATTTTTTTTCACATCCTTAACATTTCATTTACTCACACTCACACTTGACTTTCTTAGATAGGGTCTCCTGCTTTTTTTTCTATTGTGGCTGTAAATGACTTGAATACTTTGAGTAAATTTAAACTATACTATGGCCATTAATTGAATACAAAAGATGGTAATTTTGCCTGCATCTAGTTTTATATTCGTTTGGCCAAATGTAGATAAATAAATAAAAATAAAAAGCCCTTGCCACAGTTTATTTCCAAAATCTACATGTCATCATAATTGTGATATTTTGGGAACATACAATAATATGTATGACAAAGAATTCTTGTCTTGTAGACATCATCACTACTGTTTGAAAAGAATTTGATTTTGGTTGTATCCTCTTTTTACTAATATAATCAGAAGATGCTTTCAATTTAAAGGAGAGAGAATGCTATGCGACTATTTGACACCCTATAGGCAAATATCTAGTTACGTTGTTTGGGCAATAGCTTTTTATTTAATTCTTTTGTAAGGAGTCTTTTTTTTTTTGGAGAGGTTTTTGCTATAGGGCCCGTGCGCTCGCCAGACAGACAGAGAGAGACAGAGAGACAGAAAGCGAGAAATCACCCCCCAGGAGGGATGGTCACGCCGCAATCCCTTCTCCTCCATTCTCCTCTCGGGATCTTGGGCACGCACGCACACGTGCCCGGCGTGAGTTTTAAGCCACCTGGTCCGGGACGCGAACTGCGGTCGACTACGTGGGAGTCCAGCGACATAGCCATTATGCTAACTGCTGGTTCCCAGGAGTAGTTTTTAAAAGTGTATTTCCTCTATGAATGAATGAGATCAGAGAGAGAGAGAGAGGGAGAGAAATAGCACCTCCAACAGAGACTTCCCACCAAGATCCATTCTCAGCCTCCGACCAGCCTCAGAATGTGGGCATACAAGTGCCCAGCATCCTCAAGGCAGACTCCAGGAATGAACTTGGAAACTTCCCATTTGATCAGCTTAGGAGGGAGTCACATTTTACTGCAGCACCACGGTCTGGCCCCCATTAAGAACTCAGGACTATTTCATGAAACATATTAGAATATAGTTTATACCATTTATATATAATATACATATATTTCTAGATATAATTATTTATTATAGTGTATATGCATGAACATGGCGAGAATATGAAGTTGAAAATATTGATTTCTCTTATTGTATTAGAATTCATGGGAACAAGTAACTATCTTTTTGAAATTGCCACTTCATCAAAACATACATCAGAGCAATGTCAATCTTTTAATCAGCTTGGGCAACATTACTTTTTGGAACTAGCCTCACAAACCACATAAGAAACTCTTCTGCCAATACTTTATACTTGTGCTTTTGTAATGATTTTTATTTCTAGAAACTCTATTGCCCATTTTGATCATTCTCTTTGAAAATACTAGTATCTTCTAGGTGCATTAAACATTTTGGTGTTCAACTAGGCTTTCAAAATATAAGGTTACTTACTGTGTTGTTTTTAAAATTAATACTTATCTTTAGAGAATTTACCATTCTTTGGGTAAGGTGAAGCTGTTGTGACACAGAAGGAAAACACTGTTTGAGAACACGGATTCAATTTCAGGTTTAAAGGCTTGGTAGGGATATTGTGACCTTATTTAGTTGACTAAAAGTTTTTGCCAAGTTTTCTTTTTTGTAAACCAGCAGATAAAATTCCTATCTTTGGTGCCAGTAGGTCGCATAGTGGTTAAGGCACTGGACTCACATGTGGTGAACAGCAGTTCAAGTCCTGGACCTGGTGGCTTAAAATTCACACTGAGTGTGTGTCTATGAAAAAAAAAAAATCCTATCTTAGAGAGTTAAAGCTTTAGAATACAGAGATATGTAAAGGTAAGGTAATGTTGCCTTGTTATAGGTAGGCTTTGTAAGAAGTTTCCTGCTGGTATTTGAATGAAAATGGGCTGGAGATAAGAAGACTATTTTAAGATAAGGACTGCAGTACCCAGGACCCTGTACGTAAGTGGATTCTCAGTGGACACTGGCTTTCCTTTCTATTTTATGATCTTAGGAGAAGTGGGGCTTGACGGGAACCTCTGAATAGATTTGGATGTGAAAGGGAACTGTTATAAAATATTCATTTGTAAAGTAAGTACTTGCAGTGGCCCTCCACCCACTTTTATAAATGAACCTGTTTTTTCACTTCTTCCTTGGGCAGAATACCCAGAAGACTTCTGAGAGAAACCGAATAGGGATTATTGTAGGCCTTGACATAGAACTGGTGATTCCATGTTAAGAGTTTTATTCTGTTTTGTTTTCTGCAGGAAGTCAGCCTTTCTCTTGAGGGAGGTGAGATTATATTTCTTAATTGATATCAGTTTTAATTAATGTTTAGACTTTTACATGATTAAGCATATGCTATACTCCCCACATTTTGCCTTTCTTACATAACTATCTTTTCTTAATCTATGCTTTTCCCTCAAGTATCCTACAAGCCAGAACTGTGTAATTTAAGTAGGTGTATTGCCCTCCTCCTTTGGACTGCAGCTTAGCCAAGAAAGCCAGCCCAACTGTTTATCAGGGATAAACAGCAATTTCAAAAATTTGCATGAGATTTTAAAAATCCCATTATTCTCATAGAAAATCTAGATAATGTAATGGACTTTCTTCAGGTTCTTTCTTTTTTTTCTTTCAAGTGCTAATTAAAAATCTTGTTAGCAGCAATCTATTAATAATTTGCTTACACCCTGGATTCCTTTGGGCAATATTTTGTTATACATATGCGAATTTTATGTTCACAAGTTTGATTTTTCTCCAATTTTGAAAGAAAATTTGAAAAGATATTATTTGTAACAATTATAATCCTCATAAAGATTATTATCCTTATCACCCTTAAAGATGTGACGCATACGAATACACCAGGGGGCAGGGCTCTGTAGGGAGTAACAGTTAAGAGTTTTAGAATCAACAAATGTAGCTTTGAGTCCAGCCTTTGATATTTTCTGGTTTCATAATTTGGGGCTAAGAACCTAAGTTTCTTCCTCATCTGAGAAATGAGGGTAATAGAAGCATTTTCTTCCAGAAAGTTCTCATAAAATGACAGCAAATCTGATGGAAGTCCATAGAAAAAGATGGTGGGGTTGGAATATCAATCCTGTGGTCAGCCATGTGGGAATCCAATGCCTTAACCACCATGCCACTTGTGGGCCCTACACTTTAATAATTTCTGTTTTTTCCATTCAACATTTTTTTGGGACCCAGCAGGTGGTGTGATGGTTAAGGTACTGAACTCCCACATGGTCACCTGCAGTTGGAGTCCTGGATCTGGCAGCTTGCTTTCTCATTTTCTCTCTCTGTCTTTCTCTGGTGGGTGCATGTGCCCCATAGCAAATTAAATAATAGTAATAATAATAATAAATAGATCATTAGCTTTTTAAAAAATGAAGGGAGGTGCCTGTAGCTTGGTGGTTAAGGTGGTTGGGTCTGACATAACCACTGCACAGTTAGCGTCTTGGAGCCAGCTGCTTCAGGAACACGTTGAGCACATGTGCATGTGTCAACAAAATCCCAAAAGGAGGCGGGGAAGGAAGAGAAGGGATTGGTGGTGTGACCATTCCCCATGGGGTGTGCCCTTTCACTTTCCTTCTCTGTTTCCATCTGACTCTTTTCTGCGAGTACTCTTGCCCTCTGGCAAAATTTAAAAAAAAAATTTAAGTTTGTTTTCATTCATGAGAAAAAAATGTGTGCGTGCACACACATGACTGAGAAGAGAGAAAAAAGAGAGAAAAACACTGCAGGATCTTGTCATTTCATAATCCCCTTCCTTAGTCCTTTTGCTTTACAATCCTGGGTATAAACACATCTGGTGTGTTTTCAGGTCAACTAGGGATCTGAACCCATGACCAGCCATGTGGTTTCCAGTACTATACTCCAGCATACTACTGCCTGTGCCACAAAGGCAGAAACAGAACTTTTGTTCCATTAAACATTTATTTAAAATAAAATTTTAAAATGCACTCCAGCATACTACTGCCTGTGCTACAAAGACTGGAGTTCCTTTAAACATTTATTTAAAATAAAATTTTAAAAATTTCTATAGGGTGCATGAGCTTCTCAAAGACAATAAAGAGAGAGAAAAAGTGAGAAATCACCCCCCTCCTCTGGAATATGGCCATGCCTCAATACCTTCTCCCCCATTCTCCTCTCAGGACATTGGGCACATAGACACACGTGGCTGTCTTGTTTCTCATGCCGCAGGAACCATGTGTAGTCAGTCACGTGGGATCCACCTTAATCACCACGCCCTCTGATATTCCAACTCCACCATCTTTTTCTATAAACTTTCATCAGATTTGCTGTCATTTTATGAGAACTTTCTGGAAGAAAATGCTTCCATTACCCTCATTTCTCAGACGGAGGAAGAGAATTAGGTTCTTAGCCCCGAATTAGAAATCAGAAAAACAGCATTCTTACTCTTCCAGATAAAATTTAGGATCAGTCTTTTAATTCCAGAAACATTTTTTCTCTGATTATTTAATGAGGTTGTATGAGCTGATAAATTAATTTGCAAAAACTTGGTACCTTAATTATACTGAGTTTACTCTTCAGGAGTATGACATGCCTCTGTATTCAGGCTTCTTCCATTTTCAGATGCAAGTTTAGTTATCTTCCTTATATATTATGCCAGCTGTTCTTAGATAATGTATTATTATGTCTTTTTCCTATTGTTTTTAAATAGGTTACTTATCACAAGTAGGAGGAGATGGCAGGAATAGGAAGGATTTGCCTCAGTTCAACTAAGTTAATATAGAATTTAGATTAGAATTAAAGTCCTCCAACTGGTACTTTTCCCACACTCAGGTACATTATTCTTACTACTGTCCTATTCTTATTACTCTTATTAAAAGAATTATTTATTGCGGTTGGCATGTGGTACGGTGGTGGAAGTGCTGGATTCCCACACGGTTGACCACAGTTTGAGTCCTGGATCTGGTGGTTTGCTTTCTCACTCTCCCGCTCTCTATCTCTCTCTCTTTGTGTCTCTTTCTGGTTAAATTAAAATAAATGAATAAATAGGGACCAGCAGGTGGCATAGTGATTGAGACACTGGACTCCGCCCTTGGCCAACCATGGGTAGACTCCTGGACCTGGTGGCTTGAAATTCATGCTGAGCACAAGTGCCTGCATGCCCCAAATCCTGAGAGAATGAAAGAGAAGGGACCATGACATGGCCATCCCCCTTAGGGGGTGATTTCTCACTTTCTATCTCTTTCTGTCTCTCTGGCAAGCACACACAACCTATAGCAAAAATATCTCTCTCAAAAAGAAAGAAAGAAAGAAAGATTTTAAAAATAATTATTTAACTTTATTTGTTATTATTATTATTTTCTAATTTTGCTTTGGGGATAGTGTTTTCATGAGAGAGAGAGAGAAAGAGAGAGAGTGAGAAAGGAAGCCACCAGGTCTAGGACTTGAACCATGGTTGGCCATGTGGGAGTCCAGCGCCTTAACCATTACACCACCTGCTGGCTCCCCCTCCCTCTCTCTCTCTCTCTTTTTCAGTGTAGCTTTATGTTGCATAAAGAAATACAGCATAATTTCATAAATCTTGGAATCGTAAAAAACTGGGACAATAAACTCTTACAAGGTTCAAATTTCTCCCGTTCTATTCATATTTAAAATTTGTAATATTTGCATTGCTGGAATTTAGGAGTTTTATTTTTAACCTCATATTTTATTTTATTTTTCTATTTTCTTTTTGTTGAATGGTGTATGCACTTGCCAGAGAGAGAAGAGAGAAAGGAAGAACCTTCTCAGTGGGACATGGTTATACTGCAATCCTCTTTCCTCTATTCATCCTTGCAGTCAGAATTATGGGCACTCATACACATACCAGGCCTGGGATTTGAACCATGTCCAGCCATGTGGGATATAGCTCCACATGCACAGTGCCTAATCATTGTGCTATGGGACTGGCCCCCTCATATGCGGTAAAATATATTGCTAGAGGAAGTGTGCACTCACCAGAAGGAGACAGGGGATGGGGGTCAGGAGAAAAAGCAAGAAAGCACCCCCACCGGGGGACGGCCATGCCATAATCCCTTCTCCTCCATTCTCTTGGGATTTGGGACACACACGTGCCCAGTGTGTTTCTCAAGTACCTGGGTTTGGGACTCAATCACACCATCGGTCATGTGGGATTCAATCCCCTTAACTACCACACCACCACTTGGCACCCTTAATATTTCTTTAATGACTTCAACATAAGCGAAACTTCAGCAAAATTTCTTAAAATATTAGTCTCAAACTTCACCTACAACATCAAGCTATAAAACTCATATAATTCAGAAGTTTTATATCTCATTAAAGATTGAAAAGCATGGGAACCAGCAGTTAGCGTAATAGCTATGTTGCTGGACTCCCACGTAGTCGACCGCGGTTCGCGTCTCGGACCCGGTGGCTTAAATCTCACGCCGGGCGCGTGTGCGTGCGTGCCCAAGATCCCAGGAGGAGAATGGAGGAGAAGGGATTGCGGCGTGACCATCCCCCCTGGGGGGTGATTTCTCGCTTTCTGTCTCTATGTCTCTGTCTGTCTGGCGAGCGCACGCGCCCTATAGCGAAAAAAACCTCTCCAAAAAAAAAAAAAAAGATTGAAAAGCATAATCTTATCATAATTCAGCTTAGCTTTTTCCTTTATTTAGTGCAGTTGCAAAATAGTTATTTGATTACTCTCAACGCTTGAAAAAAAATCATGGTTGATCAGCAAGTGTCAGTACACTGTGACTCCATCATTAAGTATTTTGATGCCAGAAAAAAAATTGTGAATTTAAACCAGAGTTATCTTAAGAAAACAGTAACAAGAGACAAACAGTTAGCATAATGGCTATGTCGCTGAACTCCCATGTAGTTGACCACGGTTCGCGTCCTGGACCTGGTGGCTTAAACTCACGCCGGGCGTGTGTGTGTGCGTGCCCAAGATCCTGAGAGGAGAATGGAGGAGAAGGGATTGCGACATGGCCATCTCCCCTGGGGGGTGATTTCTCGCCTTCTGTCTCTCTGGTGAGCACATGCACCCTATTAAAAAAAAAAAAAAAAAAACCCCTAAAAAAAAAAAAAAAAAAGAAGAAAAAGAAAAAGAAGAAAAACCCTCTTAAAAAAAAAAAAGAAAACAGTAACAAAACTCTGTAAATTATTAGATTTGGGCTTAATGATACACTGTAACAATTATTACCAGTGGCTTGTCAGGAGGAAGCCTGATGCATTCTGTTCCTCAATATGCAAAAGTATCCTTCACTTTTTTAAAAGTTAGTAGGTGTACATTGTAATTCCATTTCACAAGAAGAATGCTGAGAGATTGAAGAACTTCTGTATCTTCTTTCCCCTTAACTCTTCCTTTTTGGTCTGAGGGTGCCAGGGCTTCCCAGAGAGGAACGGAAAGGACAAAGCATCCCTCGTGGGCATGGTCACACTGTAATGCTTTCTCTTCCATTTTTCCATCTCGATGTGATATAGGGAGATATAAGGCACACTTCCACATGTGCCCTGTGTTATTTTCAAGTTCTAGAGCTGGGATTTGAATCTCATGGTTTAGTCATGTGGGATCCAGCTTCCTTAACCACCATGCCATAGGGCTATACCCCTGACCCCATCTTAAGCATGATGCTTCAAACAAGGTGATAGCAATGTTTGTTAGCTCAGATTAAATACAACAGTAGAAGTCAGCTTGGCACATCTGTAATATGCTGCTCAAGAGAAGCTGGATCCCACTTGTCAATAGTAGTTCTAATCCCCCACCCATCTGTCTGAGACACACCAGGTATACATGGGAGTGCCTGAAATCTGATGGGCAGTACTGAAGGAGGGGGACTGTGGTGTGATCAGACCCTGCAGAGGGTGCTCGTCTCTCTTTATTTCACTGTCACGTGCATGCACGCATGCTTTATCATGAATAAAGAAAAAACAGTAAGAGTAAAACTTAGGAATTCATAGTTAGCCCATTTAAATGTTCGTCCAGTCAAAAATGGATTTGTGAATGACAAAAATATAGGCAAGTGCCCACAATCCCATGGGCTGGAGGACTGGAAGAGGTGCCTTGTGGCATGCAGACCCAGGAGGTTTCTGTCTCTTACATGAGCATGCACACACATTCTATCATGAATTTAAAAAAATAATTAGGGCTGGCTCCATGGCCCAGTGGATAAAGCAGCCTGATCCTACATGGCCAACTACATGGTGTGAATCCCAACCCTAGGGGCTTAAAAAACATGCTTGGAGTGTGAGTGTGTGTGCCTAAAATCCTGAAAAGATGGAGAAATGGAAAAGGTTTTGCAGTGTGACTATGTCCCATTGAAGGGTGCTTTTCTTCTCTTTCAATCTCTCTTTTTCTCTCTCACTCAGTTTAGTGAGCACTCACTCCTCCCAGCAAATTAAAAAATAAGATTAATTAAAAAAAAAAAAAACAACCATGGTTTCTGAATACAAAGTAATTAGGAAAGGCACTGATCGAGAGCAGACAAAGATGACAAAACAATTTGTATAAAATGAAAGAAAATTGAACAGGTTTTTGTGATTTGGGGAGTATCTGAGTTGACAGCATTTGTGGTGATTGTCACCAAATGCTTGAGACGGTGTAGGAGCCTTGACTGAGTCAGTATGTCAGCTGAGGAGTCTCACACCTTTGTTTCCAGGAAAGGCTTTACCTTGACAATGAACCAGTTGGATATGAATCTCTTGCACATCCATTGGTGTGCAGAAGCCAGGTGAACTCTCTCACAAGTGGAAAGTGATTTTAGTTAAGATATCACATGTAGAGAATCTTTATGTCACTATTCACAGGGGTCTCACAGGGGTCTCTTATGTGGCTCCCGTCTGGTGAATGAATCCTGGGAAGACCTGGTAGTGAAGACAATTTGGTACCTTAAATACCATTCTTGTTCTTTGTTTGGCAGTCCTCCATCCAGTTTGTCTTGGCTGAAAATTTATCATTTTTAAAATGAAGTGCTTTCACTTTTTTTTTTGGAGAGGTTTTTGCTATAGGATGCATGTACTCACCAGAAAGACAGAGAGGCAGAAAGACAGAAAGTGAGGAATCACCCCCCCCTCTCCCGGAGGATGGCCACATCGCAATCCCTTCTCCTCCATTCTCCTCTCGGGATCTTGGGGACACACACACTCATGCCTGGCATGAATTTAAGCTGCTGTGTCTGGGACTCGAACCTCGGTCAACTACGTGGGAGTCCAGCGACATAGCCATTACACCAAATGCTGGTCCCGAAGTACTTTCATTTAAAAAATAAAAATATTTAAAACCTTTGTACCTAAGCTTTCTCATCTTTGTCACTTGTTGATGCTGCTCCTGTGAAAGTGCCAAATTCAGTCACTCTCCCCCCTTCCTTTTCAAACTAGGCAACCACACCCAGGCTGAGCCGCTCTGGGGCCTGGTGCTCAGCACAGGGATGGAAGTAGTTGTCTCAGGACGCTGGTGCACAGCTTTTCACTGAGGCGTGTTTTTTTGGCTGACCCATAGCTGCTCTATTATAGAACATTTGGAAGGGAGCTTGGCATAGCACAACTTGCCCGGCTGGCAGTCTTCTTTCTTTCTTAGCCAGGAAGATGCAAAGGGCTCATCAAACCAAATTTGAACCTTCAGCTCTACTTGAAACATCATGGTAGGAAAGAGCAAAGTCTTTGAAGTTCTCTGACATGCTAGGAAAATTATAATTTGGTTCTTAGCTGAAATACGAGTTTCCTTTGAGTTATTTGGTATCCTGGGCACAGAGTTTTCAGACTTCCATAATCAACATCCTGGGTATTTTTGCATTACAACTATACATTATCTTTCATCTTTTTCTCACTAGATAGGTTTCATCCTTTTTATTTGAATGATTAGGCAGGAAAATATGAATCTGGTCTTTTTCTGTTTTTTTTTTTTTTTTGGAGAGGTTTTTATTTGCTACTGGGCGCATGCACTCGCCAGACAGAGAGAGAGAGACAGAGAAACAGAAAGCGAGAAATCACCCTCTGGGGGGATGGTCACGCCGCAATCCCTTCTCCTCCATTCTCCTCTCGAGATCTTGGGCACGCACGCACATGCACCTGGCGTGAGTTTAAGCCACTGGGTCTGGGATTCAAACTGTGGTTGACTACGTGGGAGTTCAGTGACATAGCCATTACACCAACTGCTGGTCCCAATCCGATCTTGAGTTAAATAAATGCAAATCACACAAAAATTAAGTGGTTATCGAGAATGAAATATTACATTGTCCTCATATTGCATTTTTATATCCAGAAGAACACCAGCAATGGAGAGTCTTAGAATCAGATATGAAGGAAACTCACTAAAACCCTGAATCTTCTTTAAGATCTTACCAATGAATAGACACGTCTGTTCAATTAGTTAATTAACTTTTTTTTTTTTTTTTTAGTGTTGCAGAATTTAAAGATAATTAAAGTACTACGGTTAGACTTGTGGAAATGATGAAATGCTTCTAGAACCCAGAATGGAGTACATTCTTACTGCAACAGATTTGGAGTTAGTCATAGTAGATAATTCCTAACTCAGAGTCAATCATTCATTTCCTGACTCTGCTTGATCCTTGGCCCCACATACTATAACACTGACTTCCAGTAACACTTACAAAAAATTGGGGCTGGCAGGTGGTGTAGTGGTTAAGGTGCTGGACTCCCACATGGCTGATCATGTTTTGAGTCCTGATCCTGGCAGCTTGCTTTCTCTCTTCTCTCTCTCTTTCTCTCTGTGGTCAAACTGAAGAATAATAGTGATAAATAAAATTAAATAAATAGTTTCTAAAAGAATTTTAAAAAACAGAATGGTGAAGTGCTCCTGAACTTCAAAGTCAAAGTGCATTATTAAAGTTCATATAATACAACATTTTAATGTGTGATCAACAACTAAAATATGTGATTAGTATATTTTTCTTCTATGACATTAAAAAAGCTATTCTCCAATAATTCCCCTATACTCTACTAATGTTTGTATACCCTTACTAGACCCAGAATTGCTTTGGCTGGCTGTGTGAGTTTTCTTCCAGGGGACGGTCCTCTAAACCAGAGTTAAAACATTTTTATGTGAGGTGTAAGATATTTTAGATTTGGAGGATATATTGATTTCCTAAGCTGCTGTAACCAAATAGCGTAAACTAGGTGACTTAAAACAACAAAAATCTTGGGACCTGCAGTTAACGTAATGGCTATGTCGCTGGGCTCCCATGTAGCTGACCCAGGTTTGAGTCCTGGCTCCAGTGGCTTAAACTCATACTGGGTGCGTGTGCGTGCGTGTCCATGATCCCGAGAGGAGAATGGAGGAGAAGGGATTGCGGCGTGGCCATACCCCCTGGGGGGTGATTTCTCGCTTTCTATCTCTCTGTCTTTCTGACGAGCGCACATGCCCTATAGCAAAAACCTCTCCAAGAAAAAAATAACAAAAATTTATTCTTTTACACTTCCTGAGGCTCTTTTTTTTTGGAGAGGTTTTTGCTATAGGGCATGTGCGCTCGTCAGAAAGACAGAGAGATAGAAAGCGAGAAATCACCCCCCAGGGGGTATGGCCACGCCGCAATCCCTTCTCCTCCATTCTCCTCTCGGGATCTTGGGCACGCACGTACATGCGTCCGGCGTGAGTTTTAAGCCACCGGGTCAGGGATGTGAACCGCGGTCGACTACGTCGGAGTCCAGCAACATAGCCATTACGCTAACTGCTGGTTCCCACAGTTCTTGAGGCTCTTAAACAATTCCATGCCTCTTTTGTAGCTTCTTATGGTTGCTAGCAATCGTGGTGTTTTTTGCCTCACTCCAATGTCAGCCTCCATCTTCATATGGCTTTCTCCTTTCTGTGTATCTCTTTCCTTTTCTGTTAAAAGGACACTAGTTATTGGATTTAAGACCAACCTTCGTCTGTCATGGCCTTATCTTAATTACATCTACAAAGACCCTATTCCAATAAAGGCCACATTCTCAGAGTCTGGGTAGAGATGAATTTTTTGAGAGATACTATTCAACCCACTACATCAGGCCATATAACCTTTGTTGTAACTGCTCAACTCTCTTGAAGCATTAAAGCATCCATAGAAGATACTTAAATGGGTAGGCTGTGGTCCAATATAACTTTATTTGTGGACACTGAAACTTAAGTGTTATGTAATTTTCACATGTCTTTAAACATTTTTCTTTCTTTTTTGGAGAGGTTTTTACTATAGGGCACGTGCACTCACTTGCCAGAAAGACAGAGAGAGACAGAGAGATAGAAAGCGAGAAATCACCCTCTGAGGGGGATGACCACACCACAATCCCTTCTCCTCCATTCTCCTCTCGGGATCGTGGGCATGCACGCACACGGTCCTGGCGTGAGTTTAAGCTCCCAGATCTGGGACTCGAACCACTGTTGACTACATGGGGGTCCAGCGACATAGTCATTATGGTAACTGCTGGTCCCAACATTTTTCTTTTGATTCTTATCCAACAGTTTTTAAAAAAGGTTTTTGTCATAGGGCATTTGTACTTGCCAGAGAGTGACAGACACGGTGAGAGGGAAAGTAAGAAATCACCCCCCCCCCTGCTGCCCCGGGAAGATGGCCATGCCAAAATCCCTTCTCCATTCTCCTCCTGACATTTTGGGCATACCACACACATGCCTGGAGTAATTCTCAAGCTGCCAGGTATGGAACTTGAACCATGGTTGGCCATGTGATAGTCAAGCACCTTAACCACTAAGCCACCACCTGGCCCTCTTAGCCAACATAAGTTTTAAAGATCATTTTAAATTTATGAGTCACACAGAAATAGGCAGGGGGACAGAAACCAGATTTGATCCACGGGCTATAGTTTGCTAATGCTTAATATGTAGTGTTGGTGGGCAGGCAGAGGTAACTACAGGGCATTTTTTCTTCTTTCTGCTCATAAATGAAAAAGTCGAATTCTGAGAAAATCTGCTTGTGATTTGCATCAAGGAACTTTCATTAGATAGCCTCATGTTTCAGCAGAGAGGAAACCAGACTGACCAGTAATGATGTCTGTTTGGCAGCATAATTTCTGGTGTGTTTGCCAAAATTTTGGTGTGGATTTTGCTGTCAAGATTAAAAGGTGATGCAGACTTAAATGAAGAACACGGCCTGAGTCCTTGTGTTGAAAAGGATTAGAACATTTCCCTTAGGGGCTCATAGCAGTCCTTGTGCCAAAGGTTTGAGTAGAGTTTTGAGGTGATTTTAAATTAAGGGCATTTTGTGACTCAACACTATATGGCATTCTAGTAAGATGTCGTCAATCCCTAGATACACATTTAAGGCCAGATATTAGATAATACTCTGCACATCTGAACAGAATTTATCTTGTAATGCTGAGAATCTTTAAGTCATCCAGGGTAAAATAAATCAAACTTTCTAAATTATAGTGCATATTGTTTCTAATAAGATTTGTATCACATAAAATTTAAAGTTATTGCTAAAGATTATGAATCACTATTTGCTTTTCCTAATTACAAAACCATTGACTAGAATAGAAATGAATAGATTGTAGAAAATTAAAACAATGCCAAAACAAAGCATGTTGATTGTTAAAGTTTTTCATAATCCAAATTCCCAGGACAATTTCTTAGATTTGGGTGTTTACTTTTCAAATATCCCTCCCCCTTGCCATCATGTAATTGTTTTTGTTTTAGTTTTTTTTTTTGGAGAGGTTTTAGCTAGGGTGTGCGTGCGCTCGCCAGAAAGAGACAGACAGATAGAAAGCGAGAAATCACTCCCTAGGGGGGATGGCCATGTTGCAATTCCTTCTCCTCCATTCTTTTCTTAGGATCTTGGGCATGCATGCACATGCACCCAGTGTGAGTTTAAGCCACCGGGTCCGGGACTCGAACCACAATTGACTACATGGGAGTCCAGCGACATAGCCATTATGCCAACTGCTGGTCCCCCATCATGTAATTGTAAAAATTAACAAAATAGTACACACTGGGGCTAGCCCTGTAGCACAAAGGTAAAGAGCTGTCCTTAAAAAGCCAGATTCCCAATGGCCTACCGTAGTTCGAATCCTGGCCCCAGTGGCTGGAAAAACATGCTAAGTACATGCATGTGCCCCAAATCCTGACAGGATGGAGAACTGAAGGAGAAGGGATTTTGCTACATGGCCTTGACCTACTGAGGGGTGTTTTCTCTTTCTCTCTGGCAATTAATAAGGAAAGGAAAAACATGGGCAGTTGACTGTGTGGTTGTTAATGTGGCCCAACTACACAGCTTGAATCCTAGATCTGGTGGCTTGAGAAACATACCAGTCACATGTTCATGTGTGCCCCAGATCTCAAAGGGAGGGTGAGATTAAGGAGAAGGGGTTGTGACGTGGCCATCCCCGCTAGGAACTGCTTTCTCATACACCCCTCCATCTCTTTTTGGCCTAGACATGAACACTCTGGAAAAATAAGAAGAAAAACAGATAATTTTCACGTTTTAGGAGATTTTAGGGCAAAATTTATGAATATAAGAGCAAAATATGATTAGATATTATACTTAATTATGCATTAAACTCAGAATATATTGATAATAAGATGATATGGTATTTCTTGTTGTCATTGAACATGTTTTTGTTTTGTTTTTATCTAGTTTTCAATAAGTAGAAAATGTCCTACTATAAATAATAACTTTGATGTGTACATAGTAAAGTTGTGTTATTCAGAAACTAATAATACCTTAGGATCAGCAATGGATCTTTCTGCCCTGCTACAGAGAGACTCCAAACAGGTATCCACCTTCTTCAGTGACATCAACATTTTAATAGGGTTTATGATCCACAACACATGTTATTAATAGAAGTTTTATCTGGCTAAGAATTGAGAAAAGTCTGTGAGCCTCAGTTTGATTTATGGAGGAGTTCATTGCCAGGATTTAAAGTGGATTTCAGTAATGACTGGTGTGGTTTATGCACTTAGAAGCCCAGAATAGAATGCCTGTATTATTGCCATTCTTAGACACCATGAGAATCTTGTATATGGAAATGAATAGATAAGCCTCCACTTGTATACAGAAGTGGATAGATAATCTTAACACTTAGGATATGCAGACAAAATGCCAACATACAGTACTTTATTACCAGTGTCTTAGGAGGTAATGTGGGCTTTGGAACCACACAGATTTAGGCATGAATCTCTATTCTCATTATCTATTTATAGATGGCTATAGGAAAGTTACGTAAGCTGAGTTTTGGTTTCTTCATCCGCAAAATAGGAATAAACAGCAGGGATGTTGTAAAGATTAGTGCTGGTCTGTGAGTAAACTACTGAGCCAGTGTCTCACATTTAGAAGTCTATCAAGAATATTATTATTAAAAAATATTTTATTATTATTTCAGAGATTTTTAGATGATCCGTTTCAACCCTCTTATTTTATTTATTTACTTAGTTTTTAACTTGTTGGGATTTGGGTGAGAAAAGATGAGTCTAGAGAATGTTATGCAAATGGGTATGAAATGTAGTACCTCTTTTTCTACTGAAACACAGCCATCTATTGTGTGGTAGCCTTGAGTAATAATGAGAGTTAATTTACATAAAGAGATACATGAGTTTTGGAGAATGGATTTGGGAAACTGCCTAACATTTTTAGCACTGTTTTGGGGTAAAATGTGGTCCAACTTCAAAATAGTAGAATCGAAATAAACACTTGGAACCCGTATTAGTCAGTTTGGGCTATTATAACAAAATACCTAAACTGGGCGTTGATAAACAACAAAAATTTATTGTTCATGTTTCTGGAGGTTGGGGAATTCAAGATAAAGGTGGCCACAGGTTTTATGTCTGCTGCAGGTCTGTTACTCATAAATGGTGACTTCTTGCTGCCTCCTCACATAACCGAAGGTATGAACAAGCTCCCTTAGGCCTCTCTTAGAGAGGCAATCATGAGGGTAGACCCTTCGTGGCCAAATCAGTTCCCAAAGGCTCCACTGCTTAATACCATCACTAGGGAGTTAGCTTTCAACATATGAATTTTAGAGGGTTACAAACATTCAGACCATAGAAGAATATAAGTTATACAAAGAAACTCTTTCTTAGTAGGCACTAAATAAATACCGGTCAAATATTTTTGTATGATGGCCCAGTTGTTGCTGAGTAACTTTTGATATGTAACTTAAGGATACCATAATAATTTATGTAATTCCACAGAGTGCAGTAAAATTTTATTGATCTATACTCCAACTATAGGACTCTGAGTATTATTTCATCATTATAATCTGATTAATGTAAATGGCTCATTTTCTTAGGATCTAATCCAAGTAGTTTGATTTTGATAGCTGTTAATTGGGCAAGGAGAATATCTAGTGCTGTAGATACTATGTATATTTATTTTTTACATCATATTTCCTTGTCCGGTTGAAAGTATGTCTCTTATGCTCAGTATTTTACTACTTTTATGTATATCTTATGTGAACAAATATTTTCTACATCTGATTTTGTTGAGAAGGTTTAGAAGTTTGTTTATGTGTGTGTGTGTGAGAGAGAGGGACAGACAGAGAGAGAGAGAGAGATCCTAACAACCTAACCATGTGTCTATTCTTAGTACAGTCTAAATTATATCATTTATAAAATTTAAATAAGTTATGTCTTTGGAAAGAATATCTGTTTTCTAGTCATTATCCAACACCTAATACGCTAACATAGCCATATTTTCATACTCCTTTATATTTTGTTCATTCAGTGATTTTTTTAAAGATTTTTTTTGCTATTTAGTGTGTGCACTTACCGTAGAGACAGAAAGAGACAGAGAGAGAAAAAGCGAGAAATCATTCCCCAGGGGAGATGGTGATGATGCAATCCCTTCTCCTCCATTCTCCTCTTGGGATTCTGGGCAAACATGCACATGTGGCCTAAGCCACCAGGTCTAGGATTCACACTTTAGAGTCTCCCATATGGGATCCAGCACCTTACCCACCATGCCAACTGCTGGCCCAGTGATTAAATTTTTTTCTGAGTTTTTAATGAAGCTATTGTTATGTTGTATTCATTGCATTAAATTTATTTAGAAAATTTTATAACTCTTATACAATTCTGAATATGGTCTAATTATAGAAACTTCACCCTTTATTTTGTTAAAAAAAAGTATGTCTTATGTATATTCTCTAATGCATATCAGGTAGGACTATCCACAATTCAAAAATAAGAAAATCTTGTTAGGCTGAAGGAATTGCTCAAAATTTTGCTGTGCCAGAGACAGACGTAGGTAAGTAGAGGGTAAGGAGGGTGAAGTCAGCATTAATTTGAGAGTTTAGTTGAAGAGAGATGGCAGCTAAAGAGAATCTGATAAATTTTCTTCTAATACGTTTTAATAACTTGATAAAACTCCCATTTGCTTCTTGAGTCATCTTTACAGACTCTAAACCTTACTGAATTAACTTGGTCCCATTGGTAACATTAGTTGAGTAACCTTTTCAGATAAAATGATAACTGCATACAATTATAGTGTTTTCAAGTCTTAGAAGTCTTTTGAGCATAGAAGTAGCTATTCCCTGCACAAGTCACTGAGGAGATGCTTTTAGAAATCTTTGTAGCTAGGGCAACCACTTTAGTTCAATGTATCAGTTAGCTTTTACTGCAAAACAAACCACCGAGTGTCTTAAGAAAACAACATTTATTATTTCTCATGTTTCTGTGAACTGGCATGGTTGGGGTTGGGTGATCAAAGATGACCTCACCTGCTCACATGTTTGTGGCCTCGTCTAGGTGGCTTGGATGACTAAGTTGGTTGGGACTTTTTTTGTGTGTAGCAGCATTGAGCAAGCTAGTTTGGGCTTGTTTGTAAAGTTCCCCAGCAGCAGAAGAGAGAAGGTTTCAGTTATATATGTCTTTTTTCAAGTTTCTGCTTGAGTTGTATTTTCTACTGTTCTATTGGCCAAAGCTGATAACATAGTTATTTAAGGGAAAAAAAAAATAAAGATTCTACTTCTTAGTGGGAAGAACAGTAAAAGAGCCTGCATACAGGGAATAGAGAAATTTGTTGTCATTTTGAAGTTGATTCCAGTCAGTCACTGTAGAAATGGTTATACCTGTTCAATAAGAGGTTGTAGCAGTGAGAATGACTGTTGAAAGCTTCAGAAAATACTATTTTTTTTGTTTTTCTTTTCTTTTCTTTCTTTCTTTCTTTCTTTCTTTCTTTCTTTCTTTCTTTCTTTCTTTCTTTTTTTTTTTTTTTTGAGAGAGTTTTTTGCTATAGCGTGTGTACGTGCTTGCCAAAGAGACAGAGAGAGACAGAAAGTGAGACATCACCCCACAGGGGGATTGGCCACACCACAATTCTTTCTCTTCCTTTCTCCTCTTGGGACTTTGGGCATACACACACATGCAACGAGTGTGAGTTAAGCCGCCAGGTCTGGGACTTGAACCAAGGTTGACTATAGGAGTCCAGTGATGTAACCATTATACCATCTATTGGTCCTGAAAATACTATTCTTACATACACTATTTCCTAGAAGCTAAGTCTAAAAACTTTAAAAAGATCTATGCATTTGAAAGGCTGAATTGTTTAAAAAATAAGAAAATGCAATAACATTTTTGTATTACTTTATGTTTCACAAAGTATGGTCATATATATTGCTTAAAAATTTTTTCAAGATTTGTAAGGTAAGTATTCTCATCACTATCCTCATATTACCGATGTATACACTGATACACATTTATATTAAGACTTTTTTTTTTCCTATAGGGTTGTGTTGTATAGTGAGAGCAAGAGAGAAACAGGGTAAGAAAGCATCTCCCAGAGAGCATGGTCACATCGCAATCTCTTCTCCTCCATTCTCCTCTTGGGATTTTGGGCATGCACGCACAGGCACCAGGTATGATTTTCAAGCTGCCAGGTCTGGGGCTTGAACCACATAGTCAACCATGTGGGTTCCAGCTGCCTTAACCTCCACACTGCCAGCTGGCCCTCTGTTAAGACTCTTATTTGCAATCACTTACCTAGTAAGAGAAGTGGGATTTGAATTTAGTTCTTTGGATGATAAAGCTTGTTTCCCCTCAATGCCACACCTAGAGTCTCTGGGGTACTCTGTCGGTGATTAAATACAGCAAGGGACAAAAGGAGCGATTAGCAATGTCTGTAGTTTCTTCATCCACACCTCATTATGTCATGTTGTCATTTAGTGAGAAGTCTGAAGATCTAGAATTTTTGTAAAGGAAAAATACCTGTATAAATGACACCCTCATTAAAGACTCAGTGAATTTTCTTTTTCTGTCTGTCTTTCATTTCTGGTATTTATTACTACCTGTGTTCAGTTATTTTCACATTACAGTTCTACTGTATGTTTACTGAATTTCACAAGAATAGCCAAATTTCGCAGATTTGTATGGACTCCAAATATCAACATTCCAGTGTCCATTGCTACTGCAAGAAATCGGTTTACCTTATTGTTTCATATCATTTCAGTATATAAATATTTTATTTTGTACTGTACAGATCTGGTTCTCCAATAGGACCTGTAGATTTTTCGTGTACCTAGGCATGAATCTGACATATATCACCAGAAAGAAGTGTGCTTCTAAAGACTTCGTTCATGGGAGATGACTCTTCCCTAAGCCTGTGCTTTTCACTTAAGGACTTGGAGGACTGCAGCCCTTTCTTGTCTGTTGTTCCCCACGATCGTCTCATTCCTGGCCATGTAGGTGTGTAGTCCTGGGCTCAGGCATGATGTACAGCCAACAGCCAATGTGTTCCTTGGCATAAAGGCTCACCTTGGCAGAATGACCCAAAGAAGCGCTGGCTGGTGAATCCTCCAAGCCATCTGGAGCATTAGTTGACCTTAGGCTGCTTGCTGAAATTTCCTCAGCTTTAGTTACCTTACCTTAGTGGGAGGTTCAAAGGAAGCAATCGTGGCAAAAATAATTTATAAACCATTAAAAGCTATAGAAACATGAGCTACTAATATAAACATGCCCTAACAGTGTACCAATAGGAAGGGCCAACATAATTCTTTTATATTCTTAATTACTGGGTTCATAAAAATGTGGGGATTTTTGGAACAACTCTCTGCACTTCCCTATCTCTTGAGGCTGAGCACTACTTGAGAAATATCTCAAGTCTGGGAATAATCACATCTGCTCTCGACAGTGCAAAGACAGAAACTTGACTCTAGTGGTGACATTTTTATGGTTAACCTTTGTCTCCATTACTGGGCCCCAACCCAGAAGAGAATGGAGAGGGTCTGCAGAATTACTTCAGGGGTCTATTCAAGAGGAATTAACATCCCTTCTTGTCCATTCTTTTTTGCTTCCCTCACTACATAATACTTCTTAGACTCCTCCTCAGTCTTGGCTGGGATTCTTTCCATGAGTCCTAGTTATATTCATGGCCTTGACTTTCAGGCCGAAGTCACCTTTCTGGCCAGTTTATGGCCTATTTTCAAAGAAATTTCCTAGTGTTTTACAGGGACTGTATTTACTTTCGTAACCTCATCAATGTATTCATTATAAAGAACCACGTTGCTTTGCTTTCCTGCTCTCTCCTGCTCTTTCTTGCCGCCCCTACAGGAAATTGCATTGCAGGCGGAGGCATCACGCAGAGAAAAGATGTCTCCTCATTCTGTGGAAGCAATTTCTGTCTTATGTGTTACTTCGACTGTCATAACATTCTCAGGCATGAACTTCACTCTCTTGATTAATATTTATAACCTTCTTCTTAGGCACCTGTAATGTCAGAGTCTGTGGGGGTGGGAAGCTCAGTACCTGGCAACAGGAGAGTTGATACAGTCTGTTAATACATGAGGAGACCAGGGTTGTCTAAAGGTCCCACTATCATGGGGAGCCCTGGGACTAATTCTGGCCACAAACCAGGAGTGGAGATACTATGCAGTCTCAGACTCATTCTCATTAGAAGTGGCTTAATTTACCTACTAGAAAATCCCAGGTCAGTGTCTAGCTGCTACTGATTTGTTCTATGACTTCGGTCAAGTCTTAGATGTTTGATAACCTTATTTCCAGCTGTAACATGCACCGACTGAGCGATAGTCTGTATGGGCTCGTTTTAAATAAGACAAATGGTATGCCTGTGCAGCTGCCTTCATCACATTCTGCTCTGAGTGGATAAAACGAGGGTATTTATTCCCTGACTCCCCAGAAAGAAGAGATTTCCAGCAGTGGTTTACAATTACAGGCGCTGAAAGGCAGAGTTTGTGCCCATCTTTTAAAAAAATTTTGTTCTTCCTCTTATTTTTTTTTAAATATTTGATTACTATACAAAATTTGACTTGTAAATAGAATTTACCCAACATAAAATACATCTCAGGCCAGTTCAGTTGAGAATACTATACACATTATCATCTGCTGGTAAAAAACCATTTCTGTGTTCTGTGTCCCACAAATGTCTTGTCTCTATTTTTTTCTCTCATTTTCTTCCCTATATTTTCCCCTTCTCCCCACCCTCCTTCCGCACTGTCTCCAGCATCCATAACTATTTTCTCTGTTTTTATGCCCTCCAATTTTTCAGTTTCTATCATAGAATGCAGACAGTATTATGTTAAGTGGAGACATACAGTATCTTTCTTTCATAGCCTGTCTTGCTTCACTCAGCAATAAATCTTCCATGTTTGACCGTTTTCTATCAAATACCAGGGTCTTGTTTTTTATGGCTAAGTAGTATTTCATCATAGACTATATGTGCCACATGTTTTCAATCCATTCATCTGTTTGTGGACATTTGGAGTGGTTCTATGTCTTAGCAATCGCGAATAATGGTGCAATAAACATTGATGTGGGGCAACCCATTTTCTGGGACCCCTCCCTTCTTGGGAGCTCTGTTTTCCCTTCCCTCTCCTTTAGAACACATCCAACTTTGTTAATAAATTCTCTGCTTTGCTAATAATCTCCCCTTTGCTATACCTACTCTCTGTGTCCACAACTCTAATTCTTCCTGAGTGTGGGACAAGAACTCATGTCTCACTGAGAGTGTAGGCCAGATCACCCCTGCCTCCCCGCATTCTTGCGTCACATTTTGGTGCATTGGCAGGAAACTCCTCTTCTTCATTTCAGAATGGTAAGTAATGCAGACTTTCTATCCTTTGTTTCGGGACACTCTTGTCCCTAGAAACTAGATGTGAGGCTAGCCAGTTAAGATTCCCTTAGCATTATCAAAATGTTGAGAATGTTGGCTGTTTTGTGACTTGGTTTCCATTTTGGGAATCTTAACCGTTGCGGGGAAGGTGAATGTTCCTGGGGCAATTGATGGTGCATGTCAGGGTTACTCTCTGGTGTATCCTGAAGTCCCTGAGAATTTGAAGCCAGCCCCCATAGCACCTCTGGGTGATGGGGCAGATTCCTTTCTTTCCTTTCCTTCAGACTTTTTCTCTTACCTGCTAGTAAGAGATTGATCCATACCCAGGAACTTGCCACGATACATTAAAGAAAGTTAAGCTGCTCTTTGCTCTGCTGACCTACAGGGTCCTTGGACTGGGGACCAAATTGTTGACAGGGAGAAACAGAATGTCTCTGAGCAATTGAAGGCATCTACCCAAGGCCACTCCCCGGAGTGCTCTGAGGTTAAAAGTTCTCAAAGCATTGCTGATTTTCTTCTAGACTTTGTTGTCCGGTTTTAAGGATTTGTGTCCTGTCTTGAGATGCCGATAGGTTTGTGTACCTACCATTTGAACAGAATCCTAACCTGTTTCATGGCTTTAAGTTTTAAGCAAAGTTCCTTAGCATTTCTTTGATTTAAGTTAAAACTGCTTTTCTTGAAATTACCAGCTGAGCTTGCTATTGAAAATAGTTAGATTATTTAAGAAATTGTGTGATCAATACAATGTGGGTGGAAAAGGAATGGAAGACAACTGTAGACACCAGAGATAGTGTGAGAAGAGGGTGGGAAAGGACAGAGGGTCAGAAATAGGTGTAAAAGAAAAAAAAATATAAAACTAGAAATGGAATTTTTTTGACGATAGCAAGCGTGATTAAGCCACTATGCAGTCAATATGTTCTGGATGGGAAATCACATTTTGTATGCTGTGACGATGCTTAGGGAATAAATGTAAATTAAATTAAAAAATGTTTCAGGAAAAAAAATAAAGAACACAGTATGTAATGATAAGAAAAAAAAGAAAGTTCTCCCCCACTGCTCAACTGAGTGTCAGAAGTGGTTCCCCTGCGCTCCTCCTCAAGCCCACAGAGTCTTTTCCTTTCTCATATGGGTCTAGTCAAAAATGAGCAGGAGATCCTCTTTCTCTTTGGGTTCTAAAGTCTGCTGAACAAACGTTCTTTACCTAACACAAAGGTTGTTTCCAGGCCCCACTACCTTCCAGGAAGAAGATAAGATAATGGTTTTCATGACCCAAAGCTTCAAGACAAAGAATCTCCTGACCTTGGTACCTGCTTCAAAATTAGGAAAATAATTGGACCCATATAGCATGTGTCCCTCCTTACCAGGAAGCGAAGGTGTGCAAAAGCCCTGTCTAGAACCTAAGTCCAGACATAGCCCTTTCTGACCCAAGTAAGAACCCCTTGCCACATAGTTCTTCCTTTGCAACCCATTTTCCAAGACCCCTCCCTTCTTGGGAGCTCTGTTTTCCCTTCCGTTTCCTTTAATAAACTCCTCGCTTTGTTAATAAATTCCCACTTTGTTAATAAACTCCCCCTTTGCTATACCTAAAAAAAAATGATAATAAATAAAATAAATTGATGTGCAAGCTCTTTTCTGACTGAGCATTTTCCTATCATTTGGGTAGATAACAAGAGTGAGATTGCTGGATCACATGGTAATTCTATTTGTAGATCTTAGAGGAACCTCCATATTGTTTTCCACAGTGACTGAACCAGTTTTCATTCCCATCAACAGTGTAGGAGAGTTCCCCTTTCACCACAACCCTGCCAACACTTACCATTTTTTGTATTTTCAATCTTTGCCATTCTGACAAGGGTTAGGTGGTTTGCATTGTGGATTTAATCTGCAACTCCCTTATGCTGAGGGATGTTGAGCATATCCTCATATGCTTTTTGGCTGTTCGTATGTCTTCCTTAGAGAGATTTTTGTTCAACTTATTTTTCCATCTTTTAACTGGGTTAATCATGTTTTGCTCCCTCCCCCCCCTGCCAGGTAAGCCGCTTAATTTCCCTGTGTGTTCTGGTTTCAGTCCCTTATCTGAGGCACAGTTTACAGAAACATGCTCTCATTCTGAGGATTGTCGATTCATGCTAATTACTGTGTCCTTTGCTGTGGAGAAATTTCTTAATCTGATATAATCCCAGTTGTCTATTTTTGGGATTATTGCCTATGCTTTGGGAGTCTTATTTAAGAAGCCTTTGCCTACCCCAATGTCTCTCAGAGTTTCCCCAGTATTTTCCACCAGTAGTTTTTATAGTTTGAGATCTTATGTTCAGGTCTTTGATCCATTTTGAGTTGATTTTTTTTTTAGTGGTGAAAGATGAGGATCCTGTTTCATCTTTCTGCAGGTGGATACCCAGCTTTTTCAGCACCATTTGTTAAAGAGGTTTTCCTTTTCCCACTGGATCGACTGGTATCCTTTGTCAAAAATCAGTTGGCTGTATGTTTTGGGGTTTATTTCTGGGGTCTCTATTCTATCCCATTGGTCCAGCTGGTTGTTTTTGTGCCAGTACAGTGCTCTTTTCATAATCACAACTTTATAGTATATTTTGGCGTCAGGGAGTGAGATGTCACCCACTCCACTCTTCTTGTGCAGGATTGCTTTGGGAATACAAGATCTTTTATGATTCCAGACAAATTCTATGATTGTCTTTTTTAGATCTGTAAAGAATATCTCTAGTATTTTGATGGGAATTGCATTAAATACGTAATTAATTGGGGTAGAATTGCCATTTTGATTATATTAATTCTTCCAAGCTAGGAACATGGGATGCTCCTCCACTTTTCTGTGTCATTTTCAATATCTTTTTTTAAGATTTTCATAGTTTTCTTTGTCAAGGTCTTTAACTTCCTTAGTTATGGTTATTCCTAGGTATCTTATACATTTTGTGGCTGTGGTAAAAGGGATTCCTTTCTTCAGTTCTACCTTGGTCAACTTGTCATTAGTGTATAGAAATACTATAGATTTTTGGATGATGGTTTTATATCCTGACACTTCACTGTGTTCATTTATTACTTCAAGAGACTTTTCCATGGAAACCTTTGGGCCTTCTTACATATACCATAATGTCACTGACAAATAAAGATATTTTTAACTCTTCTTTGCCTATTTGAATGCCTTTCATATTCTTCTCTTTTCTGATTGCATGTGCCCATCTGTTTACTGGCCAGCTCCATTGCCCAGCACGCAGCTGTCACTCATCTCTGAAACAACACAGTATCACACATCTCTGTTGATCATGATACGAGATCTGGGCAGATATGAAGATTTTAAAAAAATTGAGGGGTCTGGAATGTCTGTTTGGGCTGAAAACTGCTCATGGGCATTTGCACAAGTTTTTCTAATCTTTGTTGGTGGCTTAAAAAAAAAAGATTAGTTGCCAGAGGGCATTTACATTTGCCTGAAAGAGAGAGAGAGAAAGTACCCCACAATGGGGCACGACACACCTCAATCTTCTTTCCTCCATCTTTCCATCCCATGAAGATCCTAGGCATACGTCCACAAACACACACTGTGTTTCTCAAACTGCTGGGCCTGGGATTCCAAGCACTCTGCCATGTCGGATCCAGCTCCCTGAACTGCTGTGTTAAGGGGTTGACCCAGTCAGTGGATGGCTTTTGATAAATCATTTTGTGTTCATTTTCATCATTCATTAATTTGTTCATTTATTGTGATCTATTCAACAGAACATATTCTTGAGAAATCTGGTGTGTCTGAGACGTCATAGAATGCTACCCAAATTTTAGGCTTCAAGTCAAGTGCTGCCTTTTCCATTTTTTTCTTTCTCTCTTTCTCTCTCTCTCTCTCTTTTTTTTTTTTGTCTGATACTGTTGCAGCAAGCTTTCTTCCCTTGGCTTCCCTACCTTCTAACTTTCTTATGTATTTGTCATGCGCTGATAAATATTAACATTATTTGTTTTATTTCTTATACTATGGGTCTTATATATCTTTAAACCGTTAAACTGCCTAGCACATCCCCTCTCAGTTTACAGATATTCAGTGAGTAGAAGGCATATATAAGCCCATTGTGGCAGTGCAGGCTGTAGGGCACTGCTGTACAATATAGAAGCCACAGGGAAAGGCCTGGGGTTCTGATCCTAGGTTGACCTGAGCACAGTGGGAATGGCTGTGATCCTGGCTAGCTGGAAGGCTGGTGGCAGCATTGTTGGGGGTTCCCTGTCTCTCTCTCTTTCATTCTCTCATGAAATAAATAATAACATTTTATAAAATAGGTACATATACAAAAGTAATATAGGGCATATGGGTTGTGCACATTAAAAAGTATTCTAGGAATGAAGGAAGATGGATCAATGAGCAGGAAAAGGCACTTGGGAGTAGTCTGCGTGATGATGGTGAAAATGGGATAAAAGTATTCCTGGATGGGGAAAAGCATAAGCAACTGGAACGTGTGAGCAAGAAGAGGACATCTTTGGGGAGTCAGGGTGATGCTGAAGGACAGTAAACAACCACTAGAAGATGGGTCATTGGAAATGTGAAGTTAAGACCAATATACTCCTCTGAAAATGAAGACGGGCTAGCAAAAATATTGAGCAGTTTAGTATAAGATCAAAGAGATATCTTAGGAAGATTTCTCAGGGAGTAGTATGCAAGGTAGTACAACAACTTGGAGGGAGAAAGAATTAGTTACCAGTGCAAAAGTATGTGAATGTCTAGGCACGCGTATAAAGGTGTAACGTATGGAAACTGGAACAGAAAAGCAGCACCCTCAGATTATAAAGGGGTGATCAACTGGACAATGTAATTGAATTCTAAATAAGGAAAAGGGTGAAATAAAACCTGACTTTAAAGATCTGTATTTGAATGACTTGAAAATAGCAATTCTATTAGCCAAACTTGAAAAATCAATTTTGGAGAAAAATAATACATTCAGTTGTAGAATGCAGTGAGTGCATGTCTGGGTGCAGAGGAGGCAGGTGCTAAATGGTTTACTAAAAGTTCAGGGCTGGAGTTTAGGAAGGAGGTCAGAGATTAGAAAATAAATAAAGATTAAGTTGTCCATTTACTTGTCTTTGTTCTAATTTCTTTGTTAAAGTCTACCTGATGGTAGGACCAAGTCCTATTCGTTTTTGCTGTTTGACTTTGCAGGTAAAGAATCTAGTAACGAGACCAGCAGTTCGCGTAATGGCTATGTCGCTGGACTCCCATGTAGTTGACCGTGGTACAAGTCCCACACCCAGTGGCATAAACTCACGCTGGGCGCGTGTGCGTGCATGCTCAAGATCCCGAGAGGAGAATGGAGGAGAAGGGATTGTGGCATGGCCATCTCCCCCCAGGGGGGTGATTTCTCGCTTTCTGTCTCTCTGTCTTTCTGGCGAGTGCATGTACCCTATAGCAAAAATCTCTCAAAAATATATATAAAAGAAGAATCTAGTAGCATTTCTGAATCAGTTTTTTTGAAAGCTCCCTAGAACCCTAAGCAACTCTAATGTTATCTGTGCTAATGAGGTACAAAGAGGTTACTTACATGTGAAATTTACTGACAAGTAAAATTTTTAGCTAATAATCTCAATTTTTTCCCTCTCCCAGGAAATATTTTATTAATACAAATTACCAAATTAAAATTTATATTTTATTTTTACCTTCTGATGATGTGTTGAGAGGCTTTATGCCCATTACAGAGAGGATGTCTCAGTTAACTGGTATTTTGTACATGCCGATTTCTTAGGTCCTTTAAAATCCTAAGAAGGTTTGTTTAAGTTGTGGGATGGCTTCTGTGATGATATCCAGGTTATTGTGCTTCAGACAAAGAACTGAACGGAACATGCCAACAGTGAAGGGAAAAGGTAGTTTGTTAAGTAAAAGTGAAAGTACACTCCCGAGAGGTAGGAACGGGCCTGAGTGGACAGAAAGAGAGTGGCTTGAAAGGCCCCAGCAGCTGCATTCTGAGAGGTTTATAATTTTTTAATCTAGGTGGTGTCAGTTGATCATTGGCTGGGCCCACTGATTGTTCTCATCTCATTGGCTCCATCAGAAGTGGCTTAATCAGCTAGACATCCCCCACTGGAAATTTGCCTGCATTGCCTTGGGTGGGGAATTTTCTGCCCTGATTGGTTTTCTATCTAGCTACACGGGCAGACGCTCCAGCCCCCTTATCCACTTCCATTTTCTAACTTTCTCTTGCCTTAAAGTCAGATGGGGTGGAACTAAATACAGTTACGAATGACATTACACCAAACATCCCTATTATTTTCCCTCCATGTTCTCTGAAAACAAAGGAAAAATTAAGCCAGGACTAGGAAATGATTGTTGAAGGATCACTTTCTGGTTCAACTTCTGCAGTTTCTTCACAGCTTCTCCCCTCCCAGCCTGGGAGAGCACAGGCAATGCGTCTTTCCAAGTGTGGAGGGAAAAAGTCAGTTTCCTCAGCCCTGCAGTTCTCAGGGGAGCTGGACGGGTGCCTGGTTGCTCCTGGGAACTGTGCGGTCGCCAGTGCAGCTGCGCTCCGTGGTGGCCAAGAAAAGTCTTTTTCTATGCGCTGATTTTTTAGCCCATAGACTTGGAGGCACCAGGATGGTTTAGGGGGCTGGGAAGGCACTCTGCCCTACAAATATGACCTCCCCACCATTTACAGTGGAAAGACTGCGGGGTGAAGTCTTTTCTCTCTTCAATGGAGAAACACTTGCCCCTGCTGAGATGCAGAGAAAGGGAGGAGGGAGAAATGATAGAAAACGGACCTCCTTTCTAGCCCTGCAGTGGCTGAGGGAGGTGTGGTACTGTGAGAGAGCCTTGCATCGGGAGACAGGAGGAGTATGCTACTGCCTAGCTGCGTGATGCTTTTAAAGTTACTTCCCCTCTCTGGGCCTTTATCACCTCTTCACAGAAGGAAAGTTCTAACTAGAAGATCTCTAAAGTTTCTTTCCCCTCCTAATATTCTATTTTGTTTTAACAGCAAATATATACTCCAATTTTTCATTGTAATCTTGCTGGAGTTCTTGGCACCATCTCGTTCACAGATTAAACTCTTCTCCATGCCTTTTATTTATTATTGTTGCTTTTTGTTTGTTTGTTTTTAATTTGCTAGAGGGCAGGTGTGCTCCCCAGAGAGAGAGGGAAAGTGACAAAGCAAGCCACCAGGTCCGGGACTCAAACCATGGTCAGCCATGTTGTTGTCCAGCAACTTAACCACCATGCCATTTGCTGGCCCGCTCCATGCCTTTTAAATACTTTGGGGAGAATAAATAAAAGGTAAATTTCAGCAGATAAAATTGATCTTGATACTTTTACTCAAAGTGTAGTTTTTACAAAAAGTGTCATTTTACTAAAAGTGTAGCTTTTCAGAAAACTACAACCTTGAAGTAAGGTTTGCGGGCTAGCCAGAGCCTATGTTTTGAGGATGTAACTTCCAGGCTGAGCTTCTGATTTATGCTGGCCTTGAACATGCAAGGTCTCCTCCCAGCCTGAAGGACTGTGACTCCACATGGAGGCCAACTGGCTTTCAATCAAACTGTTCCACCTAGCTCTGCTCCTGGTTCTTAGGGGGTGTGCTGTCAGTTACTGTAAGAAGTGGAGACCATGGGATTCTTGGCATAGGTTGGCAACTATATGGTCATATGTGTTGTTTGTGCTGAAATCCATAATATCTCCAGGCAGTTTAATTGTGTGGTGGAACCAACTTGAATAATTAAACAAAGCAAAGATTTGACAACACTGTACTTGTGGTACAACACAGCTGTGATTCCATGAGCTCGGCAGGGAGAAGGAGTTGGGGGCATCTGTCATTGCAAAGCATGCTTTATAACAAATAACAACTTAGCAGACATTCAAAATGCTGCAGAACAGAGGCTATGAAGAGTGTTCTGCTGGGTGTGAGTGGGTCATGGTGTCTTTTGGAGGAGGGGGTAAAGGGGATGGTGGGTCACGTCTGCATTGCCATGGGCATCTTCTGAAATGAAACTCCGTGTCGGGTGGGTTGCCCGTGATGCTCTCTTTCTGTAAACACTTTCACTACATGGTTTATAGGTGATCAATAAGTACATCTTTTGGGAGAAAAAGATCACTCTTTGAAACAATTGAAATTTAATACTTTTTGTGTGTATCTGTGAAAAAATTAAAAAAGATGAAAGACTCTCTGTCTGTTAGATTTAACAGAAATGTGTATATTTGAAAGGATTTTTTTCCTGCTGCCTTTTCTTATTGGGTAAGAAAGAAAATGATTTTGAAGAAGCAACTGATTTTCTGATATCTAGACCTGGGATCTCTATTGTAAAAGGATCTTCTTTCATTTTGTGTTGAATGTGATGGCTTTTTGTGTTTCCAAGTTGAACAGGGGGTGCTTTTCACTGGCGGTTTCGTCTCTAGTCACAAACAGTCCTAGAGATGCCATTTGTATAGCAAGCATGATGGGCTCAGCAAGTGAGAACCAGGGCATGTTAAGCATGGGAATCACTGCACTGCTGACCAGAAAAAATCTTAGTGTTTAATGTTAAATACCTTTGAACCTCAGATCAGTATGTGGTTATAAAGAGCAGTAAAATTGACATGCGATGTGCATGCTTTGGCTTCAGAAAACCCCCAGAAAAGTTACTATTGGCATGCTTTTGTTTTGTAACTAACACAAAGCAATTGCAGTTGTTTTCTGAAAAAAAAAAAAAATCAACTTACCTCACAATTCTATTTTTTTCTTATTTTTAACATGGGTAATCCATAAAGCTTAAAATTGTAATAGGCTAGAATTTGACCTAGTTCAAATTATATGGAAGATATGTGAAAACAAATACTAAATACTGATTTTTAAATAATTTAGTATCTTTCTGAGCTGTCAGCTTTTATTTTATTTTCACTTCTGTTTCCATTTGTTTTTCCTTCTTACTTCCTGACTCCTCTTTTGGAGACTTTCCCCCCTTGTCTATGGGACAAAGTTCCACTGAGCAGCCAAATGTCTTATCTGTTGTATGGTTTCTCCCCTGTCCAGTGTCTTCACACCAGTTTGATGACTACTGCACAAACCACATGTCTGTCCTTTACTCCAGTTCCTTCCTCTGTCTGACTTCCAGCGTCTCTGCTGTATGCTGTACAGTAGCTGCCTAACAGGTCAGTCTACACAGAAGCTAACTCGTTTTCTTCATAAAATTCCATTTATTTTCCCCGTCCTCAAACTCCAAACTTGTTTTCCCCTCTAGTCAGTTAGAGCGACCTGGCTTGTCACTACTCTTCATGGTTGACCTTCCCATTCTTAGTTATCTCATGGCTGTATATTTTTACTTGGTTTCTCTATGTAAAGTTTCTCAACTTTGATCATTATAAACTGTTTCAGAGGGAAAAAAATGTATGTTTTGGGGGGAGTGTTTTTAATCCACTTTGCTTCAGATTTGTTCTCCAAATTTTTCTTATCTTTTTTTTTATTTGAGGGTTTTTTTTTTTTTTTTTTTGCTACAGGGCACATGCACTCTCCAGAGAGACAGAGAGAGATAGAGAGACAGAAAGTGAGAAATCACCCCCAGGGGGGATGGCCATGCCGCAATTCCTTCTCCTCCGTTCTCCTCTCAGGATCTTAGGCATGTAAGCACACGCACCTGGTGTGAGTTTAAGCCACCGAGTCCAGGACTTGAACCGCGGTCGACTTCATGGGAGTTCAGCGACATAGCCATTATGCTAACTGTGGTCCCCCACCTTTGTCTTATCTTAAGCTTGACTTTTAATTTATCCAAAGATATTTTTAGGGCAAAGCTTTGAGCCTCCTGCTTTATAAGTTTCTTCATATGCTCCTTGTCATACCTGTTCTATAAATCCTTGTATATTGCCAGCCACATTCCTCCTACAGGCTGATTTCCAAATGCACTTCACATCTTTTCTTCTGTTCCTTCCTCTTTCTTGCCAGACCTTCTCCTTTGTGAGTTAGTGGATTTGCATGTGATCACTAGGGCCAGAGAGCCTGGGTTCAGATTCTGGCTCTGTCACTTACTAACTGATTTGTGTTGTTGCACGGGACACTTAAATTCTCAGAACCTCAATTTCTTTATTTATAACATTGGGTGATAACGATAGAACTTACTTAAAAAGACTGTTGCAAAGATTGAAAGTCAATACTCATAAAGAGCTTAGAACAGGTCCTAATACAGAAGAAGCACTGCAAAGTGTCAGCTCTTATCATTCCCTCCCATTCATTGTTTCACATTCAGAGTTTACGGCCCAAGGTGTATTTCTCCAAACTCTTCCATTGCTATGAGGACCTAAAGTAAGAACCTGCACATAAAATTCACTCAATAAATATTTGATGGTATAATCTAGACTCTATTGGAAAACAACCAGTTTCTGTGGATTTGGGACTTGACTCTTAGCTGCCTTAGAACAGACCAAGACACTGTTCTTGGTTATACAACTTATGCTCTCTCCCTGGCCCCTTGCAGAAGGCATGATCTATGCTAAGTGCTCAAAAAATTTGTCAAGCATATGAATGAGTTGTCAAATATATGAGTTTAACTTGTAAACCTTTTACATCTCAATGAAACAAAATCTAGAGTTTGGAAAAGCAGATGGCATATGGTTATGTTACTGGACTCCCACGTGGTTGAGTGGTTCAAGTCCTGGACCTGGTGGCTTAAAATTCACACTGGGTATGTGTGCATGTGTGCCCAAGATCCCAAGAGGAGAATAGAGGAGAAGGGATTGTAGTGTAGCCATTCTTCCTGGGGGGTGATTTCTTGCTTTCTGTCTCTCTTTCTCTCTGGAGAATGCACATGCCCTGTAACAAAAATCTCTCTCTAAAAACTATCTATATCTATCTATCTATCTATCTATCTATCTATCTATCCAGACACACACACACACACATTATCATTCCCTCCCATTCATTGTTTCACATTCAGAGTTTACGGCCCAAGGTGTATTTCTCCAAACTCTGCACCATATAAAACATTTATTTTTAAGTTAAAAACTACTTTTTCTTACTTATAAGAAGAAATACACACATATAAAATAGGTACACATAAAGTATATAGTATATCTAGTAGTTGTATATACTGTACAACTCTATACATATATAATGTGTGTATGTGTGTATAAAATAGGCATAAGCCTACCACCCCAAATATCTGGTGTATGCATATTTTCATATTTTTCCTATGATTTATATGTATAGTTTTTTTAAGAATAAAAACCAGGTCATGTCATACCCAAAGTTTTATAAACTGTAGCATTAAAACTATAGTAAACTAAAAGTCTGCTTTATAGTGAACACCAAAAGTGGGTTATAAAAACCATCTAGTTTGTTTTATATTCTCCTTCCTACATACTCTTAAAAACACACACACACATCCAATCATTTATCTATCTAGTTATTTGTAATTTTCAAGACACAGGATCTGAGACTTGAACATGTGTTGGGCATGTGGAAACCCAGCACCTTAGCCACCACAGCATCTGGTGGCCTCCATATTTACTCTTTTTTTTTTGTTTGTTTTTGGAGAGATTTTCGCTATAGGGCGCGTGCGCTCGCCAGACAGACAGAGAGAGACAGAGAGACAGAAAGTGAGAAATCATCCCCCAGGGAAGATGGCTATTCCGCAATCCCTTCTCCTCCATTCTCCTCTCGGGATCTTGGGCACGCACGCACATGTGCCCAACATGAGTTTTAAGCCACTGGGTCCGGGACGCAAACCGCGGTCGACTACATGGGAGTCCAGTGACATAGCCATTACGCTAAGTGCTGGTTCCCCATATTTACTCTTTTGATCCCACTTTCTTACCATTACAGTGGCTGGTTTCAAATGTTACAATTTAAAATGCAATTTCCAAGAAGGGGGGTATGACTGATACGAGGACATATTAACATTCCAGGAATTACACCTAATAACTTTATTCTACTCTATTACATTGATTTTATTTTTTTTAAAGAATTATTTATTTAATTAATTTATTATATTTATTTATTTATTTTTTAAAATTTGATCAGAGAGAGACAGAGGCAGAGACAGAGAGGGAAAGTGAGAAAGCAAGCCTCCAGGTTAGGTACTTGAACCATGTTGGCCATGTGGGAATCCAGCACCTTAACCACCATACCACCTTCTGGCCCCTGATTTTTCTTTGATATTGATTTCTAAACTCTTTCATTTTACATGAGCTTACAGCTGAATTCTTCACTGAATTTTAGAGCAAATATTAGAACTATGGATTTAATCATAGAGCCTAAACGGACTGACACTTAGGTGGTTGTATTTAAGGAGCTCCAAAGCATTGCTTTCGTTCAGGACTGTATACTTTCTTGTACTGGAGGACCTCACCATTACCTCT
>NW_006160040.1:9134067-9170253 GCF_000334495.1 Tupaia belangeri chinensis | reverse complement strand
GAAAGAGTAAGGACACTGCCGCTTTTCTAAGTTCAGTTTTTGTTTAGAAAGAGCTCTCAATTTTAAGGTCAGAACAGTAGCAAAATGGTTGGGCCAGAAGGACACATCATCAGAAAAATGACAATGACTTACCCAAGAAGCCACCTGTTTAAACGAGACAACAACAAAACATGTAGTGAGTCAAAGTAAGTCTGACTACATCCTTGGCGATAGCTGCTCCATGGGCGCACCTTTCTATACAGTAGCGCTGTCCAGGATGGAGCCCAGGTCTGTGCTGTGAACCAGGAAGTCTCAGGATGTCAGGAAACGCTTTGCTTTCACGAATATGTACAAACTCCCACCCTCTTCTCTCTATTACCATGGAAATAAAATAAAATAAAATAAAATATAACAAAACAAGAGGAAAAGTACATAGGAACATAAATTTCAGTTTGAGGTTTATGAGTTATTATAGATAAGGAATTATATGTAAAGAGCCTTTGAAAAAATATAGGATTGTTGACTCTCTTAATTTGTGAAACAGTAGAGCAAGTCAATGGTTAACAAGGAACACATTTCAGGTAAAACCTGTAAGTGAAGTTTATCTAAATATCCTATTTCTGTTATCCTATTTTTTTTTCTTTTACAAGTTTTGCTGTGCTTTGAGCCTAGAGATGGGAGATAAAAAGAGGGGAATAAGTTATAATATTGACATTATCTTTAATTTTTTAAAAAAATTCATGATAGAGTACATGTGTGGGCACATGAGAGTGACAAAGATAGAGAGAAAGAGACAGAGAAGCATCCTCCATAGGGTCTGGTCACATTGTGATCTCCTCTGTCCATCCGTCCTCCAGGCCATACGATCTTGGACACTCATGCGTGTGCTTGTTGTGCTTCAGGTTGGCAAGGCCCAGGATTCCAATTGCATTCACCATGTGGAATCTGGGTTCTCTTCAGAGGCAAATTAACACTGCATCGTGAAGCTGGCCTATGACATGTCTTATTAAGGATTATGGATGATTTACTTTTCTTTGCAGATAAATAGTATTATTTGATGAGATGAAAAGACAACTAAAACGGCAGAAATACATCATTTTGGTAAGACTCCTTATCAATCCTTTAAACCAAAAATTACAAAATATTTACCAGTCAGAATGTCCATGAAAGAGTTTTGAATAACTGTAGAAAGTGTGTTTCCTCAGTTCAATGGTTAACATCATGCTTCAGCCAGAAATATTTCATTGTTCCAAAGGTGCTATAAAAGGAGTTTTCATTTGAAGTGAATCTGTCACAATTAGTGTTCTAGTAATGTCGCTATAGCTACTGGTAGAGAGGTACATTTTTGTGACACTAGATTTTATTTGCTTAGAGTTTGTCTTCTAAATGTGTAATGTCTAAAGAGAATCACAATCTCAAAAGACAGTGAAGTATCAGCAGGTCAGTTTCATCTTCCCCTCCTTTCAAATCTGTCCTTGTGCAACACCAATAGAAGTGATTTCGAAGAGTATTTACTTTGTAAATACTAATTTTCCAGCAGATTTTCCATATACAAGAAGGTCCTTGGAAATCAAGACTTATCAATCTTTCTATTTCTTTCTTCCTCCCTTCCAACCCTGCTGTTGGTAACACTTGTGAAGCAAATTAATTCATTGACTGGGAACATTTTGTTCGCCTTCTTTGGAGAAAGGCAGGGGTACAAAATGATGTATTTAAGGTACTGTATTACAAAAGAAAGAGAGCCTGCTAGTGTTCTAGATACTAATACTTCTCAGTCTTCCCATTTGGAATGCACAGATAACTAACACATTAAACCTAGAAGGAAAGACTTATAATGATAATATCGAAATCCTTTGATTTAGCCCTAGCTACGGTGTCCTGAGCTGGATACTGCGGCCACACAGAAAGGTCTGAATTCGAATTTTGGCCCACCCGGTGCTGTGTGCAGGCCTGCATCCCAGCTTCTAGGGAGGCTGAAGCAGGAGGATGATAATACAGTGAGACCCTTTCTGAAACACCACTCACGCACAGGCGTGCACGGACGCATGCACAGAAAAGAGAAAAAGCTGCTTTGAGTCAATAGATCTAAAAGAGACTTAAGAAATTCTATTCTGCTATAAACTCAAGTACAATATTGTCAATTGTTCTTAATATAAACATAATATAGAAATTTAATGCAAAAATTTGAAAAATTGACAATTGCAAATCCTTCTGTGCACTCTAACTTAAAACATAACACATTAATCAATACATAGTTCAGTTTTGTATGTTTTTTTAACTTGGTATTCATGAGAATCATAATATAAATATTATTCTGTCAATTACTTTTGGGGGTCAATGTTGTATCGGCGACTAACTTACACTGATGCTCATGGCCATGGCGTATTCATTGGCATGTCTGTGTGACATTCCATTGTAGAAGTGCAGCACGGAGTATCCATTCTCCTGTGACTGAGCACCACCTCCATTTTGCCGCTTAAACGTTGCTGCTACGAACAGTTCTACATCGCTCCTAGAGGACATGTGCAAGAGGGTTACATGCCTGGAATAAAATTTATGTTAGTGGATAATGTGCTTCCTTCCTTCACTAAATATTATCACGTCTGAAGTGATTCTACCAATTTATATGCACATGCAAAAGGCCCCCAGTATTGTCTAAGTTGTGATTAGTCCATGCCTTTGCCAACAGTATATACAAATGTACTTTTTTTTTTTTTTGGAGAGGTTTTTCGTTATAGGGCGCGTGTGCTCACCAGACAGACAGAGAGAGACAGAGAGACAGAAAGCAAGAAATCACCCCCCAGGGGGGATGATTACGCCGCAATCCCTTCTCCTCCATTCTCCTCTCGGGATCTTGGGCACACATGCACATGCGCCCAGCGTGAGTTTTAAGCCACTGGGTCCAGGACGCAAACCACGGTCGACAACGTGGGAATCCAGTGACAAAGCCATTACGCTAATTGCTGGTTCCCTACAAATGTACTTTTAAAGATTTTGCTTTTTTGATTGTTGTGAAACAGAATCTTATTATTTTGATGATCATTTCCCTGAGAACCAACACAGCTGAACATCTTTTTAATGTGTGTATTTTTTTGTCCTTTCTTGTTTTTTTATCCCTATTTAAGTCCTTTGCCCACTTTTCTATTGAGTCGTTTATATTCTTCTTAAAATATATCCTTCTTATTCTTTTTTAGATTTTTGCTATAGAGTGCATGTACTCACTGGAGAAAGACAGAGAGATACAGAGAGAGGGAAAATGAGAATCATTCCATAGGGGCAATCTCTTCTCCTCTATTCTCTTCTTGGAACTTTGGTCATGTGCTCACACATGCTGAACTTGTTTTTCAAGTTGCTGTGTCCAGGTCTTGAACTGCAGAGTCAGTCATGTGGGATCTGGTGCCTTAACCACCAGTCCACCTGCTGGCCCAGTTTCTCACATGTTTTTGATACTAATCCTTTGTCAGTTATGTTTTGTAAATATAGACGTACATTTTTCTCACCTTTCACCTTTGATGTTATTTTTATTATGGAGGTCTTATCTACAATCAACAAAGTGAATAGACTTCAGTGTCCACAGTCAGCACCAAAATCAGGGTAGAAAGCACATCCAGGACTATTAAGGAATCCCTCGTGCCTCCCACACGTACAGGTCGACCAGAGAACCAAACTTACAATCTCCCATATGGATCCAGCATTGCTTGAGTGACACATCACTGGTATTTATCAAGCTGGGCCTTTTTTGATATAAAAAGTTAAATTTTCTAGCACTTTGTTTCTGGAACTTAGAAATTCAGTTACATTACATATGTATTCAAAGTTGTCATTCATTTCTGTTTTACTGTGCTGATTAGAACCTCCAGAACAATGTTGAATAGATTTCAAGAGTAGCTGGTATATTTATTTTGTTCTTCTTCTTAAAAGGGTTGGACCAGCAGGTAGCATGAAGGTTAAGGCAGCTGGACCCCACATGGTCAACTGTGCAGTTCAAACCTGGACCCAGTAACTAAAAAATTGCAGCAGGTGCATGTGCATGTGTGCCTAAAATCTGAAAAGGAGAATGGAGGACAACGGGTTGTGGCATGGCCATTTACCAGAATAAGTGATTTCTCACTTTTCTTCTCTCTCTTCCTCTCTGTCTCTCTCCAGCTAACACATACAACCTATAACAACAAAAAGTTACCACTGACTATGATGCTTTTTGCACATTTTTATAACATATATTTTAATAAATTGAGTTTTCCTTTCTTCTCACTATATATATATATATTAGTGGGAGAGAAAAGAGAAAAAGGTAAGTATTTTTTGACACGGTTTTGCTGTTTCAATGCTCTGTCCCCAGCATCCCAATTAGTTACAATAGAATAACAGGTACACACTACGGCACCCACCTGGCTCAGGCTGGTCTGGAATTTGATCCTGA
Source organism: Tupaia belangeri chinensis (assembly GCF_000334495.1). Taxonomy (NCBI): domain Eukaryota; kingdom Metazoa; phylum Chordata; class Mammalia; order Scandentia; family Tupaiidae; genus Tupaia; species Tupaia belangeri. The sequence goes on along the minus strand of NW_006160040.1, from coordinate 9,165,854 downwards.
CCTACCGCGTGGCCCCAACCTCACACAGTGAAGCCCTATCACTTGTGCCACCGCAACTGGGCAACTGGGCAACTGGGCAACTGGGCTTAGCTTTTTTTTTTTTTTTTTTTTAGTTTTTTTTTTTTTTTTTTTTTGAGAGGTTTTTGCTATAAGGCACATGTGCTCGCCAGAAGGACAGAGAAAGAGAGACAGAAAGCGAGAAATCACCCCCCACCCCACCCCCCGCCAGGGGAGATGGCCACTCTGCAATCCCTTTTCCCTTTTTCTACATTCTCCTCTCGGGATCTTGGGCATGCATGCATGCATGAGTTTAAGCCACCGGGTTCGGGACTCGAACCGTGGTCAACTACATGGGAGTCCAGTGACATAGCCATTATGCTAACTGCTGGTCCCTGGGTTTAGCTTTTAATCCCATCCAAAACCTACAAGAATTCATTATCAGTAGACTTTCACCATAGGAAATGTTGGTGGAAGCCCTTTAGGCAGAGAGAGAATGACACAAGATATAAATCTGGCTTCATACCAAGGAATAAAGGACAGAGGAAAGAGTAAATAGGTGTATAAATATAAAAGACATTTTAACAAGTCTCTTTAAATGATAATTGAAAGTTTAAAGGTAAAGTAATAATGTATTGTGGATTTTGTGATAACAGCACACGGAGAATATACAATATATAAAACAACAGCACAAAGACTGGGAGAGAATTGGATGTGTGCACACCATTGACAATTCTTGTTCCATGCAGTTTTCTGACTTCTTTCCAAGGACCTCTGTATTCTTTTATATTTTTTATGTTTTCTTTTACATCCTTCATAAACAGCTTATTTTTTTTACATAGGCCTTTTTCAATTTATTACATTGTCAGAAAAGTCATGATGCATTTTTGCATAGAAAAACATAGAAAAAAATACATTATGACTTTTTAAATGTTAATAATTTAAAAATATTTATTTTTAAAATTCCATTTGCTATGATTATTTTTTAATTTGACCAGCAATAGAGAGAGAGAAAGGGAAAGCAAGAAAGCAAGCTGCCAGGTCCAGGACTCGAACCATGGTAGGTCATGTGGGAATTCAGCACCTTTAACCACCATGCCACCTGCTGGTTCCATGTCATGACTTTTCCGACAACCAATTTTTAAAAAAATGTGTCTTTTAATTCATGATTTAATTTCTTAAAAAAATTATTTAATTTTATTAATTATCTTTATTATTATTATTTCAAATTTCCTATAGGGCAAGTGCTCTTACCAGGGAGAGAGAAAGAGAGAGAGAGACAGAGAGAGAGAAAGTGAGAAAGCAAGCCACCAGGTCCAGGACTCAAACTGCGGTCAGCCAAGTGGGAGTCCAATATTTTAACCACCATGCCACCTACTGGGCCTCAAGCTTTAATTTTAATTAAGCAAATATTTTCAAATCTTTAAGTTCTTTCTAATAATATTTATTTTTATATTTCTAACATTCTTGTACTATTTTTTATTTTCCAGTTCAATTTATTTTCTACTTATTTCATGTTTAATAAAATGAGGGGCACATTTTTATAACATATATTTTAATAAATTGAGTTTTCCTTTCTTCTCACTATATATATATATATTAGTGGGAGAGAAAAGAGAAAAAGGTAAGTATTTTTTGACACGGTTTTGCTGTTTCAATGCTCTGTCCCCAGCATCCCAATTAGTTACAATAGAATAACAGGTACACACTACGGCACCCACCTGGCTCAGGCTGGTCTTGAATTTTATCCTGACCTACCGCGTGGCCCCAACCTCACACAGTGAAGCCCTATCACTTGTGCCACCGCAACTGGGCAACTGGGCAACTGGGCAACTGGGCTTAGCTTTTTTTTTTTTTTTTTTTTTAGGGGGTTTTTTCTACACGCACATGTGCTCGCCAGAAGGACAGAGAAAGAGAGACAGAAAGCGAGAAATCACCCCCCACCCCACCCCCCGCCAGGGGAGATGGCCACTCTGCAATCCCTTTTCCCTTTTTCTACATTCTCCTCTCGGGATCTTGGGCATGCATGCATGCATGAGTTTAAGCCACCGGGTTCGGGACTCGAACCGTGGTCAACTACATGGGAGTCCAGTGACATAGCCATTATGCTAACTGCTGGTCCCTGGGTTTAGCTTTTAATCCCATCCAAAACCTACAAGAATTCATCATCAGTAGACTTTCACCATAGGAAATGTTGGTGGAAGCCCTTTAGGCAGAGAGAGAATGACACAAGATATAAATCTGGCTTCATACCAAGGAATAAAGGACAGAGGAAAGAGTAAATAGGTGTATAAATATAAAAGACATTTTAACAAGTCTCTTTAAATGATAATTGAAAGTTTAAAGGTAAAGTAATAATGTATTGTGGATTTTGTGATAACAGCACACGGAGAATATACAATATATAAAACAACAGCACAAAGACTGGGAGAGAATTGGATGTGTGCACACCATTGACAATTCTTGTTCCATGCAGTTTTCTGACTTCTTTCCAAGGACCTCTGTATTCTTTTATATTTTTTATGTTTTCTTTTACATCCTTCATAAACAGCTTATTTTTTTTACATAGGCCTTTTTCAATTTATTACATTGTCAGAAAAGTCATGATGCATTTTTGCATAGAAAAACATAGAAAAAAATACATTATGACTTTTTAAATGTTAATAATTTAAAAATATTTATTTTTAAAATTCCATTTGCTATGATTATTTTTTAATTTGACCAGCAATAGAGAGAGAGAAAGGGAAAGCAAGAAAGCAAGCTGCCAGGTCCAGGACTCGAACCATGGTAGGTCATGTGGGAATTCAGCACCTTTAACCACCATGCCACCTGCTGGTTCCATGTCATGACTTTTCCGACAACCAATTTTTAAAAAAATGTGTCTTTTAATTCATGATTTAATTTCTTAAAAAAATTATTTAATTTTATTAATTATCTTTATTATTATTATTTCAAATTTCCTATAGGGCAAGTGCTCTTACCAGGGAGAGAGAAAGAGAGAGAGAGACAGAGAGAGAGAAAGTGAGAAAGCAAGCCACCAGGTCCAGGACTCAAACTGCGGTCAGCCAAGTGGGAGTCCAATATTTTAACCACCATGCCACCTACTGGGCCTCAAGCTTTAATTTTAATTAAGCAAATATTTTCAAATCTTTAAGTTCTTTCTAATAATATTTATTTTTATATTTCTAACATTCTTGTACTATTTTTTATTTTCCAGTTCAATTTATTTTCTACTTATTTCATGTTTAATAAAATGAGGGTTTAACTCTTTCATGCTACTCTCCTATGTACTTGTTCACTTCCACATACTCTTATTCACTGCACCATGAATTTTTTTGTCAAATTAATACTAACTGCTAATATTACATGACTGAAAATTTTGTTTATAGCTGAGCTATTAACATATGTTGATTACATTTGCTTTCTTGAACAAACTTGTTACCTTTTTTTGAGATCTTAATGTATGAAATTTGCTCACCTAAATTTGATTTTTAATTTGGCTTAATTCAATAATTTATGTTAGAAACTTATTTATTTATTTATTTATTTTTGGAGAGATTTTCACTGTAGGGCGCATGCGCTCGCCAGACAGACAGAGAAAGTCATAGAGACAGAAAGCGAGAAATCACCCCCCAGGGGGGATGGTCACGCCGCAATCCCTTCTCCTCCATTCTCCTCTCGGGATCTTGGGCACGCATGCACACGCGCCCGGCGTGAGTTTTAAGCCACCGGGTCCGGGACACGAACCGCGGTCAACTACGTGGGAGTCCAGCGACATAGCCATTACGCTAACTGCTGGTTCCCTCGAGTAGCAACCGCTGGTTCCCTCCTCTTGGGATCTTGGGCATGCATGCACACGTGCCCGGCGTGAGTTTTAAGCCACCGGGTCCGGGATGCAAACCACAGTCGAGTACGTGGGAGTCCAGCGACATAGCCATTACGCTAATTGCTAGTTCCCGTTAGAAACTTTTATTTCTCAACATTTTGAAGATTTTTTTCTTTACTCCATAAAATTATCATTATCTGAAATCCAATGCCTCTTTGTAACCAAATGGAACCAATGTTTCTTTTTGAAAGCTTACAGAATCTTCTCTTTGTTCTGAGTGCTCTGAAATTTTCCCACAATGTCTTGGTGAGTGTCTTTGTGCTTTGTACTAGAATCTGGAAATTCATATCCATCAGTTCTGGGAATTCCCTTATATTATTTCTTCAGTAATGTCCTCCCTGCCTTTTGTTTTGAATGCTCTCTAGGATTCCTAGTGTTCAGATACTAGATTTCCTGGATTGATTCTCTTATATATTTTCTGCATTATTTTCAATCTATCACTTTAATTTACTTTCTGAGAGATTTTTTTTCAACTTTATTTCCTAATCATTCTTTTTTTCTTTATTTTTTTCTTTTTCTTTTTTTATTTTTATTATAATCATAATCTTCTTTATACTACATTGGATTACATATAACTTTACATTTTAAATTTCCATAGCTCTTTAAGTTCTGATTGTTTTCTTTTTTCTCTACCCCTATTCCTCCCTTTACCTCTTCCTTCTTCCATTTCTTCTCCCTTCCTTCCTTTCTCTCTCTTTTTTTCTTTCTCCCTCCAACCAGGAATGAATTTTTTATTTCAACAAATACTTTCTTGGTATCTGTTAAAATAATTACACAGTTTTGTAATCTTTAATTTACTAATGTAGTTTCCTATTAATGTAGTTTTCTAACAGTATTTCAGAATGAATTTCTTGCCCTTCTCCAAGAAGATGCTGAAATTTTCTGCTGTTTAGAAAAGGGGAAAACTTAAAGTGGGAAGACTGACCATGCTGTTTCTACTGATTGTGTTTAGGATTGTTACTTTCTTTGCTCTGGGCTATAAGGAAGTTAAGATTTTGCTTTGCAAAACAAGGATTTGGCCTAGAAAAGCTATAATATATTTTAAAAGACTCAACTAAGTTTGTTGTTACTCTTTTACTTTTGTCTTATATAAGTTTTGGTTTTATTTCCACATAGAATGAAATCTTATTAGCACAACTTCTAACACATTGCATTTGACACACTTTAAGGGCAAGAAATGGAATTTATGAAATGTTTTTTCAAATGAACGCTTCATCTGTGGTTCAACTACTTTCCTTACCACAGCATAGTTTTCCTCCTACTCTTTATCCTCATGTGGCAATCAAAAGACCAAGACTTTTTTTTCCTTTCGCAGTGTGGTGCTCTTCTCCAAAGAGAAGAGTTAGAGACCTGCTATAATCACTAGTATTAGCTGGGGAGTGTCTGAGTTGCCTGGTATACCGATGGACGTTTAGCTAAGCTTCTTCCTTAACTATTGAGCTAAGATATTTTATTCAGAAGTCTCCAAAAGGATTAGTAAAGTGAAAATATGAGAGGCAGCCTAAAAGTGTAGTAATGGAAGAGACTTACGTCTGGCAATCAAGTGAGGAGGTTTCAGACTTACCTCTGTCACTCACTGGTCTCTTTGGGTCTTAGTTTTATTACATATAAAATAATGAGGTTTGAATTCCCTAGATCATCTTTATGGTCTTTGGAGGCTGTAACATTCTTTCATATTTAGGTCAATATCCACTCTAGAAGATCTTTAATAAATGGGCTTGTAAACATCATTGTTTAATTGTGAATATCATTATACTGATAAAGATCTCCAGATTTATATCCTTTTTGGTTTTGTTATGAACACTGTTTTGTTTTTAAATACACAGAATAGATGGCTTCTTGGAAAGCCCTAAGATACGCCCCCACCCCCACCCGCTCATGGAAGGCAGAATAAGGACCTTCCAAAGATGTCCACATATTAATTCCAGAAACCTGTTATTTTGTTATTTTGCAAGACAGAAGAACTTTGCAGATGTGGTTAAATTAAAGATATCAAAATGCAGAGGTTATCTTGGATAATGCAGGTGAGTTTACTCTAATGGAGAGGGTCCTAATATATGGAAGAGAGGAAAAAACAAGATCAGAGTGTTAGGATACGGACTCAACCTGCTACTGCTAGCTTTGAAAGGAAGGCAAGGTGCCATGAGCCAAGGAATGTGGGCAGTTTATAGACGCTGGAAAATGAAGGAAAAGGATTTTCCCCTAGCCCTCTCAACAGAATGCTTCCCCTATTGACACTTGATTTTTCTCCCTGTGAGACATTTTAGATTTCTGACTTCCAGACCTTTAAGACCAAAAATTTGTGTTGTTTTAAGTTTCTAGATTTGTAATAATTTATTACAGCAGCAGGAGGAAATTAATATAATCCCTCACCTCTGGCCTTTATTATATTGAGCAAATGTACTTTCATTCCTATTTTATTTATATAAATGCTCTCGCATTAGCAAACACTTCCTTTATGCCTCAGTAACAAAATTATGCCAGACTGAGTTATTCGTTTACCTTATAGAAAGGAATGATTAGGAAATTGGTTAATTATGCATCTGTATACCATTGTATTCCTAAGTATAGTTATTTCCTTGGCTTGCGTTTTATTCTTAAAATTCACAGAACGTTGGATCTGGAAATATGGTCCAATGAAGCCTAACATTCTTCTTTTATAAAAGAAGAAATTGTGACCTGTTGAGATGAAACTGGTGAGTTTCCCATAATCATCCTGCTAATTGCCTATCATGCTAGAATTAAAATTGAAGACTTCTATTTCCCAGGCTTGTGTCTGTCTCTCTCACCATACCACACTGTTTCTAATGAAAAGTATTGGGACATGAACATATTTAATGAATTTTGCCTTTTAATATGAAAGATAAAGGAATATGAAATTATAATATGCCCAGTATAATCCAATTTGTTCCCATTTGAGAAGCTTGTAACACATGGTTGGGATCTAGGACCCAAAAGCTAGATCGTCTATATGCAAATCCCATCTCTACTACTTCGCAGTCATGTGACCCTGGACAAGTTATTTAATCTCTCAATGCTTCCATTTTCTTATCTGTAAGATGAAGACATAGTAGGAAACTCATAGGGTGGAAGGAAAATTGATATACTTTAATAACTATAATCTCATTAAATAAGGTCTAGACCATATTTAGCACTAAATAATTATAAACAAGTATTATTAGCAGTGTGCTATAATAAAATAATAAAAACAAACTATTTTAGTTGAATAAAAGAAAATTGGCTTATTAATATTATAATTTTTTTTCTGCTGTTGTTTTGAACCACCACCTATGGTCAAGGCATGTACACTTAATCCTAATATCAGGCCTGAGTGTTCTGGAAAATTGCCCGTAGACTAAAAATCTTGTATCCTTCTATGCCAGCAGACAATTTGTGGACAATTAGCACATGATAGTCATGAGTACTCTTGCTAATTAAAGGCACATTAATACCAAAGAACTGCACAATGACTGGTTCTACACTGTTCTCTCTGCAAGCTGCATTGTTTCAAGAACAAAGCGGCTGATGTACGGTTTTGTTTCTTTCATAATGCTGAGCATGGGTATCTGGTAGACTTGCTTAGGCTGGCAAACTTTTGAGCAGAAGTGCTAGATTTGTATGCATCTTTGAGAATGGGGCAGTTCAAAGCTAAAGTGAGCTAGGGAAGAAATAGGAAGTGAAAAAGTAGAGCGGAAAGACATAGGTAGATAGAGGAAGAAAAAAGAGGAAGGAAAAGAGAAGGAGCCACAAAAGAATGTGAACAATAAATGAAGACACTTCAATAGAGAAGAGAGCTTTAGAGGCAGTTTGGGCAAAGAGGAGTGTTTTGTATGAAGTGTCTTGAATGCCTAAACCAGAGTTTCTCAAACTAACATACATCAGGATAACTGAAGTACTTGTTAAATCATTTCCAGTGTTCCATCCTGATTCTGATCCAATTGGTAAGAGAAAATCCCAATAATCCACATTTCTAACCAGTTCTTCGGTGATGCTGGTGTTGCTGGTCTGAGGACATTTTGAGAGCTTTGGGGCTAAACTATATATACACGAAATAAAAATAATAGTCCTCAGCTTTATTTTTATTGAGATATATTTTACTTACATAAATTTCACAAATCTTCAATATTCTTAGTTTCTTAACATAAGCAATTCTCTACTTGATCATTTAAAGATCTGTTCCCATACACTGTCTGTGTCAAGGATAACAAGAGACATTTTTGAATGAAATCCTAATGGACTGATACTATTGTGTACCAGAATAAGGAGAAAAACATATTTTCATAATCTAGAATTAAATGCCAAAGAACTAGTAAGCATCTGTTTAACTGATTGCACCTGGAATGTTCTTGACCTAATTTAAACTGTAGTTCATTCTCTTATTATTCCACCTGAGAGGAAGAAATTTTGGTTGGTTGGAGTGAACTCTCTCCCATTCATTAAAGTACCAATGTACTGGACTTATATAATAGGTCATCTTAAACATTGGGCAAGGAAGCTGCTGAGATTAAAGCCATCAACAGCAATTCTCAAACTTCAACAGACATCTGATTCACGGGAGATTTGTTAAAATGCAAATTCTGATTCAGCAGGTCAGCTGTGGGGTCCCAAATTCTACCTTTGTAACAGTCTCCCACATGAAATTGATGCTGCTAATCCACAGATCACATTGTTAGTAGTAAGGCCTGTGTTGGTGTGTAGGAGGTTCTCTCCAACTTCAGTGAGCATTAGACTCAATGGAAGGCTGTTAGAACCCAGATTGCGGGCTTCCACTCCAGCAGGCCTGATTCAGCTGCAGTGGGACCTCGCAAGCTGCATTTCTAATTTCCCAGATGGTGTTGGAAAACTATGGGAAACAAACTGCTCTATGGACCAGCCCGCTTGTTTTGCTGATGCTTTTTGTCCCTTGCCAGCAATTTATAGTGTTGGGGAGAATATCTACACTCCAACTTCTCTGACAAAATCACTGATGGCCTCTTCACTGACAGATCCAATGGACTCCTTTCAGTCTTCATATTACCTGGCTTCTCAGTGGCTTCTGACTGTTACTCCCTTTTTGTTATCCTCTTGGTTTCTGTAATAGAATTTATTCTGTTTTCTTCTAACTTCTCCAATCAGACTCTATTCTATTTCAGGCTCTTTTGTAAGTTTCTCTTTTTATTTTTTGCCATTCCTCTGCTCCAATCTCAAAATTGTTCCTTGTTTCAGCCTGTCATCATTTGTCCCATGGACTACTTCAGTACTCTTAATCTGTCTTGGCTCTCCGAAGCTCCCTGTCTACCTCTACCAGAGTGGTTTTTCTAAAACACAAGTGTGATCATGTTATACCCTGCTTAAGCTCCTTGAGTGCCTTTCTTCTGCCACAGGATACATTCCAAACTTGTTAATTTGGCCAATGTGGCTCTCTCTCAGCTGACAAATACCTGCCCTTTACTGTTTTCTCTTACCGCGCCACTTCTGGTATCTTACCACATGCCTAACAACATTCAATTCCCATAGAGGCTACATGATTTCATACGTTGTTCATGATACTTTCTCTTCCAAGACTTTCCTCCATCCTATTCTCAATGCACTTAGTTAGCAAAAACCTTCTTCTCTATGTCTCTCTCTCTCTCTCTATTTTAATCCTTTTGTGATTTTCCCAGAAAGCAGTGACCACTTTCTTCTTGCATACACACATAATAATGGCACTACAATACTGTATTATACTTCTTAGTTTACATGTCTTGTTCTCTCTACCAGTTTCTAAAGCTCTTGAAGACGGATTTTTTTCTATCCATTCTATGTCTCTTATGCATTGTTTAGTGCCTGATACATTGCCTATTTGTTTTCCAAACTAATGAATAAATAATAGACATTGTGGAAGCAGAAAGACCTTAGTTAACTGTATTATTTTTCTGAGGTTGCTATAACAAATTACCACAAATTTGGTACCTTGAAGCAACAGATGGATGGTCCTGTAGCCTACTGGTTAAGGGAGCTAGATTCCACATGGTCACCCTGATTTGAATCCCAGATCCAGCATCTTGAAAAACATACTGGGTGGGCAAGCAGGTGGTGATGTGGTGCTTAGGTTGCTGGACTCCCACATGGATAATTGTGGTTTGAGTCCCAGATCTGACAGCTTGCTTTCTCACTTTTCCTTTCTTTCTTTCTCTCTGGTGAATGCATATGCCCTATAGCAAATTAAAATAATAATAATAAAAAAATAATTCTTACATACATACTGGTCACTTGTGCCCCAAATCCTGACAGAGTGGAGAAGTGAAAAAGAGATTGTAAGGTGACTATGTCCCATTAGGAGGTGCTTTGTCTGCTCCCTACCCTTTTCTTTGTCTTTCTCTCTGGCTAACACATGCATCTTCTGGCAATTAAAAAACAAAAATGAGAACTTATTCTCTCATTTTCCCAAAGGCCAGACATCTGAAATCAAGGCTTTCTAAGGCCTCACTCTCCCTGGGGGTTTCAGGATATATTTTTATATTTCCCATGGATTTTTCTTCTATCTCTTATAAAGACACTTCTCATTGCATTTCGGACCCAGCTGGATAATCTTGAAGTACTTCATCTTGAGTTCCATACCTGAACTACATCTGAAAAAAAAAAAACCTTTTCCAGATAAGGTCACATTTTCAGGCCCTAGTTGTCAGAGCATGGGCATATCTTGTTGAGGGCCACCATTCAACCCACTGTAGTGACTATCACAAAAACAAATGTGGTGTCCATAACTAGAAATGAGAGGCAGAAACTCCTCTTCCTCCCTTGAGATCCAATGTAGTGAGTAAGAAGGTGGCAGACATGTCCTGTTACTCCAGTTCTCTCCAGATTGGTTATCTCCCTCTAAAAAACTCTTTTTTTCCTTGAAAAATAAGAAATCGGCATTTGTGTGTGTATGTGTATGTGCATGTGTGTGTATGTGCATGTGTGAGTGTGTGTGTGTGTGTGTGTGTGTGTGTGTTTTAGAAGGACAGGGTTCAGGTACTAAGAATTATCTCCTTTTTTCCTAAAGCATTTCATTAAAAAATATTTAATTTTATTTACTATTATTATTATTCAATTTGATGAGAGAGAGAGAAAGAGAAAGAAGGAGAGTGAGAAAGCAAGCCACCAGGTCTGGGACTCGAACCACAGAGGGCCATGTGGGAGTCCAGCACCTTAACCATCGCACCACCTGCCAGCCTCTGGCCTAAATAATTTCTAATCTTCTTCCTCAAGCTTACAATACACAAGGATCTTATATACTAATCTTTGAAAAATAACACTTTCTAAGTGGGTTTAGCTGTTTTATAACTTTACGTTCATCCTAAAGGAGAGGAAGTTATTTGTTTCAGTTCTTGATCTGGTATTTTGCTTTCTTCACCAGTTAGGCACTTAACAAATACTTCTGATGAAAGTATTCCTATGTACTGAATGAGAACAAGCAGAGAAGTAGAATTGGGATAAGCAGCAGTGGAAACTGTGGGGATGGAGACTGGGCAAAGGGACGGGAAAGCTGTTCCAGAGTTCCGGCCCGACCACTCATTCCACTTTGCACATGATCCCCCAGCACCGATGCCAGGGTTTCCAGAGTGTGCAGATTTCATTTCCATTAGTGACTTAGAACAGTCAAGACCAAAGTTTTCCCTCTAACTTTGCATTTGGAGTTCAAAGTCTTTCTCATCTAGTTACAGCTCTGGGTGAGCTCAAGAGAATTTTAGGAAAACATAAACATACAAGATGAAGAATCTATAGAGTTCCATTTCCCTTTCGTTCCACAAGACCAGAGAACAATACAGGATACTGTAATTTGTCAAAACCCCAAACAAAACAAAACAGGTCTGTTGTTAATACAGACAAATGGTCACAGCTGCAGAAAAGTTTCCACATGAAATCTCTCAGTCCTAAAGAGTCATTTTTGCAGTTTTGTGATCACTTTTCCAGTGGTATTTTTTTTTCCCTCTTCAGTATTTATTCATGTTAACTATTTGTTCCATGTGGCTGGGTCTCTTCTGTAAGTTACATTTTTCAGAGAGTTCTGCTTCCTGTACAGTAGCTTTCTAATATTCTACTGCTCTTAGTTTCACCAGTACATACGTGTCATTTCAGATAGCACAACAGCTTTAACAGTGCAAGTAAATATTTTGATTACATGGTCCAGTAGAAGATTGCTGTTAGGCTGTTCTCCCTACCCCATTCTCAACACTCTCATGATATAGCACTGGCCTTCTCAAGCATGTTGTTAACTGTTGTGCCATAAATTAATGCAACGAAGCTTGAAACTCAGGTTGTCACACAGTGAAAACACAGGCCAGGTGTGTTGAGAGTTTTCCAATGTTTGACTAATTTTTGTCAAGCTGAATTGTCTAAGCTGATTTGAATTGCTGTGAAAGTGAGAAAGCCAGGCCCAGAGAACTTGGGGATCATTTAATACTGAAACTTAAACCTCAAGCGAAACGGGGAATCCAAAACCAGCTCAAAACAGAAAGAATAAAGCTTTATGTGACATTTTTGTAATCGAAACTGATGAGTTATACATTTTTCCTGTTGATTCTTCGCTTGTCTTCCTCTTTGGTCAGTATATATTTATCTCTTCAGGCATAATACTAACCTACAGCAAAACTGCTTTCATTTTGAGTCCATTTGGGATAGATACATAGAGGCTGATGTTAACTTTTGCACCCACAAGAAAGAATTTCTAAAGAATGGACTACGAATTTGTGAGATGAAGTGTGACCCACACAAGGAAAAAAGAAATCACTGGATCTTTGCAGAATACTATACCAGCACAGAAATAATTTGAATATAAATTATTACAAAATTGAATGACAACATACTCATATCTAAAGAGGATGTCCAAGGTTTTGTACGTTACAAATTTTATGGACTTTTGAGAATAATTCATTGCAAATGAAAGTAATAAAAATGAAGCTCAGGTCAGATGCTGACACAGCAGTAACCCAGCACTGTGGGACTAATTCACACGAGAAGGTTCTGGGCTTACCTAGGAGAACCTCCTGGACATGCTAGGTACATGCATGACTATGAAACTGAGATGGACTGTGACATGAAGACCCTATGGGGGATATCTATCCTGCTCTCTCTCTCCTTCTCTCTCTGCCACTCTCACTCATGGAAGAAATCAATGAAAAAAATGGAGCTTAACTATATAATTTTTTTTTTTTGGAGAAGTTTTTGCTATAGGGCGCGTGTGCTCGCCAGACAGAGAGAGACAGAGAGACAGAAAGCGAGAAATCACCCCCCAGGGGGGATGGTCACACCGCAATCCCTTCTCCTCCATTCTCCTCTCGGGATCTTGGGCACGCTCGCACACGCGCCCGGCGTGAGTTTTAAGCCACTGGGTCCGGGTCTCGAACCGCGGTCGACTACGTGGGAGTCCAGCGACATAGCCATTATGCTAACTGCTGGTTCCCAACTATATAATTTTACAACACATTTTATGATGCTTTTTATAATTTGTTCACTTAATCGGATGGATTTTTATCTAAATTAGTAAGATTAGTGTATAAAGATATGCTCCTGCATTCTCACAGTTACATTTATTTATGTGCATTGTAGGTTATAATTTATAGACTTTATGTTAGTGTTCAAAGGAAAGAAAAAATGCGCATGAAAATTAAATGCTTATATATATTTAGGTTATAAAGTGTTAGAGATTCTTTGCAAAAAATTAAAGAAATACAGAAAAGTCTAAAGAATACAAGAAAACCACATGTAATCTTATTGATATTAATAATCATAATTAACATATTTAGCATTACTTTTAGCTTCTTTGTATATTATTTTTTTAAAACATAAATAAAGATCAGTCAATGTGCCAAGTCAATTTCCAAGGATTTAGCAATACTGATGAAACATATGGAATACCATATGGAAGAAACAAACTTTGACCTATATCTTATTCCATACGCAGAAGCTAGTTTGCGATGGATCATAGATATACACTTAAAAGCAGAAACACAAAGCTTCAAGAAGAGTAAAGAATATCTTTATCCTATTTTGGATTTTATGTTTGGTGAAAATTTTATGGAAAGAACACAAAAAAAGCATTACCCATAAAAGATAAAAATGTTAAAATGGATTTCACAAAAAAATTCTGCTCATTTTAAGACACTATTCAGAATGTCCTGGCGAGTCATAAACTGGGGAAAAATAATTCTTAGCTCATATATTTAGCTCATGTATAGACTCAAGAATAAAAAGAATATTTATTTATTTATTTATTTATTTCTGGAGAGATTTTTGCTATAGGGCACGTGCGCTCGCCAGACAGACAGAGAGGGACAGAGAGACAGAAAGCGAGAAATCACCCCCCAGGGGGGATGGCCACGCTGCAATCCCTTCTCCTCCATTCTCCTCTTGGGATCTTGGGCACACATGCACACGCGCCCGGCATGAGTTTTAAGCCACTGGGTCCGGGATGTGAACTGCGGTCAACTACATGGGAGTCCAGTGACATAGCCATTATGCTAACTGCTGGTCCCAAAAGAATATTTAAAGATCCCCTAAAAATGTTCTATTTCTTGGCCTAGCCTGGAGGCCCAGTTCAGTAGCAAACTGAACTGAGTGCTGGAAGCCACATGGCTGACTACAGTTTGGATTCCTGGTTGGATTGAAAGCATGTTGGTCATATGTGTGGAACCTATGATCCTGAAGAACTGGAGGGCTGGATAAGAGGATCTCAGTATAACTAGACCCTGTCAGGGGTGCTTTTCTCTGTCTGATGTATGTGTACATGCTCTCTATCATGACTAAAATAAAATTTTAAAATGTCCTATTTCTTGTCAAATTACAGTTACACTAGTATATATAACTTTCAAAATTCATAATACTAAACACCTAGTCTGTGTATGTTATGTATGCTGATGCTATAATAACAAAAATCAAAGATCATAAAGCATTTAATTTAATGCTTCTTTGGCTTAATATTATATTATAGTGTCTTCTTATGCCTTTGCTACTTTTTAAGACAGTGTTTTTGATACCTACATATTATTGCGTGATACAAATATATCAAAATTAGGTTAATCTCAAATTTTGTGAAAAGCACATACAAATTTCATCTGTGTATCTTGAGTGCATTTATAATTATTGGAACATTATATTTAAGTTTTTTTCCCTTACATGTCAGAGGGCACATGTGCTCTTCAGAGAGAGATAGACAGAGAGAAAAGGAGAGGGAGAAAGCTTCCCTCATGGGAATGGTTATGCTGCAGTACCTTCTCTGTTTCTTCAGCTTGTTGGAATTTGGGGCACAGCACACACAAGCCCTGTGTGTTTTCTAAGTCATCAAGTCTGAGACTCAAATCCCATATGGTATCTGGCTGCCTTAGCCACCAGACCCAGGGCTGGTCCATATGTAAGCTTTTACATCAAGTCTATGTACTGTCTTGATTAGTCAATGAGTGAAAGGTCTCTCATCTTTGGATGCTACCTACTGAATTTCTCTTTTCTTCTCTCCTTCTCTTTCACTCTCTCTCCCTGTATCTCCCCTGCCTGTTATATTTCACTCAAATTGATAATCTGGAAGAAAAAAAATCAGCCCCATAAAAAAGTAGGATAAGAGAAGACTCTAAGGAATACTTGTAAATTCTTCACATTGGTTTACCACTTCTTTTTTTTTTTTTGGAGAGATTTTCACTGTAGGGCGCGTACGCTCGCCAGACAGACAGAGAGAGACATAGAGACAGAAAGCGAGAAATCACCCCCCAGGGGGGATGGTCACGCTGCAATCCCTTCTCCTCCATTCTCCTCTCGGGATCTTGGGCACGAACGCACACGCGCCTGGCGTGAGTTTTAAGCCACCGGGTCCTGGACACGAACTGCGGTCGACTACGTGGGAGTCCAGCGACATAGCCATTACGCTAACTGCTGGTTCCCGGTTTACCACTTCTTTACATTTTGCTACATTTCCATTTTCTTTGCGTGTGTATGTATGCACACACATTCATGCATATTATGTTGTAGCTGTTAGCAGCATGTGAAAACAAGGGTAACCGATCACAAAATCTTAACAAAATTGTGGGGGCCAGATGTTGGCATAGCAGTAAAACGTGACACTCTGCAATGAGGCAGATCCATGTGAGAAACTTGCCAGTGCACACCCAGAGATCTGGCTGTCTCTGTCTCTATTTTTGTCTCTGTCACTCATGGACGAAGTAATCTTTAAAATAATTATTGCTTTTATGAAATTTGATGTTGATGCAACAGTATCAAATATAGAATGCATATCTAAAATTTTCAAAGCGTTCCCAAAATGTCCTTTATACTTTTTTTTTTTTTTTTTTTTTGATCCAGGAGCCAAAAAAGAAGATATAGTGCATTGCATTTGGTTATCAAGTTTCCTTAGTCTCCTTTAATGTATTCTAGAAAAATACTTGTACCCTTTTTATGTGTGACATACATTGATATTTTTGAAGAGTCTGAAATACTTGCCTGGTAGAATGCTCCACAACCTGGATTTGTTTGATTATTTTCTCATGATTAGGTTGAGGGTAAACATTTTTGGCAAGAAAATACTACAAAGGTGATGTGTATAATGTGTTGCATTATATAACCTCAGTTTATGTCTTTGTTAGTGATATTAAGTTTGATCTCTTAGTTCAGATCACTTTCTTTCTCTTTGTTCATTCTTTTAAAAGAAAATTAGAGGGGTAATTATATGAATATCAATTCCCCCAAAAAATCCTCACCCAATAATTTTGGACATTTATTAATGATCCTTATCTGATTCATTTATTGCAATAATGATTACAAATGGTCATTTTAAAATTCAATTCTGTTTTTTAAATTTATCATTAATAATTGACTTTGTTCTGTATTATAACACTTTTCCTGGATCACCTTCTTCATTTTAGTATTACAAATGCTTTTAAAAATTATTATTCTATGTGTTATAATCTCTTTTTAACACCATTAATGCTCAAATTGCCCTCAGTTTGGCAGTGGAGACCAGAAGTAATATTTTGAAATAATTTTAGATAATTTCAGGCCGTTCTAGGCTCCCAAAAGTCATTCTATAGATTTTTAAATCAAATTGATGCTTTAATGTTCAAAGGTGATGTCTAGTGGTAGATGATAAGTATTACCAATTAGCTTTCTGGACAAATTAATTATTCTTCCAGTGTTTACTGATTCTCATGGTGTACATACTTCGACTTTGACTGATTTCAAATTACCAGTGGGGGAGATGTATGATAACATGCTATTATTTAGTATTTCTACCATGCAGGAGCAGTAGGTATACAACCTCAAGAGTATATGTGGTAGTAGAATATAATTAAATAAGTAGGAAGTAATGAGTTTTGAGTATTAGTTCCTTGGTTTCTCATATAATTTATTTAATTTTAAGTTCTTATAGTTTAATTTCTAATGATATTTATGTTTAACAACTGGTTTACTGAATTCTTTGTAAATATTTAATAATTAGATCTTGCTAGCAGAATCTTGTGAGATCTCGTAGGTTTCAGTACTCAATTCACTGTCTATTTTCAGTCAAGGTCTAAACCTAACTCTTGGCTTTGGTATTAATTAAATATGATAAAATTATACTTCAAACCAGGAGTTCTGTTGTGACAGAGGCTGAGTGGTAAGGTCCAGCTCCCGGAAAGAATAGTAAGCTACCCAGTGGCTCATCACCATGCCCTCTGACCTGGCCAAGAAGAAAGTAGTCAAGAAGGAAGCTGCCAAAGCCTAATCACAGCCCACAAAGGGACATGAAGAACCTGGAGATGCTGTCATAGAACCACAGGTGACAGAGGAGAAAAATGAGGCCGATGGCAGAGAGACTACCAAGGTGGCTTTGCTAACCAAAGAACTAGAGGACTTTGAGATGAATAAAGCTGCTGCTCGAGCTGTCACTGTTGTCCTGGCCCCTCACCTGAGTAGTACTGATGTCTCATGATCATCCTGTCACTCACCTCTCACGGTCAAGAGCTGCTCGGTGGCACCAAACTGGAATTAAACTCAAGGTGTTGTTATGACCTCATTGGCTTAAGTGGAGTTGGAAAGTCTATGCTACTCTCTGCTATTGGGAAACATGAAGTGCCCATATCTGAGCACATCAACATCTGGCTTGAGAGATACCTCCCAGTGACAAGGCACCCTTGCAGTGTGTGATGGAAGTTGACACAGAGAAGGTCACACTGAAGAAGGAGGCTGAGTGACTGGCTCATGGGAACACCAAGTGTGAGAAGCTCATGGAGCTCTATGAATGCCTGGAAGAACTAGATGTCAACAAGGTCGAGATGAAGGCCTCATGGATCTTGCAGGGACTGGGTTTCACCCTTCTATGCAGCGCAAGAAGCTGGAAGACTTCCGTGGGAGATGAGGGTTGCCCTAGCCAGAGTTTTCTTTATTCAGCCCTTCATGCAGCTCTGGACGAGCCCATCGACAATCTGGACCTAGATGCCTATGTGTTGTTGGAAGAACTATAGACTTCGAAGTACATTCTGGTCCTTGTCTCCCATTCCCAGGATTTTCTGAATGGTGTCTACATCACCATCATTCACATGCACCACAAGAAACTGAATATTATACAGGCAATTATGATCAGTATGTGAGGACATGGCTACAACTGGAGGAGATCCAGATGAAGAGGTTTCACTGGGAGCAGGACTAGATTGTGCACATGAAGAACCATGCTGCTAGGTTTGGTCATGGCAGTGCCAAGCTGGCCTGGCTGGCCCAGAGAAGGAGAAAACACTACAAAAATGATGGCATAGGGACTGAGAGAGGGTCATGAGAGATAAGAGACTGTCATTTTATTTTCCACCATGTAGCAAGATCCCTCCACCTGTCATTATGGTGCAAAATGTGAGCTTTGATTATGCAAAGGATGGGCCTTGCAACTACCATAACCTAGAGTTTGGTATTGACTTTGACACACAAGTGGCTCTGGTGGGGCCCAGAGAAGCAGGGAAGTCAACTCTCTTGAAGCTGCTAACTGGAGAGCTACTCCCTACAGAGGGAATGATCCAAAAACACTCTCATGTCAAGACTGGGCGTTACCATCAGTGTTTACAAGAGCAGCTGGACTTAGACCTCTTGCCTTTGGAGTTCATGATGAAGTGATACCCAGAGATCAAGGAGAAGGAAGAAATAAGGAAGACTGTCGGGCAATATGGTCTCTTTGGGAAACAGCGGTGAGCTCAACCTGAAACCTGTCAGATGGAGAGAAGTGCCAAATGTGTCTGGCCTGGCTGACCAGGTAAAACCCCCACATGCTCTACCTGAATGAACCCACCAATGACCTGGGTATTGAGACCATAGATGAGCTGGCAGATGCCATCAATGAGTTTGAGGGTTGTATGATGCTGGTCAGCCATGACTTCAGACTCATTCAGCAGGTTGCCTGGGAAATTTGGGTCTGTGAGACAATCACTAAGTAGCCTGGAGATATCCTGGCCTATAAGGAGTGCCTCAAGTCTAAGATGGTGGACAAGGAGCCCCAGTACACCAAGGGGACCCACAATGTGTGAACCCTTTACCCAGGTAGGGTCAGGATCCATCTGGGAACTAATAGCTGCTATCCTGACCAGCCACTCAGGACAGGATGCTGGGGCTACACTCCTGCATTGCTGCAATACTGCTCCCCCAGCCTCCCTTTCCCCTCAACCTGCCTTAGCAGCACTCTGTTCAATCTACAGCTGAACAGTACCTGTCCATTTCCTGTCCTCCTTCAGGTTATCTGTGTTCGTGTCTGGACTCCACTGATGCTGCCCTCCAGCCTGCTGCTGGTTTCCTTTTCGAAGACAGACGCAGTCAGAGGCACCTGAGGCTCAAGGGCCTAGGTCCTGGATTTGTCCCTGAAGGAGTGTAGGATCCTAGTTTTCTGGGTTTTGGTGATTTTGGAGGAATATCCCCCAGCCCAATACCCCTGTTCCCTTTAGCTTCTGGTTTGGAGTTTTGGACCAGGGTCTTAGTCTTGGTCAGTTTTTAAATAATTATTTAACAGTGTACCTTTTAGACTTGTGTGACACCTACAAAGTGTCCAATAAAGAAAGAAGCAGCTATGGTTCCAAAAACAAAACAAACAAACAAAAAACCCCAGACTGGATAACTTAGCAGATGTTTTCTCCCAGAGAAATCACTTGGTCCAAAAAATCAATTTCCTTCTTTCTTCTCCACCTACACTTTATGTTCTTAGTGTAGTAGTGTGAAAAACCATAAATACATTCAATTTACAGAACTAGAAAGCTGGGGAAAAATTCAGGTGATATGTGAAGAAGAAATAAGACAACATTTAGGTTCAAGAGCACACTTGTACATCATCCTGTCCAGATCTTCTGTAGCAGAACATTTTTTTTTTTTTCTGTCCAGCTTTCCTCCCACTTAGGACTGCTCTCCTTTTCCTGGTAAATATCCCTTCTCCACATCAGATAGGCACTTTGGTTCCTTTCTATTATTTTTCTTTTGGAAATTTTGGATCTAGACCTGTAGAAAGTATTACAGATCTATAGATCTCCATCTCTCTCTGGATGGGAAAGTGTGATGTGAAATTTGGGGAAAACTTATGGTTATACTTTCTACCATTTCTCAAAGAAGAAAGCAGAAAAAGAGAAAGTCTTGGTAGGACTCTAAGGCCTTCCCAAATTCTGTGACCCTTTTGGTAAATTTCCCCTTTCCTGGCTTTGGGTAATTTAAGTGGGGTCTCTGTGGCATGATTTAAAGACAAGAAATGTGAGTTTCAGAGAAAATTCAAGGAGCCCCAAAGCCTCTAGATCTATTAATAGTTGGTGGCAGAGGAAGAAAGTGACCAAATTCCCTTTTCCTAGGATCACTGTTGTTACCCCCATTGCCAGGTACCTCATGGTGTATTCTGTATTTTTAATGGGTGGGTCAAAGATATCCTACTTAAAGTGAGCTGGAAATATAAGGGTTTAGCCACTAGCAACAAGACCCTAAATGCTGATTTTTACTATGAGAAGACAACCATAATTTGATTCAGCTCAGTTTTACTTTTCCAAATTGCCATCCTTGAACAAAGAAACAGTGTCCTATGCCAGGGAGAAGGAATGAGAGTCTTATCTATGCCTTTAAGGGTCTCATAGGAGAGATATGTGTAATCAAGTAAATGCAATACATGGTCTCACAGCATGCCTGAACAATGTATGCTAGGCAACCATTAAATGATAATCGATGTGTATATTTGTGAAATACTGTGCAGCTACTCAAATCACATCAAGCAAGTTCTCTCATGACTTCAAAGGGCACTACTCCCATTCCTGGGAGCTCCACCCTCATAACCTTAACTAATCTTAATTATCTCCTGAAGGGCCTGCCTCCAAATACTATTATCTGTGGGGATGGGGGTTCAGCATATGAATTTTGATGAAACATGAACATACAGTCTATAATTCTCTCTCTATCATGTATCAATCTCTCTCTCTATATGCACATATATACTGTACCATACATCGGCTGCTCGTCTATGAGTAGCTACCAAACACCAACAAGAAAAAAACCTCGCATCAAAGATTTAAAAAATAACAATAACAACACTAATTGCACAGTTTTATTTGATTCAATACAGGTTCATGTCAATATTTCATACTTTCTCAGTCAAATCTGTATCACTATTTAATTGTAATTATCATCAGATAATGACTCTATGACGTTAACATTTTCAATCATAAAAGAAAGATTAGAACAGTATTTATATTATATATTCTGTTTACTAAAGCAGAAAATCTAGTAAAACTTTTTAGAAAAATAATTAGTCATGAAATTTAAAACAAAAAGGATTTCATTAGAATCTACCTGATTGGGTTTTTATTACTCTATTACTCTGTTTTCTCTTACTTCAGGCAATAAATGACTTTTCATTTTTCTTTGAGTTAGGTGTTGCCACTATTTTTTTAAAGAGATTTTTGCTATAGGGTGTGTGTGCTTGCCAAAGACAGATGGAAAGCAAGAAATTGCCCTCTTGGGGATGGCCACGCCAAATCCCTTCTTCTCCATTCTCCTCTCAGGATTTTGGGCACGCACACACACTTGTGACTGATGGGAGTTTAAGCTACCTGGTCCAGGACTTGAACTGCAGTCGACTAAGTTGGAGTCCAGCAACGTAAGCATTACGCCATTTGCTTGCCCCAGTATTGTCACTTCTAAAATGAATTCCAATATTTTTACATAAACTATTTAGAATTGTGAGAACCATTTCCTGAAATTCTGAAAAAAAAAGAAAATGGACTAAGTATGTCATGCAAATTTAGCTAACTATCTTACTGCGCTCAGATTAATTATATATGCACTCAAGATCATATGCTTTTAACATTGTATGTGTTGGTTTTTTTTTTTTTACTGTTTTCTGTGCTGATTTAACAAAGAAGTCCCACATTGCCTAGAAAAATAATTATTTGTCTGGTTTTGAAATATCCATGACAAAAAAAATGAACTTAAGCATCTTTAAGTCCAGATTTAGTGTGGAAACTGTGTTTGGTAACAAGAGGGCTATGATTTACAGATCAATTTGCAGAATATCAAAGTGAGTAGGTTTTCTAAAAGATGTTTAAAATAGATCTCTATCTTTATAGAGAAAGTTGATAAAAACACTGCATTAAAATTAAATCTTTTTAGGGACCAGCAGTTGGTGTAATGGCTATGTCGCTGGACTCCCATGTAGCCAAAAGCGGTTTGAGTCTCGGACCTGGGGGCTTAAACTCACACTGGGCACGTGTGCATGTGTGCCCAAGATCCCAAGAGGAGAATGGAGGAGAATGGAGGAGAAGGAATTGCGGCGTGGCCATCCCCACTGGGGGGTTATTTCTTGCTTTCTGTCTCTCTGTCTCTCTGTCTTTCTGGCGAGCGCACACACCCTATAGCAAAAACCTCTCAAAAAAAAAAAAAAAAGAAATGTTTTTAAATTGATTTATGTGGTCCACATTACTACTCTATGTTTCAATATTTTATGTGCTATTTCCTTTGGTAATCTTCAATTTTCATGGATGAGCTCCATGGATAAGTGTGTACTTCTTGGGACTAAATTCTATCGTCCTCTTAAATCAGACCTTTCTTAAAAACTAAACCGTATTTAATCTTTTGAGTTTTTTTTATTTCTTTGTTAGTTTTTGTTTGTTTGTTTGCTAGAGGGTGCATACACTCCCTGGAGAGGGACAAAGAGAAAATAAGAAAGCACCCCCCATGTGTAATGGTCACATCACAATCCTTTCTCTTACATTTCTCCCTCTTGGGATTTTGAGCACACATGCGTATGTGTCCAGTATGTTTTTCAAGTGACTGGATCTAAGATCCAAACTGTACAATCAGCCAGTGAGATTCAGTCACCTTAACTACCATGCCACTGCTTATTAGTTTTAAATTTTAAGTATAAGACACTTATTAAACTCTAGCAGTAAATGTTTTCACAAATTATTTTTCTAATGATTCCAGAAGGCTTCCTTCACACAAGTTAGATCATCATTTTAAACACTAGGGACATAGGCATGCAGCAGAAGGATATTCCATGGGGCGAGCTGTTTCCCGAGTTTAACTCAGCATCACCAGACAGGGCTCAAGGAACCCCCTGTGCCCAGCTTCTTTATCTGTCAAATGAAGATTTGCACTGACAAATTGCTAAAGACCCTCTTTTTAGTTTCAGAATCTATAAAAATTATCTTTTAAAGTAAGATATAGGGGAAATTTGGAACCTTTTAATGTAAGAACTTAAGCAAACAAGAATCAGGAAGTGATAAATGGATGTTAACCAAAGATATATGTTTTCATTATAAAAATTCTCATTCAGAACCAGGTAAAATGAGAATCCCACCATCAGCATGTTAATGTGCTGAATTATTTTGTTTTAAGACACTGTTGTGCCAGCCCTAACAAAATGAGTTTTCAAGCAATGTTTTCCCTAAAGACAAAAATTAAATGTTGGGTTTTGTCTGTGTAGGAAATGTGTGGGCAGGACTCTCAACTTTCAGGAAAACTTCTGTTTTTATAGAAAGAGACTTTCCAGATCCTCTTTGGATTACTTCCCTGAAAACAATGAAAAGATTATGAAAATGGAATTGTCACAACTACTTGCTTGTTGGCAAGGATGACCTGTGGCTGCTTCCATCCCTGCAGGAGCTGAGCACAGAAACAGAGAGGAAGGAGAAATAAGGTGTACACAGTACTGTTGAGGAACAGTGGGCCTGGAGTTGCTTCTGAAAAGTGTTATTAATCAGATTTCTATGAGGACTGCAGACTGTCAACACATTGCTGTGGTTTGAATATGTCCTCCCCAAATTCATATGTTGAAATCCTAATCCTAATTTCCAACATATGGTAAATCATATGTTGAAATACCATATGTGATAGTATGAGGAGACGGGGCCTTTGGGAAGTGATTTGGTATGGAGCTTCTGTCCTCATGAATGGGATTTGTACCCTTATGAAAAGAGGCCCAAGAGAGACTGTCGTCTCTTCCACCCTGTGAGCACATAGCAAGGAAGCTCCATCTTTTGTTTTCTTCTAGAGGGCATGTGCACTGGGAGAGGGAAAGGGAGGAAACACTGCAATCTCTTCTTCATTCTGCTCTTGAGATTTTGGGCATGTGTGTGCATAACATATTTTTTCAAGCCAGAGTCCAGGACTAAAACCCCACGATTGGCCGTGTGGGTCACCTTACCACCAACGCCACCAGCTGGCCCAGGAAGGCTCCATCTGTAATACATAAACTGGGTCCTTACCAGATTTATCTGTGACTAGATCTTGACCTTCTGTGTCTCTGAAACTGTGAGAAACAAAATTTTGTTTATAAGCCACCTACTTTATGTTCTTTTGTTTTATGGGTATTTTTGGTATATAGCACCCTGTATGAGCTGCTACATGTATTATGATGAATTGAATTGAGTCTTTTCAAATTTCATATGCTGAAGATGTCACCCCCAAGATCTACAAGATTTTTTGTAGAAATACATCTTTATAGAAATATTAAGGTGAAATTTAGTCTTCAGGGTAAACCCTAATCCAATATTAGTGGTGTTCTTATGAAAAAGGGTAATTTGGACACTATTCATAAGGGAGAAAGTAAGGAGAGAGGGTTGTATGGCTACTTCCCTCAAGCCCTGAGAGGAAACCAACTGTGATTTGAACTTCCAGTCTCCAGAACTCTGAGACAATGTTTCTGTTGTTTATTTTTAATCTTTACTTTATTATTATTATTTTTTAGGTTTTCGCCTTAAGGCACATGCATTTGCCAGAATGCGGCAGCGAGAGACAGTGGAAGGGAAAGTGAGAAATCACCTCCAGGGGGAATGACCAAGCTGCAATCCCTTTTCCTCAGTTCTCCTCTTTGGATTTTGGGCATGCACACATGTCTGCTGGTGTGATCCTCGAGCTGTCAGGTCTGAAACTTGAACCATAGCTGACCATGTGGGTATCCAGAACTTTAACCACCATGCCACCTGCTGGGCCTAGTTTCTGTTACTTAAATCACCCAGTTTATGATACTTGTCACTGCAGCCTAAGCAAACTTTTGGGTTTGTTAGATTGTTTTGTGACAGCCTTAGCAAACTAATAAAATACCCAACCTAAATAAATTTAAGGAGTCAGTAAGAAGCAAAAATTCAAATTGTTTTTGAGATATCCCAGAGAATAAAGCAACATTTTTTATATCTGTAATCAAAAGGATTTTTAAACTTAAAAGTAATGCAAATATGCACACATACTTATTGATTAAAATATTAAATTATATAGGGACCAGTAGATGGCATAAGGGCTACGCCGCTGGACTCCCATGTAGTCGACCATGGTTCAAGTCTCAGACCCGGTGGCTTAAACTCATGCTGGGTGCGTGTGCATGTGTGCCCAAGATCCTGAAAGGAGAATGGAGGAGAAAGGATTGCAGCATGGCCATCCCCCTTGGGGAGTGATTTCTTGCTCTCTGTCTCTGTCTTTCTGGTGAGCACATGCGGCCTATAGCAAAAGCCTCTCAAAACAAAACAAAACAAAACAAAACAAAACAAAAAAAAACCCTAAACTATATAGACATTAGAATATAAAGTTAAAGTCATTATTCATTCCCATTCCCTTTCCCCACCTATTCATTATCTCCCTAGAGGTTAGCTATTTGGAACTTAGCACCATATTTTTACAGGGCCAGAGTCTTGGTTCTGCACTGTATGGGCTTGAGTAGATTCCAGTCTGATATGGAAATTTTGCTAAAATATCACATTTAGAGCCCCTGCTATGGAACTACGTGATAAGCGAGGTCTTACAATTCTATCTCCACACTATGGATGAACTCCAAAGTAGCACTGCTATTTTAAATGTCATCCTTTAATAGACCACATGTTTAGGAGTTAGTATATAGCCAAGCAAGAGGGAATTAAAAAAAAAAATCAATTGCAGGCTGTGTTTTTTCCTGACTTTGTTATTACTTGTTTACTACGTAAATGTTTTCTTTTTCCTTAGTGAAGGAGAGCAGAGATGAGGATGGAGTATTTTTGTTAGGACCTTGCTGTAAAATAATCCTCTTACCTCAGCCTCCCATTAAGCCAGGAATGCAGTGGCACCTGGCATGTTCAGGTTGTTCCCAAAATCAAACCCAGACTGCCACAGCTTCTAGTCTACCAATCTAGTGGTGTTATCTATGTACAACCATGGCTGAGTAATTAAGATATTTTTATGGTCAAGAAAAGAACAATTCAGGTGGGGAGAATGTGGAGATGTTGGTTGAAGAGCTCGAAGTTTTAGTTAGGATGAATACATTCAATAAATCCAGTATACAACACGGTGACTATAGCTAATAATAATGATGTATTGGGTGCAGACTGGTGGCACAGTAAATAGCAAACTGAAAGTGGTGCTGGAATCCACGTGGCTGACTGTAAGTTCGGCTCTCCAGGTCAATCTGAAAACATTTAAGCACATGTGTGTTCCCAAGATCCTGAGGAACTGGAAGGCTAAGGAAAGGGGATCATGGCATGATAAGACTATGTTGAAGGCTCTTCTCTCTCTCTCCCCTTCTCTCTATCTCTCTCATACACGCACACACTATCATGAGTTAAAAAAAAAAAAAACTTAAAAACATGTATACATTGGTAAGAGATTAGATCTCAAATGTTCTCACCACACACAGAAAGATAAATATGTGAGATGATAAATGGAAATTTGGTTCACTGGGCCATTTTTATAATGATACATATATAAACATTAAAATTTACACTATACATACACATATATATATATATATATAATTTTTGTCAATTATACCTTAATAAAACTAGTGGGGAAAAAAATAAACTTGACTATATCCTGTCAAAATTCTTTTCTAGGGGGACCAGATGGTGTAATGGTTATGTCACTGGATTCCCACAGAGTCAGCTGTGGTTCAAGTCCCAGACCCAGTGACTTAAACCTCATGCTGGGCATGTGTGAATGTGTGCCCAAAATCCCAAGAGGAGAATGAAAGAGAAGGGATTGCAGCATGGCCATGCCCCTGAAGGGGATGATTTCTCACTTTCTGTCTCTTTTTCTCTCTGTCTTCCCAGGAAACACATATGCTCTATAGCAAAGATATCTCTTCAAAGTTTTTTAAAAAGTTCTTTTCTAGGATGGGACCAGCAGTTAGTGTAATGGTTATGTCACTGGACTCCCATGTAGTCGACCGCGGTTTGAGTCCCAGACCCAGTGACTTAAACTCATGCCGGGCGCTTGTGCATGCATGCCCAAGATCCCAAGAGGAGAATGGAGGAAAAGGGATTGTGATGTGGCCATCCCCCATGGAGGGGGGATTTCTTGCTTTCTATCTCTCTGTCTCTCTCTGTCTGGCGAGCGCACGCGCCCTATAGCAAAAATCTCTCAAAAAAAAAAAAAAAGAAATTATTTTCTAGGAATTGGTAATAAATTGAGTTTGAGTAATTGTATCACAGTGATATCCTTTTCACAGACAACTCAATGAACCAGGAACTTTCCTACATAGAATAATAGAGTAGGACTGCAGTAATAAAGATATTCATTTGGTCTGAACAAACTAAAAGAATGTTGCAAAACTCATACAAGAAAGCTCATAGATTGATAGCTGTCACTGCCTCCTTCCTTATAGTCTAGATACTCCTGACTAGTATATAGTTCTAATAACTTTTCCTAATGTAATTCCTAAGTCCAAAGATAAAAGTCAGAAAAAAAAAGAGGCAACATTTTCCTTGTAATATGTATAATGGTAAATCTAAGAAAGAAGATTTTAACTCTCAGTCGATAGGAGAGGACCAAAAACTGTAAAATGCTATATTGAAAACAGTTGTCTGGAGTTATTTGGTATCAGGAAAAACAATTTCTTAGTCTACCTGTCTTGTGGTCATTCTTATATTAGAATTATTAATAATTGATGCTGAAATATGGCTTGGAGTCATTTTGAAAAATAAATGCCCTCTTTAAGATGCTAGAAAAATTTTATAATATATTTAAGAATGATTTCTACCAGGGCAGCAAGTAAGTTAAAGCATGGGATCCTACATGGTTAGCTTTTCTGTTGGAGTCCCAGACCCAGCGGCTTGAGAATCACACCAAGCGGGTGTGCGTGCATACCCCAAAACCTGAGAGGAGTGGAGAGAGGAAGGGACTGCAGGGTGGCCATCTCCACCCCCCCAGCCCCCCACCCCCAGGAGTGATTTCTCACTTTCCCTCTCTCTCTCTGTCCCTCTATGGGAAGCACATGAGCCCAATAGCAAAAACTAACTAAAAACAAACAAAAAAGAAGGATTTATACTTAAAATTGTACAATATCAAAAAGAATTGACACTTTTAGAGGGAAAGATTGATTATCTTGAAAATTTTGCTCTCGAGATAGTTCAGATTTATTAGTATCTCCATTAAATAATCGTATTTGTTAAAATGCTCACGTTTAGATTGTACCTTACTTTTTTGGTCCTTCATAAGATTTTATTCCATTTGCTGACAATACATTATGAAACAATACTTTAGTGTGTATAGCACTCTTCCCTAGTTAGGCAAGATGATACCTGTGTTGTGTCAAAAAAAAGGTAAGTTTCACAATACTAACTTATAGGATAGACAGTCACTAGGATGAATAAACTAAAAGGCATGCCTCTAACTTACATATAGAAACTCTTACAGGTAAAGGAGACTAGGACACTGTAAGCTACATGATGTATTTCTGACAATTTTATTGATACCTTTTTTAGCATCGTATTGATTAGGACATTGTTATTCAAATTATTCTTCACTAGTTGAAAATGTCAGTCTAGAATTGAAAAACAATTAAAGGCTGAGAACATAGATAAGGTTTTCAGCATTGTAATTAAATGAAAGCAATATCTACCATATTGAACAAAGTGTCTAATAAAATTCACGCCAAGTTTTGAACAATGGACTTACGCTGGCGTGCTCTTTGGTGATTCCTCGATAACATAGCTCAGTGTGAAGTTAGGTGCATGCCGCTGACATGGGAGGAAAGCTTATTTATAACTGTACTGTAGGCAGAGGTCTTTCAAAGTGCAAAGATACCATCATTCCTTCCTAAGGAGCAATTGCTTCGCACATATGCTCTACAAATACCAAGCACAGGGAACCTGGTTTTTAATTACAAAGTAAAATATCATTCCCAAATTGCATAATTGGTGGTTGCCTTTTGCAATGCAATGAACATAAGGGAACCTGACATTAAATGTTTGATGTGTTGCCATGACATTTTCTGAAATTTTATTTTATGCTGCTTTTAAGCTGCAAACTATGTTAAATTTGAATCCCTTGGTGGGGGGTTGTGGAGGAGACAATAAAATGACACAGAGTTAAAGAACTTAAGTCCGATGCTGGTTTGATGTCTATGTTCACAAATTGTACAGTTCAGAGTTTAGAAAAAAAGTCAGTCAGTCAGCCAGCAATGGAGATATAATGGGTTCTTTATTTTCTCCTTACAGTAGTTACATGTTTTCCTGGATATAGAAGCCATTTAGTTAAGGAGGGATGTCTCCAACTTTCCCTTTGAGTAAAGGGAGAGAGAACAGAGTGGGGAAAGTACAGTGGCAGTCAGTGCCGGCCACTGTCCAATGTGCGGGCTATTGAAATTGAGAGAAGTGTCGTAGCCCATGCAGTGTGCATGTTACTGAGTTGCTGGAAAGAGCAGTCGTAGGAGTGCTGTTGCTCTGGTTCTGTCTGTTCCAGAAAAGGTCTTCTATGTATACTGTGTGCTCAAAAGAGCTTGACTTTAAGAGGTCATCTTCTCTATCACTGTAAGAGCAGAGGACAATTTCAGTAATCAAGGCGTAAATATTCTTCCTCATGGTAATGTCATGGGGAGGCAATCCATTCTTCAAGGTGAAAAAAATGTGATTGTTAAATCATTTATTCTTTTAAACACTGAGTGATTCATACAGGAAAAAAGCCTTGTGGGTGGTTACTGTATTGCTCAAATGCTTCATTAGGTCGGAATGCTTAGTATTCCTATCAGATAAGTACTGTGAGAAATGCCGAGAATGAAATCAAGCCTAAAGAGATGGTTCACAGCCCTGACCAGGTATCTCCTCATAATGTACCAGATGTTTGCATTTTTCATTCAGTTACATTTTGGGGTCAGTTTCTTTGCCCTCAATGGACTTATGTCATCATATTCTGATGATCCAAAGTAACAACAAAGAACATCTATCTGCACACATAACCTGGCTCTTCTGGCTCTTTCCTAATTTTAGAAATATGGCAGAAAATTTTAAGCATAGAAAGACTGAGATTCTTGCTAATCTACTGAGAAAGTTTAAGGCTAACAGTCAAAATCCTTTGTTTTTCTTTAAAACGATGATGTAGTTACTCATTTAAAATGTCAAATTGTTTTTGTTGCTGCTATTACTGATCATATGTATTACTCGCATTTCCGAGGAAGTACTTCTGTTAACTGTTTTATAGGAAATTATTGAGCTCTGGGACTAGAATTTGAGGGTCACCTTCTATTCCAGGGTTCTATTTGTCCATTGTTCTGGTACCAGGTAATAATTAAGTCAGTCTTTTAGCAAGCATTCTTTTTACACCCTCTCTTTAAATGTAATTTTTTTTAAAGTTTTTATTTATTTCTTCCATGAAAGAGAGAGACAGAGAGCTAGGCATCCCTAACAGGATATTTACACCATGACTCACCCCAGTTTCAGCCAACCAGAATCATGGACATGCACACATGTGCCAGGTGCACAGAGGGGCTTTGGTATGTGAACCTGGGACCTTCCCATGTGAGTCCTGCATTGCGGAGTGTAGCATTACCATTGTGATCCTAAATGTCATGCTTTAAATATAAAAGTACAACCAAATGAGACTCTTGATAACATGCATATAGATTGCAATGGAAGCTTCTAATTTAGCCAAAATGATTCTGCTTTGTAAAATTATGGTCCTATTTTTCTCAGCTAAATTGACCACTGGAGTAATTTATTTTGTTATCTGTATAAATAGCTTGAAGGAATGTTGAAGATGGGAAGTTTAACATAATATAAAATCCTTTTACATACATACATTTTCCAAGAGTGACTGCTGATTCAGTGACATGTCTATGACAGATATAACAAAGAGAATCAGAATGTCAGATTAATAAGGGGTGAAGATTCTGAGGTTGAAAAATCAGTTTTAGGAAAAGTAATAATCCTAGTTTAATTTCTTTATAAAACCAAAATACATAAATGGTATTTGTTTTACCAACAGAAAATACAATCTTTTATGAACACTAAATATCTATTTTTTTAATCAGGATTAAGAACATTATTTTCAATAATGGGCAGCTTCAGGGCTAGCACTGTGGCCTAGTGGTCAAGGGAGCTGGATCTCACATGGCTGATTGCAGTTTGAGTCTCAGCCCTGGAGACTTGCAATGCATGCTGGCCATGTGTGCCTATGAGCACCAAGACCCTGAAGGGTTGAAGAAATGGGAATGGGATTGTAGTGTGATCGCACCCCACTGAGGATGCTTTCTCCATCTCCTCTT
>NW_006160040.1:9121818-9134036 GCF_000334495.1 Tupaia belangeri chinensis | reverse complement strand
TCCCTCTCTTTCTCTGTCCCTCTAATGAACTCACATTTCCTCTGCCAATAATAATAATAATATAATAATAACTAGCAGCTTAAATTTGCATTGGAAAGCTAAATTTAGCCAGTAGCTAAAAGTAGCAATTATATTTTTATCAATACACACTAATTCCGCTTTTTCAGTGGTAATAATTAGTAGTGCCTTCGTTCAGGACACTGACATATATACAGAGAAACCCCTTTTCTGAAATTGAAAACAATAATAACAATTAGAAACAACAGAGGCAACAATGAAAAGTTATCTGAGGAGAAAAATCAACTTTGAAAATACCACATAAGCTTAAATGGAGTAATAACAGATATGCCAATTTTGATGTTCACAGTATACAGTTTTAAGAATCAAGAGCCAATATTTCCACTTGTTTATAACAGATTAACAATAGAGGTAGCCATATAATTTTAGTTTATTTAAAATTTTATATTCAGATTTCATGAAGAATTGGAGACAGAACAGTTTTGGCCACATTTCCTACTTCCATCAGCCGTTGTCTTCTCTGTCTAGAACCTGGAAGCCAGGGATTCAGAATCGAATCTCTTTTCCTTCTCCTTCCTTAGTTACAAATCTCTCAAAATATGTAAGTTAGTGAAACTTTTCTTGAGTAAGTTTTTTTTTGTTTGTTTGTTTTTAATATTAAGCTACATTTTTTTTTTGGTCTTTGTGAGGAGTTTTACCATCAAATACAGTGGCTAGCAATGTTACCAAGCAGGCAGATCCTCGCTCCATGAACTCCAGTGTATTCATTGGGAATGTCAACACTCTTGTGCTCAAGAAGTCTGGTGTGGAGGCAGTCTCAAATATGGCCGAACTGTGAGCTGCTCTGTTCATAAGGGTTTTGCCTTTGTTCAGTATTTTAATAAGAGAAATGCTTGGACTGCTGTGGCAGGAGAGGATGGCAGGATGATTGCCTGCCAGGATTTAGGTATTAATCTGGCTGTAGGACCAAAAGGGAACCGAGGAAAAGCAGGTATGAAATGATCTGCAGCGGAGATGAATGGGTCAGGACCAGACCACCCCTCTCCGTCCCCTCTACTCAGTTCCTCTTTCAGCTTAGACTATGACTTTCAATGGGCTTATTTTGACAGGACACACAGTTACGCAGGACGTGTCCCTCCTCCCCTTGCATCTCCTGTTGCTCTTGCTGTAGTGCTCTCGAGAGGCCAGTTGTATCAGAAAACACCTCATGAAGGAGCAAAAGCCCCTATTCTAGGAGTGGACAACAAAGGATCTTCTTCCAAGTCTGGAAAGTAGAAAGGAGATGACCTTCAGGCCATTAAGAAGGAGTTGACACAGATAAAACTAAAAGTGGATTCTTGTCTGGAAAATATGGAAAAAATCGAAAAGGAATGAAACAAACAAACAGTAGAGGTAAAGAATGATAAGTCAGAAGAGGAGCAGAGCAGCAGGTCCCAGAAGAAAGGTAAAGATGGAGTCTGAGGGGGTGCACATGACTGCTGAAGAGGGGGACCTACTGGATGATGATGAAAATGAAGATGTAGGAGGGTAGGGTTGATCAAGGATGGTGAAAAAGGGGCTGAGGAAGGAGAGTGTGACAGAGACAGTGCCAGTGGTTAGAAGACCCTTAAGCACACAGTGGGGTTTAGAAATCTTCCTCTTCTCTTTCTTTCTTTCTTTTCTCTTTTCTTTTCCATTTTTTTTTTTTTGAGAGGTTTTTGCTATAGGGCATGTGTGCTTGCCAGAAGGATAGAGAGAGACAGAGAGACAGAAAGCGAGAAATCACTCCCACCGCAGGGGGGATGGCCACACCACAATCCCTTCTCCTCCATTCTCCACTCAGGATCTTGGGCACGCATACATATGTGCCCAGTGGTGTGATTTTAAGCTGCCGGTTCTGAGACTCAAACTGCAATTGACTACATGGGAGTTCAGCAACACAGCCATTACACTAACTGCTGGTCCCCTTCCTCATTATTTCTTTACCTAGACATTTATCTAAGATTTCACCAAATTTTCTCCCCTAGTATCTTCAGCACATGCTTGTTGTCAATCTATCTTTGTCCTTTCCACATTCATTAATTCATACTGCCCTGTGCCTAGCCTCATTTCAGTTCTTCTGATGCTCCTAGCAGTTTCATTAAGTCTTACCCTGTACTTTTGCTTTTCATTTTGACACCTCTTTATGACTTAACAATAAAAAGGGTGTATGATTTTTATCAATCGTGTCCAAGATAATCTCGTTATGCAGGAAGTACAGTTCTTTTCATTCATGTATGAGTTTAGTAGTTGCTTCCCTAACTGCAAAGGCAGTCTCATTTAGTTGAGTAGCACCTGAGAGCAGCTTTGAATTAGAGGTATATTTTATGCCCCACCTGAAAGTGCTGTGGGGGGCTGTTCAACACAAACGTAACAGAGTATTTTTGGGAATGGGAGTTGACAATGTCAAACCCATCTGCTAGAAAAATGGTGCGATAGTGTGATAATCTGATTTGTTTTCTAAGGTTGATACCGTTGGTTATTTTTGTGAACCACTTGATGTTTGGGATCTTTTTCCTTCATAACAAAGAAGTCCTTATTTTTTAAAAATTATATATTCACAGTTCTTGCCCCATATTCCATAACATTTATTGAATTTTTATATCAAGAGTGAATGTTGCTAGATGGAAAAACAATCCAAACTGATTTTATTGGTATGATTTAGGCTCATATCTAATTTTCTCTATGCCACTCATATTATAAATTTTATCAAAGGGACCTCTTTTTTTTTTTAGGATTTATTTTACTTTATTCATTTATTTTATTTTATTTTGACCAGAGAGAGACGGGGGATGGAGGGGAGTGAGAAAGCAAGCCACCAGGTCTGGGACTCAAATCATGGTTGGCCATGTGGGAATGTCCAGGGCCTCAACCACTACATACCTGCTGGCCCCAGGAACCTCTTGATTACATGTAGGTTTACATAAAAAGTATATTATATGTATAATATATAATATGTATAATATATAATAAATGCATATTATATATTATGTTATCTATAATATATATCTATAAACAGGTTATATTATATATTATATATTATATATGTATATAATATATATATCTATATACAGGTTATGCCTGTATATATGGTCTTCAAAAGTTCACTACGGCCCATATGTCTTTGACCTTTAAAAATACCCCACAGTGGAAAATGATACAGTGATCTTAGTGAGTAAATAGTGTTATTTTGAGATTTTCATGAATAATAGTATACAGTTTTTTAAAATTGTATTTTCTTATTTTTAAGTTCCACACAAATATCCCATGTATGCATATTTTGAAGGATTTTTAAAATTATTTTTTAAAATTTAGTATGGGACACATGCACTCACCAGAGACAGAGAGAAAGAGAGAGAGAGAGAGAGAGAGAGAGAGAAAGCAAGTTGCCAGGTTCAGGACTCAAACCATGGTAGGCCATGTGAGAGTCCAGCACTTCAACCATTATACCACCTGCTGGCCCCCATGTATGCACTTTAACTCCAATAACTAATGTTCTTATTTCTTTCCTTCTGCTCCACTAGAATGTTCTTGCCTTCCCTGGGCCTGTGTAGACCCACAGAACTGATCCAAAATGTCACCATCCATGAATCTGTCTTCATGAGACCTCCAAATTTCGAACTCTAGCATTATAATCTTCATTGAGTCCCGATATTATTTATCATACTACTCTTATGCCACATCCATATTTTGCCCTATTATCTCTGAAATTTGTTAAACAGCGATTATTAGAAAAAAGTGACTTACAACTGCTAGCTTTAAGTTCTTTTTTTATATTCCACTATGTCTAGATGAGTGTTTCACATAAACTGATTACTTAATAAATATACGTTGACCTGGGTCAAAAATCCCCTTCCTGCCAACCTCAGGATACAGTTTCGATTTCTTACTGTCAGTAGCCAAGTCATCTCTCTGTTGACTTTGTCCTACTCCACATTGATAAAGAAACATTTTTTAAATAAAGATATTGAGTTCATCTCAGTGCTTTGCTAAGAACTATAAAACAATCTTACACAAGAGCTAACATTTATTCAAATTTTACTGTGTATTAGCTATACAGGATCACTGTGCTAAGCCTCTTATAATTATGATCTCCTCTATGCTTCAGAATAATTCTGTTTAATAATAGTGTTTCCTTTATTGAAACCTGGGTGCATTCAGTAACTTCCTTGTCTCAGTTCATTAATGGCAAACTGAAGATTGAAAACCCAACTACTGATTCTATTGTGCATATAAAGTGCCCAAAGCTAGTTGAAAAGCAGGGAGGGCCAAGTTCTAGAGTTCTTGAGCAAACAGGTCACTTTGATCCCAGGATGCATTTTTAAAAAAACAAAGCAAAACAAAACACTATTATTAATCCAGTAATACATCTGCAGTGCTAGATACAGAGAAGGCTCATGGACGTATTAAGCCGACATTTAATATGGCATCTATGAAAACATGATCCTTAAGCCACGTTTTAGTCTGAAAAGTGTTTCATTTCTATTACTTGTTGTAATTTGCAAAACATTTCTATGTATATTATCTCACAAGATTCTTCTTACAACCATAAAGTTCAATGTGTATATTTTATCTGGCTGTATTGCAAGGGATTTGGATTTGAGAAAGTAGGGAACTGCTACAGTTTGATTATGTCTCCCCTCTCCTAAATTAATGTGTTCAGCATAGCAACAAGATGAAGAGAGTAAACACTTGATTCAGTTATGGTACTGAAAAGTGAGGCTTTCAGGAAGAGATTAGTGGTTTAGGTGGTTAGGGCAAGCCCCCATGTTTGAGTCCTGGTGTATTTATCAGGAAAGGAAATGAGGCAGGCAGAGGCCACATGAATATGCTCTGCTCTTCTCAAAGTTCTGCATTCAGCCATATTTTTTGTGCCTTTGGACCTTCTACATGGCTAGAATCATGAGTCAATAAACTTCTGTTTCTTTATAAGTCATCCAGTCTCAAGCATTTCTGTTAGCAATGCGATAATGAACTAAGATAGCAATGCACTGAGACTTTCACCAAGTCACACGGTAAGTAAATGTCTAAGAATTAGCTTTCTCTATTATATTGTTATGACTCTGGAATAACTCAGCATGTATTAATATCACCTCCTGTATATTCATTCATAAGTAATATTGCACTAAACTGTCAGTAATAAGTGTTCACAAAAAAAGAGAAAGAAATAAGTGTTCACGACTTATTAATGACAATAATCATAGTAATAGCCTTACCATTTTCGCATAGGTTGAGCACATGATTTATCATTCAAATCAGGACCCCTTGAGAATGACAAATGCCAAACTAGTTGGAAAGCTACACAACCCAGGTAAACTGAGATATGTGATTCCCCCAATTTAAATACTATGTGTTTCATGCTAATTCTTACTCTAAGCATTTTATATGAATTGACTTACTTAATTCCCATGAATTAGCCCACTTCATTCTTTTTTTTTAAGCTTATGTATTTCTTTCATAAAGGAGAAAGAGAGTGAGAGACTAAGACAGAGAGTAATCTCTCTAGCAGGATATTTGTGTTGTAATCCACCCCCATCTTCAGTCAGCCCCAGATCATGAGCATATGAGTGCCAGGCACACTAAGGGAGGTCTCCAGATGTGAAGCCAAAACCTTCCCATGTGGGTCAGCCTCACAGAGTGTTGTATTTTACTTTTGTGTCCCGGTCTGGCCCCAACTCACTTAGCTCTTATGAGACAGGAATTGTACTCATTTTTTAGATGGGCATTTTGCAATGTGCCCAAGGTCCCACATCTGTAGATTCTTTTCATTGCACTCTGCTGTACTTAATCTCTTAATTTCTACATAGGGTTAGGGAGGGCAAAGGCCAAAAAAATTAGGATCTGGGAAAAGGCAGGCAATGGTTCTCAGAATTTTAGTGACCGTAAGAGAAATCTAGGTTTTTTCCAATGCTAGTATCAGAGTAACTTTGTGGGAAGCAACGGCAATTCTATACCAAAGAAGTTTAAATAATGTACCTAACAGTCTAGCCTGGTTACCCTTTTTCTATTGCACACTTAGATGCTTTAGGGTTTGATTTATTTAGTACCTTGGAAAACTTCAAAGATCTGGAATTACCTAGGTACAGCCATTAGCAATGACTTCAGTACCTTTCTAGGTAAATTGAGTGAACCCAGCAGGATTAATATGTTATCATCAATTGTCTTCAACCTGGGGTAGATGTGAATTTTACTATGGAAAGATTGCAGGCTTATCCTGTCTCTACTGAGGCTAAAGTTTGTGTTTTCTAAGTTGAGTGTCATCTGTGTGAAGTACATGTCTTTTCTCCTCTGCTCTAACCCCTCTTAGTTTTTTGAGAGAAAGTGTCTACTTCATTTGTCAGGCTGTGTATAAAAGCAAAGATTGGAGATCTACAAGTGAAAAGACATATTTTACCAAACAATGCCTGGTGCTGTCAATCTGATCACTATACAAACAAATGGATGCTTTCTCTATTGTGCAAATGACCTCATCAAGGCAAGTAGATTGAGCTGGGATCTCTCCCCTCCAGCCACCTTCTAGCACTTCTCATTCTCATGCTCTACCTATCCATTATTTCCTGAGGACAACGAAGAAGTTTCCAAACATTCATTAGATTATTTTAAAAATTGGGTCAATATTTATACTTCACGTAGTTAAATGTAAATACTGTTTTTGTTGAGTGATAAATCATGTTCACAACGGCCTTAAAGAAACCTGTAATTTAGGCAGGTATATTATCCTAGGATCTGTCATATCTTATTTAATTCTTAAAATATTCTAGGCAGTACTGCTTTTCACATTTTATACATGAGGAAATCAAGGGCAAGAGAAATAACATAGCTTGGGAACGGTCAACAGCAATCTCTTCAAAAAGCCTTGGCTTCTACAAAACTTTAAAAATATTTTTCAAATGCGCAAGAGCATTTGTATCTCTGCTCAATAATATATCACTTGGGGGCATTTAATATGTCAATAATTATGCTAAAACTTTAATAGATGTTTGAGGGGGCACAGCTAGAGTGCCCCAAGGTATGACAGGAGAACAGCGTGCAGACTCAGGTAGCCCGGGCCAGTGGAAGGAGAAATGAAGTGTGTTAATTTCTTGCTCTGCATCCTTCTACTGGCCTTTTGTGCCTTACAATGGGACTAATTGTGGTGGGTGTAGGGGCCCAGGTGGTCCTGAGTCAGACCATAGCCAAGCTGGCTCCTCCTTTCTCCTCCTTGCCTGTGGTTATCCTTGCAGTGGGTGTCTTTCTTTTTTGGTGGTCTTGGTGGGCTGCTGCAGGGCTTGCAAGGGACACTACTGGGTCATGATCCCGTTTGCCATCTTCCTGTCTCTTATCATGTTGGTGCAAGTGGCAGCAGCCTTTGCTGGCTATGTGTTTAGAGAAGGTGAAAAGAGAGTTTAATAAAGACTTTCAGGAGCAGATGCTGAATTACTCAAAAAATAACCACATGGCTTCCATCCTGAACAAAATGCAGAAAGATTTTAAGTGCTGCAGGGCTACTAACTACACAGACAGGGAGACCATCATGGGCATGGTCAAGGGCAGAGTCCTTGACTTCTACTGTGTCAATATCACTGTGGGCTGCAGGATGAAATTCAGTGTGATGGTCATCCATAAGGAGGGCTGTGTGGAGAAGATTGGCGACTGGCTGAGGAAAAAGTGCTAGTGGTGGCTGCAGCAGCTCTGGGCATTGCTTTCGTAGAGTTCCTGGGGAATATGTTTGCCTGCTGCCTTGTGAAGAAGAGTATCTGAAGAGGATATGAGGTGATGTAGGAGGTCTAGTCTCTTTAGTCCCCTCATCTAGGGGCGTGGAGTAGTATCTTCCAGGTTTTTCAATTAAACAGACTATTTTTGCAGACCCCCCTCCCAAACAAAACAAGACAAAACAAAACACAAAGCCTAAATAAGTTATCCAAGGTGATCAGTAAGTAGCAGAACTTGAATTCAACCCAAGTCTGACTGACATCAAAGAAGTCTTTTTTCTGTGAAGTATTTTAATAGTGCAACTGGAGTCCTTTAATATAGCATCAATTTTGTTGATCACTGGTAGACTTTAACTTATTTTATTTTTTATTTTTTGCCATAGGATGTATGTGCTAGCCAGACAAAGAGAGAGAAAGCTAGAAATCACCTCCCAGAGAGGATGGCCATGCTGCAATCCCTTCTCCATTCTTCTCTCTGGGTTTTGGGCACATATGTGCCCGTCGTGTTTTTCAAGTCACTTGTTGGGGACTGGAACCACAAAATCAATGTAGGCCATTGGTAGCATCCACCAGCAGGCCTAAAGAATCTTAGTTTTCTAAGGAAGTGATCTTATGAATCAACTAATTTCATTGCATGAAGAAAATAGCACATAGAAAAGATTCGCTGTCATCATTGCATAGGTTCTACATAAAACATTTTCTGACTGCCAACAGCCCTCATTTCATTACAGCTGAGCTTTACACAGTATGACTTTTTGTTTTGTGAATCAGGCCATACTAATAATAGTAATGATAGTAATGTTGGTACATTTTCATGAACACTCCTAGAGAATTCATGATGTATTACATGGTTCTTTACATGTATTATTATTTTTAATGCTCACAATAACGTCGGGAGGTTGGTATCAATATGATTCACATTTTACAAAGAATTAAACTCAAAGAGGTAAAGAATTGTTCAACCTCATATGGCGGATCAGTTGAAGTCAGTCTAGGTCAGAGCTAATGTTCACCACCTCCATGCTATTGTGTAATTACTCCACGTCTGTGTTCAGTTCTGTTTTGCTAGCTCTTCCCTCTCTGCAGTGAGGATCCTTTAACTACTACCAGAGTGCTGATGCCTAGTTCCCCCTCCAGAACCAATTCTGATCTGTAGCTGGGAAGACCGAAGTCATCTCTGCTGCTGAAATGGCTTTCGTGGCTTCTCATCGTTACTAGGCCCCTCTACTCCATC
Source organism: Tupaia belangeri chinensis (assembly GCF_000334495.1). Taxonomy (NCBI): domain Eukaryota; kingdom Metazoa; phylum Chordata; class Mammalia; order Scandentia; family Tupaiidae; genus Tupaia; species Tupaia belangeri. The sequence goes on along the minus strand of NW_006160040.1, from coordinate 9,125,075 downwards.
TTCACCTCTTGCCAGTTGCTTTTTGCTACTAGGAAGTCTTGTACCATGCCTGTACCTCCTCCTGTGATGTAAGCCTTTGGGGATGAATTGGAAGCTACTGCATATTCCCTGGTAGAATCTGAGCACTAACTGGTATAACTTCTATTTTTACCACTGACAAATTAATGAGGATCCTATTTTATTTTATACACATACACACACACGAGGGAAGTTCATGAGAAAATGGAATTAAAGAATAAATTTATTTTTGTGCAACTTTTTTTTTTTTTTTGCTATAGGATGTGTGTACTCATGGGGAGTGGGGGATAGAAATCACCCCCAGAAAGATGGCCACACTGCATTGCCTTCTCCAGTCTCCTCTCATGCTTTTGGGTATGCACACACATGCTCTCAGTGTGTTTTTAAGCCACTATGCTCCAGACTAAAACCATACATTGGCCATGTGGGATCCAGCTACCTTAACCACCATATCACCAACTGGTCCTAATTACATTTTTTTAATTGCCAGGGGGTGTGTACATTTGAGAGACAGACAGAGAGAGAGAGAGAGAGAGAGAGAGAGAGAGAGAGAGCAAGCATCCCTCCATGGAATACGATTATATTGCAATCCCTTCTCCTCCATTTCTCCATCCTATTGGGACCTTGGGCATGCACGCACATGTAGCTAGAATGTTTCTCAAACAGCCAGGTCTGGGATTAAAACTATATGGTCAACCATGTGGGGATTCAGCTACCTTAACTACCAGGCCATGGAACTGGCTCCTAGTTTTTTATAATATGCATTTTTTACAAACTTTTTGAAGACCTCTCATATCTATATGTGTATCAATAACTACATGTATATTTATCTATTTCTGTCTAAGTCTGTTTATCTATCTCATTCAGAATATTCCTGGAATAAGTTTTTTTCTATACCTACATCTATATCTGTATCTTCTGTATCTATTTCTATCTATCTCATTCAGAATATTCTAGAATGACTGATTCTAAATGTGTTGATCTTTTGGACTTGATTTTTATATACTTAATATATCATTTATTTATTTTCAACATTTAAGTAGAAATGATTGCTTTTAGGGAAAACAGCAACATACTTTGGGTGAGTTAGAATGTGTTATAGGAGATTTCCAAATTAAAGAATATCTTCTCTAAAACCATCTTTTCCAGGTGAATATCTTCTTCAGAACTAATCCTCTATTAACTAGAGCACATTGGTCACAACTGTCAAACCTGCCTAACAAGAACTCACCAATAAAGTGTCTTAGCCTTAAGCACATTAGTGGTTTTTAAAAATTGGCAATGATTACAATTTCCTAATATGTTTTAAGTGAAAATTTACTACTTCTGGAAACCCACCCCCCCAAAAATGTTCAGATATCCAAGCTTATCTATTAAAAATTTTATTAAGCAATTGCTATTTTAAGGTGTTTAATAAAGAAGGTCACTATTTGTCATTTTCCAAATTCTCTAAAAAATTAGTAAAATGGAAAGTAAACCAAAACTCTGACTGCTATGAGTTTTGTTCTTTTATCTGAGGAATCTAGGTTCAGAAATTCAAAGTGATCTCCTGCTGCTTGGGGCTGAGGTGAAGGGAATTAATAGATGATAAAATCTAGCATACAGGTCCTGCCAGATTTTTGATCAATCTCAACTCTTAAATCTCAGCCTTTACCTAAAAGAAACATCCAGTGGGTCATGTTGATGTTGCATTTTGTTGAGAAATGTCATTAGGTCACACAAAGTTTAAAAGAAAATTGGTGGGAAGCCACTAGATTCATTCCAGTGGGGATTTCAGAGATATATAATTAAAATAAATTCTCTTCTCTCCAGTCAACACTGATAAATCATGAAAAGGAGGAGTCGTTCATACTACTAGTATTTAAATGGGAAGATCTGGAAAGACCACATGCATAGTTTGTTTTGGGCATAATGCAGTTCTACCTGTAGAATTACACATAAAAATGGCATTTTTAGTTGAGTATGGTATGTTGTTAGTCAACTTAAATTAAACGTAGAAAGCTCCAGTAGATAGGCCCCAAACAGGGCCAGGTCAAAAACCAGGGAACCAGGTCAAGAGAAGTTCACAATTCTCCTGGGTTAAATACAGCAGAAATCAGTGCAGAATAAATGAGAAAGTTCATGTGAAGAGCCACCCAACTGACTGATAAATAGAGGGTGTTCCCCATGTTTTCTTTTAGAAAATGAATGTGTTCTCAGAGAATTTATGACTGGAATCCAATAATGTAGAGAAACTGAAGTTACCTCAATTGTGTTGTAATTTAACTGTCTGAGGTAAGGATAAGTTAGAGTTGCTTTATTCCAGACCTCCCTCCCAATTTTATCTTGGCAGTGACCAGGAAAAATTGGTTTTAAATTCCCTCAGACTAAAGTTATCTCAGAGATAATTCTATATGACCAATTTAGTATAGCTTTCATTTCAAAACATTCCAGTTTTTTTTGTCCTAATTTGTTCCTCACTGATATTCCATTAAAACTCCAACAAGAGGGAAATCTTAGGATACATCCCAAACTCTATTCTTTTGAATCAGTTCTAGTACTTATACATACATTGATCATATTGATTTTTTATTAATTAATTTCTTAAGATTTTGGTAAAGGCAAAGATAGAAAGAGAAATTTCAAATTATTGCCAATATTTCAACCAATCTGATAGATAGCATATGGTTATCATCATCAGTAGGGTTATACTATCCAATGATTCTAGTTAGAGATTGCTTGCTAGAGTTATATTACATCAAGTGCAGCAACTTTTCTTATTGTTCAGTGGTTATGGTAAATGCATCTTTTGTTCATAGATGATTCAATGCATTTTGTTAGATAACATATTTTAAAAGATATAATCTATGAAGAGAAGGGTGTGAAAGGAAATTACAGAAATTTGGAAGCACGATGAGGATTAGCAGTGGTGGTGCAATGGTAATGCAACACTTATGATGTTGGACCACATGAGAAGGTTCCAGATGGGAACCAGCAGTTAGCATAATGGCTATGTCGCTGGACTCCCACGTACTTGACTGCGGTTCGCATCCCGGACCCGGTGGCTTAAAACTAACGCCAGGCACGTGTGGGTGCATGCCCAAGATCCCGAGAGAAGAATGGAGGAGAAAGGATTGCGGCGTGACCAACCCCCCTGGGGGGTGATTTCTCACTTTCTGTCTCTCTGTCTCTTTCTCTCTGTCTGACGAGTGCACGCGCCCTATAGCGAAAAACCTCTCTAGAAAAAAAAAAAAAAAGAA
>NW_006160040.1:9076162-9121494 GCF_000334495.1 Tupaia belangeri chinensis | reverse complement strand
ATAGCAAAAACCTCTCGAGAAAAAAAAAAAAAAAGAAGGTTCCAGTTCACATCCAGAAACCTCCCTGTGCTAACTGGTGCCCATTCATGCCTGTGATACTGGCTAGCTGAGACTGGATTGCAGTGTGTTTGAAAACAAGATAGGAATCACTATTGTCCTAATAGATATTTCTAGTTTAAATAATAAAACCAAGTTACTTGACCTAAAAATTGAAGATTGCATTGTGTATCTTTTGTATGCATATTTGTGCGAAGAACTTACCATTTACTGTCATGTCCCTTTATTTATTACTAAAATTTTGCTATAGGGCTTGTGTGCAAGAGAGAATAAGAGAGAGAGACAGACAGACAGACAGAAAGCACCCCCTAGAGGGATGGCCACCCTACAAATCCTTCTCCATTCTCCTCTCAGGAATTTGGGCACATCTGCACACATGCCCAGCATGTTTTTCAAGCTACTCGTTGGGGACTTGAACCGCACAGTAGGCCATGTGGGATCTAGCTGTCTTAACCACCACACCACCAACTGGCCCCCTGTCATGTCCCTTTAAATACAACAAAGAACAAATAGTTTAGAGTTTGGAATCTGGGGAAGATAGATAAACATACTAAACATCATAACATAATAAATCCCATATTGAGCCAACTGTAAAGTGAGCTAAAAAGATCAAATCATTATTGGAGGACTGTTAAAAAGCAGAGAGGAATGAAGATGAATTAGAAGCATTGGAACAAATATAGAACAGTCTGAAGTTTGCCCTTGATTCTCTTGATTAGAATTTCTCAATCTTGACACTGTTGATATTTGGGGCTAGAAAAATTCTTTGTTGTGGGGAATCTGTCCTGTGTATTGTAGGTTGTTTGACTGTACCCCCAATACCTTGTACTGGAAGTCAGTAGCATCCCCAGTGTCTTCCACTGGTGTTCCCAAATGACAACCAAGTGTCTTCAGTATTGCTTAATGTCGTGGTGAGTGAAGGAGGAAGATGGCAAAATTATTCTGGTTGAAAACCAATTTTCTAATGTTCTAGGAAGATTTGATGGGTCATAATCCCTAGCCAAAAAAAATTTTTTTTGGTCTTTATTATTTTCTTTTATAGTGTTGGAGAATCTGATTGCACATGTGATTCTCAGATGTTAAACAGAAGTCTATTTACAGCTAATCAACTGGCTTTGATGTAGTGCACACAATGCAGGTTCTTGTATCCCGAAGGAGCTAATGACTGCAAATGACACAATCATGTTTCATTATCAGTCATTAACTCCACCCATTTCCAGATTATCTGGCAAAGTATGCCACTTAGAGTCACACTTCTGGGTGAGTTGCTTTCATATTTTGTTCTATTGATTACCTAACATAACAAAAGAAGAAATGTCTCTTGTTCCTTAAATAATTTTATTTTTTAAAAATAAAACTATTAGAACCATTCCAAGTCTGGCTTTTGAATTATTTTTAAGTTTATTTATTTCTTCTGAGAGAGAGAGAGAAAGATAGAGTGAGTATTCCTACCAGGGTCTTATTATTTGGATTTATGAACATGGGCGATGCACCTATCCAGGGAATTCTCTGGATGCAAACCTGGAACGCTCCCACGTAGGTCAGCCTTGCATAGGCTGCACCTCTGAACAGACACCACTATCTGGTTTAAAGTAATTCCTTATACAAGTGCTTTCCAAACTTTGTTAAAAGGCAGAACTTGTATAGATATCTACTGGAAGAAATCACCATATAAAATACATGAAAATTTTATTCTATTAATATGCTTATTTGTTAGGTCAAATTTATAATACTTGTTTTAAAATCAATCATATTAATAAAGGCTATTCCTATGACAATTGGAATTCAAGATGAAGCATTAGGGGGAACCAGCAGTTAGCGTAATGGCTATGTCGCTGGACTCCCACGTAGTCGACCGCAGTTCGCGTCCCGGACCCGGTGGCTTAAAACTCACGCCGGGCGCGTGTGCGTGCGTGCCCAAGATCCCGAGAGGAGAATGGAGGAGAAGGGATTGCGGCGTGACCATCCCCCCTGGGGGGTGATTTCTCGCTTTCTGTCTCTAATGTCTCTCTCTCTGTCTGTCTGGCGAGCGCACGCGCCCTATAGTGAAAATCTCTCAAAAAAAAAAAAAAAGAAGATGAAGCATTAGGAAAGAGAGTTGTAGGGTTATATCAGTTTTACTATTCAATTTATTTATTTATTTATTTTTTACTTTTGAACTTGACAATTTTAAGAAAAGTTGTAACTCATATGAATAAGTATTACCATCCTGAATTCACAACACTACATATTTAGACAGAAGCAGTCCTAAATTTTAAAAATTCAGAACTATATCTTTTTTTTACAATTTTTTTTTTTTTTTGTAGAGGTTTTTGCCATAGGGTGCGTGTGCTTGTCAGACAGACAGAGACAGAGAGACAGAAAGCGAAAAATCACCCCCCAGGGAGGATGGCAATGCCACAATCTCTTCTCCTCCATTCTCCTCTTGGAATCTTGGGCACACACACACACACACGCCCGGCGTGAGTTTTAAGGCACCGGGTCTGGGATATGAACCACGGTCGACTACATGGAAATCCAGCAACATAGCCATTACGCTAACTGCTGGTCCCTCAGAGCTGTATCTTGTTAATGAATGACACTTTTGTCTTCCCTTTTCTTCTGCCGTCTTTGACAGTGAGAAATCTTTCAGTATTGATGATATAGTTATAGTTTCTCAAAATGACTACATGCAACTAATCATCCTACCATGTTTTGTCCCTTCTCTGCCATCTCTAAGAGAAGGGAAGAGAAAAAGAAAAGGAGACTTTTTCATTCTATTTGGTAAATATGACCCTGAGTATTTACTACAGTGTATTTCTAGAGGTCTTTGCTTTTTTTTTTAAAAAATGTTTTTCAAAGGTCATTTATTTATATAAAGACTGAAGATCAATCAATGAAATACTGCCCATTTTGTGTGGCAACTTACGTTATCTTTCAGTTAGTTTCACAATTTCTCCATCATGAGAGGGTATATATATATATACACATTTAATCATTATATATCACTTTGCTTGTAAGTTGAATTTACCCTACATGAATACACTTCACACAAGTCTAGTTGAGGATACAAAACACATTATTTTCTTAATCATTTGTACCTTTCTTACTATTTTTCTCAAGATTCAGATTTGGTGGCATAATGATTACTGTATAAAGCACGAATTGGTACTAGGTAAGAGAATAACATTCAACAGTCATCCTCTGTCTAGCTGCTATTTTAAAAAATTTTTCTTTCTTTCTCCTCTGTTCTATCACTGCCGTTGTTTTATTTTTTTCTTGACTTGCTTTAATAGGCTCCTAAATACTTCCAATTTTGTTTTCCTCAAGATCTTCTTCCACACAATCACCAGAGTATTCATTTAAGACACAAAGCCAGGGCCAGCAGGTAGCATGGGAAAGGTGCTGGACTCTCACATGGTTGACCATGATTGGAATCTCAGACTTGGTGGCTTGCTTTCTCACTTTTTTTCTTCTTCTCTCTCTCTGTCTCGGTCTCTCTGGTGAGAGTGCATGTGCCCTATAGAAAATTTTTTTAAAAATGATAATAGTAAATAAAATTAAATAATTCTTAAAAAAAACCCAAAAAACAAAAAAATAAAACCAAGTACTGCTTTAAAATTTCTCAATGGCTTCCTATTACTCTAAACTCTTTTATATGTTTTATATGGACCTCCATAACTTGATGAATTCTTTTTTTCTCTCCAAACTTATCTCTGATTACTCTCTTCACTGAACTCCTTATGTTAGCAACCACAGGTTCTTATAGGTCTGTGAAGAAGCGATGTTGTTTGGGAAGCAACAATTGAAAGAATAGTTTTCAATGCCAAATTTTCTGAACTTAAATTTTCTTTTATTGCTTGCATAGGAATGTATTTTTTATGGCATCATTACTGTGAAACAAAGCACTCAAAACTTAGTGTTATAAAATAAGAACCATTTTAAGGACACACATTCTGTGGGTCCAGAATCAGAGAAGGGCATGTAGCAACAGTTCTTCTATGCTGGTCTGGAAGATCTATTTCTTAGATGGCTTCTTACATGCCTGGAGCCTAGACTGGGATGACTGAAGGATGGGCTCAGCTGGGATTATCAACCAGTGGTCTTTATGTGGCCACTTCAGCATAGTAAGCTCCAGGTAGCTGGACAATGGCAGCTCGAGATTCAACACGTATATGCCAGAAAACCAGGTGGAAGCTGCTTGATCTCTTATGACCTGGCCTCAGAAGTCACCTGACATAACTATATCGTCCTCTGTTGGTCAAGGCAAAATTCAAGGGAAGGGGACATAGATCTTTTCTATGTTTTAATACTGGCAGATTTTGGGAATGACTACATCTACAGTCATTTGTCCAGAATGTAAAATGGGTTATGTGAGATATTACATATGAAGGGCTAATACATAGGTAGTAGTCATTAAATATTAGGCATTTTTATTTTTCAATGGCATTGCTTGCTCTTTCTTCAGCCTGGAATTTGGTTTTCCTTCCTTATTGTCTGATGAAGATATAGAGAGGTCAGCATCTCCTTCAGTAAATTTTCATTCACTGTTCAAACTGTGTTAAGTGCTGCCCAGGGTTCCTGACATCCACAGTGCTTTATAAACGCCTAGTTAATTATCTGTCTTCCCTACTAGCTTGAGACTTCTAGGGTAAAGACAATGAACATGGTACCTCTAGCACACACCATGGTGTCTGGTACTTAGTGTGTGCTTAGCAATGCTTGATGAATAAATGTCTTTATTCTTTGAGGACAAGACCCCAAACCTAAGGAAAAAATGTCCCAATTTGCCTGGAATATTCCTTGTTTACATTTGTTGTTACAGTACAACTAGTAATGGTTCTACATTTTATTTTTAAAAGTTTCCTAGTTTAGAAGTAAATTATATAGCGCTGACTCAGCATCTTCTGGAGGCTTTATAATGTTGATAAGGAAAGATTGCCCTTGACCCTCAACACTTTCTCCTGAAGTATCAGGGTTCTCATAGGTGGTATTGGAGCCTGGGGTGCTTACCTCTCAACAAAGAGGAGGAGAGGCTGTTGAAGGAAATATCCCTTATGACGTCTCAGTGAGCCAGGCTGTTGTGCTGAGTCACTGAGCATTTCCCAAAAGTGAGTTAAGAAAGTACTTCCCATTGACTCAAGGGGTGTGGAGCTTTCACTGGTCCATCGTGACTAGAAAGGAATTACTTTCATAGTTTTGACTTACGTTGAAAAGGTAGCTCCAGTTTGCTCTAAAATCCCATTCCCCATTGTTTTCCAAGGGTTTTGGGAGTAGTCAGTCCCCTGTCATAGAGGTTTTTCAGGAAGTATTGGCTGTGAGTGCTTTTAGGTTGCTCCAGAGCAGTTCGAATTGAGACAAAATCGCTTTAGAACTAAATTGTAAATGAGCTCATCTCTGATGTTTGCACTTACCTGGAAAAACAAGTTTAGAAGATATGGGGAATCTTGAGTATCAGGATCACCCAAGAAAGCAGTTTGAAAGAATGCGTCATCACCTCAGATAGTCTTGCCAATCCTGTTTTTTTTTTTTTTTGAAGTGAGAAGGGACTTTTGTTTTTAACCTTTGGACTGGTCCTCCTTAGTTTTTTGTTTTGTTTTGGTTTTGGTTTTTTGTTTGATTTTTTCAGTTTGTTTATGGAGCACATGCACTCACAGGAGAGAGACATAGTGAGGGAGAGATAGGAGAGAGGTGGAAAATGAGAAAACACCCCTGCAGAGGGGATGGCAGTGCTACAGTCTTTTCTCTTCCATTCTCTTCTTGGGATTTGGGGCATGCATGTACATGTACCTGGTGGTTTTTCAAGCCACTGGATCCAGCACTTGAACCACATAGCCATGTGAGAGCCAGTCACCTTAGCTGCCATACCACCCACTGGCCTCTGGTCTTCCTTACTTTTTAAGCCCAGTTTTAGTCTTGTTTCACCCAAAAACCTTTCCAGGCTGCCACAGACTGTCTCACTTTTTGACAGCTACTTCTCCTCAGTATCTGAGCTCACCTTTATTTATTTTTTAAATTGACAATTTGCCTGTGATGACAATGACCTTTCATATAACACTTAACATGCCAGGCACTGTCCTTTGCAACTATTACTGCATCTAATTCTTCCCACCGTGTGAGTAATAGTACCTAGATTTTATATTATAGGTAGGGATACACAGAAAACTGTTTTGTATTTATATTACCAGCATTACATTACCCCACCCCACTTGACCTGTAAACCTCTCAAAGAGTGGAAACAGATTTCTTATCTCTCGCTATCTCGGTTTCCCCTGAATACACTGGGAACTTGAAGGAGCAAGTTGTCGATAGAATGACTGAATTTCGTTTTTTATCTATTGCATGAAGACAGGATTTTACACATAAATGTGTATATATGCTGTACAGGATATCTTTTAAGGCCTGGAAACTACAAAAAGTCAGGAAAATCCATTCTGTGTGAAGAGGAAGAATGATAAGTATGTGGGACTTGCCATTTAAGCATCCATCTATGATGTTTTTAAAGCACAGGAAGCTTTGCTCAGCACTTGTTTAAAAGAGGAAGAAAATGCTTTAAATGTTAGGCACATTGTGACTCTTTGAATATTCTTTGGTCGATTTCCTGCATTACATCTTTGAAAGTTTCCTGATTTTCATATGTATTCCAGTGCTGAGTGGTATTTCCTGTGTCAGCTTAAAAAATGGAATTTGACTGTTTGGGGGATGTATTGGCATCAGCTCCAAGGGGAGAGATGTTGAAATGGTGACTAGCACATGGAAACACATTTGAATTTTGATCTTAAGATAAGCCACACATGCTGAATAAGTATATAAATGTACATGAAATAAATATGAGTGCCTTCTCATAATTTAAGTCTCATTTTTATTGTCAAAAGTATTTCCTTTTAACATTCTTTGAAGAGTTGCCCAAAGGTCATTTTTTGTGTTTTTCAGTCTTGAATATCCAGTTATAAAATATTAAGTGTGAAGAAGCCATCCAAAGCAGAATCATGAAAAGTACAGATAAGAGGGACCAGCAGTTAGTGTAATGGCTATGTCGCTGGACTCCCACGTAGTAGACCGTGGTTCGAGTCCTGGACCCGGTGGCTTAAAACTCACGCTGGGTGCATGTGCATGCATGCCCAAGATCCCGAGAGGAGAATGGAGGAGAAGGGATTGCAGCATGGCCATCCCCCCTGGGGGGTGATTTCTCGCTTTCTGTCTCTCTGTCTGGCAAGCACACGCGTCCTATAGCAAAAACCTCTCCAAAAAAAAAAAAAAAAAGTACAGATAAGAAATTAGGTCATTTTCCCCTCTTTTCCAATACAGGCTGTCTCCTTATAGGATGCTCTGATATATTTTTCTATTATTGTTTAAAATTACATGAGTGATGGGGCCATTACTGGTTCCCCTGGGAGATGATTCCACAGAATAATGGGCCTTGCTACAGGTTTTTTTTTTTTTTTTTCTTTTCTGCTAATTTCAACTTAAAATTGTTTTGTTCAATTTCATTCCATTACCTCCTGGACCACTTGTACAGTTCTTTACAGAAGGTTGCATGGTGCTCTTTTTGATAGGGAATGGAACCTTCTGCCAAAGTCCATTAAGACAAAAAAAAGATATGGCATTTCATGTCAATCATAACTGCAGAAGATAATTCTGAAGAGGAAATCCTTAGGTCCTGATTACCCAACAATAGTCAACCCTCTTGTATTTGAAATTCAGTTGAATAATTCCCATCCCCCTAAAGAATTTGGAGAATTCTGATTTCCTTAAAGAATGAGAGATGTGTGTGTATGTGTTGTGTGTTTGTGTGTGAGTTGGAACTGCATGGAAAATATATTCAAGATATTTCATACCGTTGGACCCTGTGCTTCTCAAATGTTTTTTACCATAGCCTTGTTACCTCTCCCATCCTTTCACATCATCAAAAACAGTGAGAATGACAGGAAGTTCTGTGCCTCTCCAACTTTCAACACAAATTATTCAAAAAGAATAATTGGGGCAACTGGGGTTACTTGTGTTTGATGTATGTAAGCCTCTTTTATTTATTGCCTGTTTATTGAGATAGCATAAGAAAGTGTTATAATTGTGGACATCTCTTAAACAGAATCATGGAACTGAATTAGAAAGAGTCATACCTTTTTTTAAAAGTAGAGTAGGAAGTATCAAGCCCTGTTCTTTTGGGTATCTACGCCTTTCATTATGGGAAAATGAGGGCGATCAAATCCATTTGCCCTCAAGTTGTAGAGAATTTTTTCTCCAGTACGTGAGTTGTCCAGACTGGCCACGTTTCCTGCTCATATCCTGGGCCTTCCCAATCTACTGTATTTCAGCGCCATGGATCTTGAGGCTCCAGCTATGCCTTAGTGGCCTCTATATGTTCAGGGCTGAAACCAGGTGCCTAGTGACTATCAGGTGCTCCGTTGAATACATGAATAATAAATCATGCATGATTTACAAACAAAATAGCAAGAGCAGTCATGTGCCTAGTGTTTGTGCAACTCGGTGCTGCCAGATGAAAAATGTATTCCGTAATTGTGATATGGAATGAATAATAATAATTGCCAGAAGAGAAACACAGGCAGTAACATTTCACTAAATGTAATGTATATAATCATAGCAACAATAAAAATGAAAACGAAACAAATGCTACAGAAGAACGGTATTTTAACTGTATTTATAAGAATTAACATACAACACGTAATTATTTCTTGAGAAAAGAAGGAAAATTTTATATGGCCATGTACTCTGTTTCATTACTTAAAACGTTTTTAAAGTTTATGTATTCGTTTCATCCATGAGTGATAGAGTTGAGAGCAAGAGACAGAGAGATAGGTACCCACACAGAGTCTGACACCACTATCCGTACCCAGACTTAGCCATATCTGGGTCATGGACATGCATGCCCACAGCATGTTCAGTAAGGTCTCTCAATGAGCATCCAGAGCCTTCCCATGTGGGTTAGCATTACAGGGCTTTGCATTACTGGTGTACCACTTCTGGCTCCTAATGTATACTTTAAACTTTCTTTAAAACTTTTAAGAAATGCCATTGTCAGAGAAACAAAGAGAAAGCAGTCCCCACAATGGGGCGCGGTCATGCTGCAGCTCTTTCTCCATTTCTTCATCCTGTTGGAATTCTGAGAATCCGTGAGCCCCCAGTGCATTTTTCAAGCCACCAGGGCTGGGATTTGAGTTGTGGTCAGTCAATATACGTTAAGCTTTTAAACACAAGTAGTGCCAAGTAGTCAAGTAGAGACAGAACTGAAGTAGCTCATTTTGTCTTACCATCACTGTTTTGAGTCTACAGAGTCGTGTGTGTGTGTGTGCATGTGTGTGTGTGTTTTCTAATTTGGCAGAGAGATACAGAGGAGAGAGAGTGCAAGGAAAAATGAGAAAGTTTGCCACTTCCCCGCCAGCCTGTTTTCAAACTACCCGGTCCAGGACTCCAGTTAAATATTGACCCCGTGGGATCCAGCCGCCTAATTACCACACCACCATCCGGCCCTGAATCTACAGTTCTAACCATATGAAACCATGGTACCTTAATGGTTGGAAACTAACTGCTCTCCAGGTGACCTCAAAGGAGTTCAAACCATTTTGAATTTTTCTTGGTAGTGAATGGGGGCACCGAATCTCAGGTGTACAGATGTGAAATCTTTGACTTAACTTCCACATAAGAGTATAATGTTTATAAAAGCATAATAGATTTCATACATATTTGAAGATTACATATATATTATTAAAGCAATAATAATCACATAATTGTTTAGCACTTGGGCCAACAAAACTATATTGGATAAGAGAAGTAGTTTATCATTAATGTTGTTTTGAATTGATAGAGCATACAAAAATATAAAGTAGAGTGTCTTTGAGTTTACTATTATTATAGATTTTTATTGAAACATTTGTATTATTATTATAAAAACTTTAAATTCTCAGGCTGGCCAGTGGCATGGTGGTTAAGGTGGCTAAATCTCACATGGCCAACTGTGCGATTCACATTTCAGACCTGGTGGCTTGAAAAACACACCAGGCACATACGTGTGCATGCCCAAAATCTCTAAAGGAGGGAGAGAAGTAGGAGAAAGGATTGCAGTGTGACTATTCCTTATGGAGTTTGCTTTATCACGTTCTCGCTCTCTCTTCCTTTCTCTCTCTCATCCTTTGGCAAAATTAAAAACAAAAACGAACATTCTCTACAGAAAGGAATTGCTTATACTGGAAGCAGCTGACTGTCATTGCCCTGTCCAGACCTCTACCGCTGTAGAAGAGATTAATTTTGAACACAATTTCAGAATAAAATATTTAAAATCTCAAGTTATTTACACTAGTTTAACTTATGCAGTTAGCAGACATTTTATATATTTATATATATAAAATACCTTTATATATATATATATGTGTATGTATATACATATATATATACACATAGATATGTAACTAGGAGAGGAAGTAGAGAATAGGTGAGCTCCTGCAGATAGGGACTGAGAGCAGACAGAGAGCACATGCCAATATTAGACTATGGCTGCAGAGGAGAAGGGCATCAGCAGTTTAGAAAGGGAAGTGAGCAGTAAACCAAAGAACTGATGCTACATTCTGTTGGACATTGTCTGGGGTGGGAAGAGTAGAAACAAGTCTGTTTTTCTAGGCTTTACTTCCTATCTCATTTTTTAAATTTCTGCCTGTGACCAGGGTTAGCTTTACATGTTTTCCCAATTCTGCTGCACTTCTGCAGCCCAGTTGCTGTGAAGATCCCTCCCATTCTTCCTTTGGCTTATCTGCTGCTGTCAGGCAATCCCATACTAGAACGGGGCAAAGTGGTGAAATGCTGAAGTGCACGTCAGGGTCAGCCAGAACATTTGCATGAAACGTGCAGTGCAAGTAGTGAGCGAGAGCCTTTGATTCTCTTCTCTTTTTAGGCCCGGTTTTCTCTTGCTGACTTGGAATTGGCGAAGAAAAACCCCACTGTCTTTATCCTTTGCAGGCTTTTTTGGTGCACTTCCTCTCCAGATGGAGCAAGGGTAACCAAGAAGCAGAATTCTTTGAGAGGGCTCTTAGTCATTTTTATGTTATTCCTCCTCATCCTGCTCAAGAGAGGTCTCATAGAAATAGCTGAGAATGCCTTTTAACGTCAGACCTCTACCTCCTATTCACTAATCAAAACTAGAATTTCAACACACCCCTTAGGATAATTGCTTTAAAAAATAATCCAAAAATTAAGAAAAAAAGAAAGCAACAAGTGTTGGAGAGGATGTGGAAAAATCTTATGCAATGCCAGAGGGGATGTAAAATAGTGTGGTTATTATAGAAAGTGGTGTGAGTGTTTTTTAAAAAAATTAAAAATAAAATTAACATATGATCCAGCAATTCTACCTTTGAGCATATAGCCAAAAGATCTTGAAGAGATATTTGCAGATCTTGAAGAGATATTTGCACACTCATGTTCACAGCAACATTATTCGTAATAATAAAGAGGAAGAAATAATCAAAGAGTCCATCAATGGATGAATGGAGAGACAAAATATGATCTATGTACAATGGAATACTATTCAGCCTTAAAAAACAAAGGAAATTCTGACACATGTATAATGTAGATGAGCCTTAAGGACATTATGCTGAGTGAAAAAAGTCAGGCCCAAAAAAGATGAACATGCTTTGATTCTACTTCGATGAGGAATCTACAACAGCCAAATTGATAGAGACAGAAAGGAAACGGTGGTTGTCAGGGGCTGGGAGGAGTGGGGGCTGAGACAGTTTGGGAAGATGAAAAAGTTCTAGAGATGGTGGTGGTGATGGTTGCACAGCAATGTGAATATACTTGATACTGCTAAATTACACACCTAAAAATAACTGACTTACATCTTATATGTGTGCTTTCACACAATAAAAAGGAATTAAAGATAGACCTTCAAGTTTGATTGTTGCATGTCATTCTTAATAAAAAAAGAGAGAGAGAGAAAGAGAGGACTATTTTAGGAGACTCAGAGTCTAATGGTTGGTACTGCATGATCTTGTTTATCACAGACATTTTTCAAACTAGTGTCTGGTGATGGGGTGATTCAAATAAGGCAGTTGAATGGTGTTGCCTTCGTCTTTCCAGGTCAACGACAGCAGTCAAAGAGGAAGTCAGGAAAGGAAATAGCCACCACTGTCTACTTGCACGATACTCTCTGAGACTGAGGGTTTCCACTGGAACCTCACCTATATTATATTTAATGTGCACCATAAACTTCAGCTTCTGCTTTATCTCAGTTGGGGTTACTTGTGCAAAATGATTCTCAGCAAAATGAAATAAGCAACTGAGCAAAATTATGAGTAAAATTTTAGAGAACAGAAGCCTTCAGTAGATCTAATGTGATATGTTGGGTTGTTAGAAAAGCCATGACACGTTTTTTGCATAGAAAAACAGAAAATTACACCACGACTTTTCCGACAATCCAATGTATCTTTTAACATTTAGGTTACCAGGCCAGAGTTAGCATGGGTTATTAGTGAAAGAAAGCTATGATTACTATGGAAACTATTTGGCAATAAGAAATAGCAATAATAATGCTTTGATTTACACCTTTCTTCCTCAGGGCTCACATATGTAATAATTTCTTTTCATAATACTCTAAGGAGGACTAGGTATGATTATCTCTGCTTTATAGAAGGTGAAACTGAGGCATAGAGAAAATAATTTAGGTGTGAGGCAGTGACTCATGGCAGGGTTGGAAGTAGAAAGTAGGCTTCTAGATTCCTGATTCCAGGATTTCCTCGCTATAAATAGTTTGCCTTCTGTTCTATATTGAACCTGCTCAACAAAGCTATACCCCAAAGTCTCAGAAAACAGTAACTGTTGGTTCCTTCCATAAACTGTTTTTTTTTCTTTTTGGAGAGGATTTTGCTATAGAGCATGCACTCGCCAGAAAGACAGAGAGAGACAGAAAGCAAAAAATGACCCCCTGGGGGGATGGCCACGCCACGATCCCTTTTCCTCCATTCTCCTCTTGGGATCTTGGGCATGCACACACACGGGCCTGGAGTGAGTTTAAGCCACCAGGTCCAGGGCTTGAACTGTGGTTGGCTATGCGGGAGTCCAGCGACATAGCCATTATGCCAACTGCTGGTCCTTCCTACCATGAACTTTCTAAGCAGAGAAACTTTATAATAAGGAGATATAGGTTTTCAATTCTCTTCAGGGCTGACAGAATGTGGATGATGATCATGAAACTTCAGCATCAGTTGGAGAACCTTGTTTTCTTGACTGAAACCATTTCACTGTTTGTAACTTCATTTGAGAAAGAAAAAAAGAAAACTGGAATTTCAGTGAGCTCCATGTTCTTGGCTTAGAAGCCACAAGCCTGAGTTAAGTGCTGCCCTGAATAGTGGTTCTTCTGTGTTCAGAGAGAGACCACCCCGTGACCCAGAGATGTGGTTTTGCAACACTCAGATGGAGGTTTTCAGAAGTCCTCAGCTGGAGTAGCTAAATATGCCTGAGACAACACAATCCCAGAGACAAAGGTCAGACCTATTTTAATCTCTGAGTGAGGCTATTACTCTAGGACAAGGCCCTTCTTGTCTGATTTCCTGCTATTTTCAGTGATTCACAAGTCTAAATCTCTTTCATCTTGGACGGCAGAGCCACAGCCCCTCTTTCAGATTTGTTTGTGAGTTAAAATAGTCCTCATCTTCAATCTTGTAGTGTCGTCTTTCAGCCATAGAATTCCACAGGCTGTAAGCATGGAGGCGTCCCTGGGAGGCAGAGCTGGGACAGGCTTGGAATGTAAACCTCTGGAGAGGAATTTGGAGTATACTAGGAAATGGAGCTCCTTGCTTAAATGGTCTACAGAGGCTCTGAGCCAATAACCTAGCAGGTTAGGGGATTGACTTCTTGCAGAGATGACTTGCCTCGGAAAGCTTCAGCATCTCAGCCATACCTGCGCATGTCCTGTACTATCTGGAAGTGTGTACAGTCAGCATTTTGACCAGTGTCTCATCCTCTAGTATCCAATGGAGTTAAGCTAAAAGAGGCTCCCTTAGTTCCTTAATGACATAGGCCTTCTGTTCACTAATTACTGGTCATGGATTACTGGGCACCTGGATTGCCCTCTTATTTATGGGCTATTTCTCATAGTGAAAGCTGCATTATAAAACACTCCTCGTTTAGTTTTCATATATCCTATGGTTTTCAAATTTACTAGTTTTGCTCTTTTCTTGTAACTATTATAAATATTAGTTACTGGGGAAGACCTCTCAAATGACTATTTTTTTAATTGTTTAATAGCTCAGTTTGATGTGGTCAGAGAAAAGTTTGAGAAGTGTAACCCACACTAGCTTTTAGGGGATATGTGTAATGTTGAATTACCATTGATGGAGTCTGTACTCTTTACCAGGTACGGTGTCAATGCTTTACACATTATCATCTAATTGAATCTACACGGGAATCCTATGAGGTCATTTTACAGAAGATAAGACAAGATTTGGAGACATTAGATAACCTTCCTCAAATCACACAGTTAGTGTGTGGCTAGAAGTAGGATTCCATTTTAGATCTTCATAATGTACAATATAGCATTTTTGCTGAAACTTTGAAAACTAATATTTAACTTTCCACTCAAGGTCTTTATTTTGGTGGATGTCATAAAATTATATATATCATTTGAAATTTCATCTTCCTTTTCTCTCTCCCGCTTTCTTTTTAAAGAAAAGTCCTTGAAGTCAGTGAGAAACTGGTGTGTTGCCCTTTCCTTTTGTTTATAAGAGGAAATGTGAACTTTGTGATCGTTCCACACATTCTTGCCACTTCCCTAAATCAAAGAAAAAAAGAGTCACAAAAGCATGGCTCTGGTGCATGTTTTCACATCAAAAGGTCAAAAACCAAAGATCCTTCAGCTTGCCACAAGGAAGTAGTGGGAAGAGAGCATTGTCACAAAAATACCAGGAACTGCAAAAAATAAGTAAATAAAAGGCATTTTGCGGGGGATGGAGGGGAGTTAACATTTCGTTTCAGAGTTCTGGTCCAAATCTAATGTTTTCAGAAGTAACAATCAAGAAAAAGACTGAAGGCGGTTGGATTTGGTTGCATCAACACCCACCCACAATGTGCAATTAAGAATCGGTTGCCACCACCACCACTCCTTCTCTCCTTAGGCCAAGCAAAACAGGCCGAGTACACTTCTGTTGTGGGCTACGTGTACATCACAGAGCAAGGTGGAGAGTTAAGTCAATTGTCCAACATTTTAAGCCCAGTAAAGTGTGGTTTGGCTTTAATTATCTGGTAAAAGTGTATTAGAAGACTAAGTTATTTAAACAAATTCTCCTCATTGATATAAATAGAACCATTTTTTATTTAGGCCATTTCAGTTGATGTTTATTCCAAAGACATTTTAGTTACTAGACTTGTGTCTCTGTTCTTGTAAAACAAGAGAGCTTCCTGTTCCACGGGGATAGGACAGTGGACTGAGATTGGGTTTTTAAGTTACTAACAGTGCTGGGGAAAGATACCAATAGGAGTTCTCAGCTCCAGCTGCACATAAGAATCTCCCGGGGGAGGAGTTTTTCATAAAAGCACCCCATGGCTTGGCCTCATCTGAAACCAATTGAATCAGGATCTCTGGGGATGGGATTTAGGGCCAGCTATTTTCTAAAAAGCTCCCTACTGATCTGAAAGCAGCAATGGCTGAGAAGCATTGAGGTTCATCATGGAGATCATCATCCTGATGGTGAGAGGTATAAAAATGGTGGAGAAGACTTCAGCAAAGTTGCCTGAGTGGTCCACACACTTTAGATAAATGGTTATGGATACTAGAGACATGTGGGGTATGGGTAGAGGGTGGGAGGAGGAGAAGAGTATAAGGAAAAAAATCAAGGAGGAAAATAGAGAAACAAGACATTAATGGGACACAGAAATGGATTATTATCTGTTGATGATAACATGTTTTGTATCCTCAGCTGAACGATAAGAAGTGTATTCATGTTGGGTAAATTCAATTCACATGCTAAGTGATGTACAGTGCTTACCTGTATAAAATAAAATTTAAAACATTTTTAACAAAAGAATAAGAACCAAGAAGAGATGAGTAAGTTCCCAGTGTAGGTTTACCTTCTTGTCTTTTTCAACTAGCATCATCATCGTAGCTTCTCATAACATTTCTCAAGCTAATTATGAAGTCATTCTAAAACATAAACTTTCTTTCAAAAAGATGACAAGAACACATCTCTATGTTCTGATGAATACTGCAGAACTGAGAACAATACCAACAAAAGAAGTATATTGAACCTCATTCATGTATTACTTACATGAAGTCCTTTGTCTTTATTCTTGACTACTGGCACAGGCACAGAGGTTTACCACTTTTCTGATAGCATAAATGAGTGGTTTTCAAATCTCATTTTTTATTTTCATTATCCAGTGGACCCTGTAAAAACCCAGATTCCTGAGCCCTATTCCCAAAGTTCCTGATTCAGTGGGTCTGTGGTGAGACCCAACAATTTGCAGGTTCTGAGACCACAAAACTAAGATAACACGTGAACACTTCTGTCCCAGAAGCTCATTATATCACACGTATGTGAAGAATAAGTGTGAATATTTATTTTAGCCTTATTCTAGCTCATTCTTAAATGGATTTGAACAAATCTCTAAAAATATGTACAACAGAGGCCAGCCTAGGCCTGGTGGTTAAGGTGGCCGAATCCCGCATGGCCAACTATGCAGTTTGAGTCCCAGACCTGGTGGCTTGAGAAGCAGATCAGGCACATATGTGTGCATGCCTAAAATCCCAAAAAGGAGGATGAGTTGGAGAAGGGATTGTAGTGTGAAAATTCCCCATGGTGGGGGTGGTTTCTCCCTTTCTTCCTCCCTGTTTCTTTCTGGCAAGCACATGCACCCTTTAGGAAGTTAAAAAAAATGTTAAAGTGTACACAATAGACTAAATTTATAAATTTTAAAAATGTAAGAAAATTCAAGTGAAAAGTAAGAGTCAAGTAGTACAAAAAAATAGGCAGCACATACATATAGGAACTAATTTCTTTAAGAAACAAAAAATATAGATATATATATTTTGTTATTTATCAAAATATAGATCTGAGAGTAGCAATCTAAAAAGCAAATCCTATTTCTGAGCTTTTTCTTATTTCTGAAATGCTGTGAAACTTGAGTAATATAGCATTTAGCTCTCCTGAAAGGAAGTCAAAATGGAAAATTGCTGGCCATTCCTAGGGATACCAGCCAACAATGTGAGATTCCATTCTCTTCTTCCTTATGAACATAGACTGTTTTCAAACAACAAAATAAAATGGAATGAGAGAGACATTCCTGGTTTATTTAATGAAGCTGTGTATAATAAAATAACTAAACCGAAAAGGTATTTATTGGTTGACTTAAAATTTTAGATTCATTATCTCCACAGGTAAACAAAGTCAAAAGCAGATGGTCATCTGAACAAACAAAGCAAGTCAAACAGAGACTATGATCCCAACAGGATTGTTTAAAGGCATCTGGGGCTCAGTGTGATCAGATTTATCGAGAGAAGACAGAACTTGGCTTTTAACACAAAATGTCATAAATTTCAATGCTGGCGAGAAGTTCAATTTAAAAAATAATATTATGTAAGTTAAAAAACATTTTGTGGGTCAGATTTGATCTTACTGATTTGAAAATTGCTGTCTTTAGGAATTAATTTAGTGTGATTCATTACTAACTTTTCTTTGTATTCTGGACAAGTCTCCATCCGGTAGCTAATCAGACCAGAAACAAATAATTTGTTGATTTACGTGAATTTACATTTTAAAAAATATTCCCTTTATTCATAATGGAGCATGTGCATGCACATGAGAGAGACAGAAAGAGACAAAGAGAGAGAGGGAGAGACAGAGAGAAGCATCCTCCACAGGGTTGGTCATGCCACCGTCCTTTTCCTCCAGTACTTCAGTCACTCTTGGGCACTTGTGCATGGGCCCATTGTGTCTCAGGTTGCCCAGAATGGAGATTCAAGCCATAGTGGCTATGTGGGATCTGGCATCCCTTGAGCAGCATACACTGCTGTGCATAGGAGCAGTGGCTTTTCTTTAGCTCAGTGGTTCTCAAAGTATGGTCCTAAATCATATCAGCATTATCAGGGAATGTGTCAGAAATGCAAATGATCTGTTCCCACACTCCAGCCCTGCTCAGAAGCCTCAGGAAAGGAGCCAGAAATTTTTAACAAGCTTCTGCACAGGATTCTGATGTCCACTGTAAGTGTGAGGGTCACTAATTTACCACAACAGATCTACTGGATTGATAATCAGATAAGCTCCTTACGAGTACCTCAGAGCAAGAGCTCTCTGGTTATGTGCCATTCCAGATGGTGCTGAAATTATTACTTCATTGACAGGCATTTTGACCTATCTCCTTTTAAAAGATGCAATTACACAGTAGCATGGAGAGTCTCTTATGTGAAGTTTGCTAAAGAATAGCTGTCACTTTAAGGGTTGATGTCAATGGCCATTTATTCAGTCTTGCCAACTTTCCCAGATGTTGTTGGTGTCAGCTGAGGACACCAACCAAATCTTTTCCCACTTCCTCACTCACCCACCAAATCTTACCTATTTCGTGGAGCAGTTCTCACATATTTTTTTTGAGGCTCCTTAGAATGTATTTATAGAGACCTTGCTCTTCAAATGGAAAAATAGCTTCAATTACACAACTGTTTTCTAATGGGGAAATAATTTCAGTTATGCAAATAAGTCAAGGTATGTCTAGAGGAGGACACTCATTCTGAATGAAGTACGTTCATTTTTTCTTAAAGAGTTTTTTGCTACAGGGTGCGTGCGCTTGCCAGAGAGGCAGAGAGAGACAGAGAGACAGAAAGTGAGAAATCATCCCCCAGAGGGGATGGCCACGCCGCAATCCCTTCTCCTCCATTCTCCTCTCGGGATCTTAGGCACGCACGCACACGTGTCTGGCGGGAGTTTAAGCCACCAGGTCCAGGACTCGAACCACAGTCGATCACATGGGAGTCCAGCGACATAGCCATTACGCTAACTGCTGGTCCCTGAAATACATTCATTTTTAAATCAGTATATTTTCCAATATACAGATAAGTGGCAACAAATACTAATTAATACTAATCACTAAGCACACTGTTTTTATCCGTATGTTGATATCCTACAGTTAGAGGTGAGCAAGATATAAAAAGCACTGGATGGCACTAAGGAGATTTGGTTTCTTGTCCCGTGTCTGTCTCTATCCATCTGTGTATGCTTAGACAGGCCACTGTGATCCCTTCCTTTTCTTAGTCTGTGAAATGAAGGACTTGAATTGAATGATCTCTGGAGCTTTTCAGCTCTGAAAACATTCTATGATATTAAAGGCTTAGTGTCATGTGGGTTATGAGTCTTAACTGAAGCTTCTTTAGTTGTTTGGCTATCTGTGGACTGTGTATTCACATGCATTCCATTTAAATCACATGCTATGGGCTCATTTACTTGAACTTTTATAGTAATACTTAGGCATTTATATATTGCTTTTCATCTTCAAAGCACTTAACATACTTATGAATCCTTCCAGCAACACTTTGAGGTAGCTAAGTACTATTTAAAAAGAAAGAGAGAGGGAGAGAAAAATTTTAAGTGATTCAGTGGCTAGAGAAAATGAATGGACCAGGGCTGCACGATTAAAAACAAACAAACAAAAATTATTTTTAAAAGAGGGAAAGAAAACACAAGGGCCAGAATTAGACCTGATTTTTTTTTTTTATGTCACATTAGACTTTAGTATCAAAACCTTCCTTCCTCTGAACATTCTTAGGGTTAAGCTTCGCTGCTCCTCCCAGCTTTACTCCAGGATTTTCTCTAATCTTTATAGGATGAAGGCATTTTGATGTTGTCTGCCTCCCTGGAGGGCAGTAACTACATCTTGCACGAGCACAGTGTTCTGTTAATAACGAAAGGTTGGTGTTGGTGATGATGCTATGGACCCTTTCCTATTTTAAACCGAGCTAACAAAAATCAGAAATAAATGTATCTGTTGGAAGAAAGCGAAGGTTTCTATGACAAGACAGCAACATGGGCCAGATGGTGGGGTGACGGTAAAACACGACGTTCTGAGGGGCTGACCAACGTGAGACTGTCTGGGTTTGGTCTGAAGAGCTCCCGGAGTATGCTGGGCACCTTTGTGTTGTGTCCAGTCTGCGGCTGACCAAAGCTGGGAGTAGATCATGGCATTAAGACCCTGGGGGTGCTGTCTCTTTGTCTCTCTTGCTCGTAGAAGAAATAATTTATTAAGAAAAAGTAGGTAGCATATCTCTGGAAATATATGTTTTTAAGTGCCCCACTTGAAGGTTTACAGTCTAATTGTCTTTCTGTAGTTTACCAGAGAGCAAGGCTTTTAAAAACAATGTCAAACACATGTTGAACTTCAGTAACCCTTACTCTTTAATGAACATGTAACTCTGAACAGGGTCTATAGTCAGAACTCAGATAATAAAACAATTACTTAATGTCAAGTTTAGCTTGAGAATTCACAAACCTGACACTGAGAGGACAAAGTGGGTGGAGTGAGAGTTTCTGTGGAAGAATAGGACATTGTGGGTGGAGTGAGAGTTTCTGTGGAAGAATAGCAGGAGAAAAGAAGGTGGGGTTAAAAAAAAAGAAAAAAAGAAAAGAAAAAATAAGGTGGGGTAAAAAAAAAGAAAAAAAGAAAAGAAAAGAAAAAAAAGGAGAAAGTTCTTTGGAAGAGACTTGGCGGTAACTGCATAGAACTTCACTTCAGAAGTATCCATCTGTCAACCCGAGAGTCCTCCAGAGGCATCCAGAGAGAGACAGAGTGACTATTAAGGGTACTTACACGAATGATGCCTTTTTGTTAATTAAGTGACTGTTGCCATGCTACATATTTTACATTACATTTTTCTCTTCATTCCTGATTGAGCACATTTGTACACATGGAAAGCGAATGAGAAGAACAGAGAAAAAGAGGAAGAGATGAGCACCCTTCACAGTGTCTGGTCTCACTGGAAGCCCCTTTCCCTAGTCCTCTAGACTAGCAGATATTAGGAACCCTCAAGTGTGCCCAGTATGTTTCGGCCAACCAATCTGGGGATTTGAACTGCTCTAGCCATGTGGGATATGGCTTCTCTTAAGTAGTACGTTACTTCTGCACCACAGAGTTGGATCCATTTTATTTTAAAATTGGTCAGAACAGGCTTTTTTTCTGTTTTGTTATCCACTTTAATCCAAGAATCCATTGCTCTCTAAATTTCTAATTTAGTATATCACAATTTTGGTTTCATAGTCAATGAAATTTGTGAAATGGTTATTCAAGCTACAAAGTATTTACATATAAGATTATGTTCTTATTTAAAAAAAAGAGTAACCTGATAGCTGATAGTAGCTCATCAATATTTAAGGATTGGCTGGGAAAAATTCAGCTTTGCCTAACTCTGTGTTCAAGTCGTGTGGTCTTCTCCTGGCATATATTTTAATTTTTTAAAAAAGGATAATTTATTATATTTCATTTGTTATTATTAATATTATTTTTTAAATTTGAGCAGAGAGAGAGAGAGGAACAGAGAGAGAGAGAGAGACAGAAAGGGAAAGTGAGAAAGGAGACTTACAAGTCTAGGACTCGAACTGTCATGGGCCATGTGGGCGTGTCCAATACCTCAAACACTGCACCACCTGCCAGCCCCCAACCTGGCATATATTTAAGATCATCTGCTCTGGGACTAAGCATGTCTTGTTCACTGTTAAAACAATATGCATTTTCCTCAGAAAATACTTTCCTGTTTCATATCTATTGGCTCACAAAATTTTATTTTCCCAAATTTGCTGTGAGATGAAAATACATGAGATTAGAGGAGGTGGCTTGGAGCGGCCTACAGGTTTGTTTCTTGTTGTGCTATTTCTGCATGGGCCCTTTCGTGAAGTCTCAGCAGGCCTTGTGCCTGGAGCTCATCTTACAAGCTTCTGACATTGATATTTTCTCTTGATAAAGGATTGATAAGACTTTAAGGTGACCAACTCTCTCAATCTGCTTGTAAGAGATTTTTTATAGACCCTTAGCAGTTTGTAGTATGACATAAAGAATAGATCACTTTTGAAATTGAATGACTCTAGGCAGTTCCTGGGCTCAAGATATCGGCAGGTTTCTCAGTAAGGAAAGGATCACTATATCCGAAGGAAGCTGGCAAATCATGTGGGTTATTTAATCCAGGTAGTGGTAGAGCCAGGGAAATTGTTTTGTCTTTATTAGTGACTGGCCATCATTTGAAATCTTCAGGCAGGCTCTTACACAATGCTAAAGGAATGCTTGCAAATGGTTACTTTGCAATACTTAAGTTTCCCTGACATTGCATCTAACCAGGTGAAAGTGATTTCTCTGTGCTCCATAAATCTAGCCCTTAACAACATACTACATTCTGCTCTGTATCTTGATTAACTGTCTATATAACTTATTTGCTCTACTAAATTTAAGCACTTTTAGGCAGACCCATATTCTATTAATCTGTTTATCTCTCTTTGTGCCTATTGTTTCACCTTACACACAGTAGAGACTCAGAACATATTATTTACATATTTAATTTATCATTCAATCAATATTTATTTCCGGGGTCCTTTTCCCCTGCTTATCCACCAAATCGTTTCTGTCATGAGTTACTTGGATAGTGAATCTGACTGAAAAAAACAAAAAAACCAAAGCCATAAAACTCCTACCTTAGTGTTAAAAGTATTTTACATCATGGATCCATAATAATTTCCAAAGAAACACATTACTGTCCTCATCCTCTATAGCCATTAAGTGTGAAACAACATAGTTAGAAATAAATATTTAACCGATAAGACTTTTGCCACACAAAGACATGCAAATGTCATTATTTTTTCAGATACTAAAGGAAATGTATCAGAATACCAAAATATAAATTACTATATACCAATGTTCTTACTTACTCTTTGTTTTTTTTAGAGAGATTTTTGCTATAGGGAGCATTCTCACTGGAGAAACAGAGAGAGAGAGAGAGAGAGAGAGACATAGAAAGAAATAAATCACCCCACAGGGAGGATGGCCACACTGCAATCCCTTCTCTTACATTCTCTTCTTGGGATTTTGGGCACACATGTACATGCTCCCGGTGTGAGGTTTAAGCCCCTGGGTCTGGGACTTAAACCATGGTCAACTCCATGGAAGTCCAGCAACATAACCATTATGTTATCTGTTGGTCCCCTTACTTACTACATTTTTTTAAGAATATTTTTTATTTAACTTTATTTATTTATTTATTGATTGATTGATTGATTTTAATTTGACCAGAGAGAGACAAAGTGAGAGAGAGAGGGAAAGTGAGAAAGTAAGTCACTAGGTCCAGGACTCAAACCACGGTCGGCCATGTGGGAGTCCAGAGTTCTTAACCACCACACCACCTGGCAATCCCACCACCAAACTCACTATTAAGAGGATGCCTGAAACAGTGTTCAAGGCTCATATATTTCAAGCATGTTAGAACACACTTCACTGAGTTATTAAGTAGCAATATCCACTTAGCTTACAACAGTTCCCTAGAATTAACTTTAAACAGAGAAGGGGGAAAAATGTCTAAGGTTCTACTTACATTAATGCTAAGCATTCTTTGAAATCTAACTTAAATAATATGCTTTTCTAATTATTCTTAATTACACCGATGTTTTACATGATCTCTCTCTCTTCTCTTTAAAGTTGTTTATTTCTTCCATGAGCAAGTGATAGAGAAGGAGAGACAGTACCCTTCCCCAAAAGTTTTGATGCCATCTTCTATTTTCTGGTCCCAGGTCATGGACACATGTGCACCTGGAGCTTAAAGGGAGATCTCTGGACTTGAACGGGAAATCTCTCATGTGGACTTGTCTCACAAGGCATCACGTTTCACTGCTGTCCCACCATCTAGTCCTTGTCTCTTCTTTTTGTATTAAAATTTTTTTTTTGAGAGGTTTTTGCTATAGGGTGTATGCACTTGCCAGAAAGACAGAGACAGACAGACAGAAAGCGAGAAATCACCCCCTGGGGGTATGACCATACTGCAAATCCCTCTCCTCCATTCTCCTCTTGGGATCTTGGGCATGCACGCACACATGCCTGGCATGAGTTTAAGCACCGGGTCTGGGACTCAAACTGTGGTTGACTACATGGGATTCTAGCAACACAGCCATTACACCAACTGCTGGTTCCTATATTAGAATTTTTGATTAGGTAATACAGTTCCATGGTTCAAAACCCAAAAGGTTTTAAAAAATCACTCAGAATTCTCTTATTCTTACCCCTTATCTGCTGGTCCCTCAATTCCTTTTTTCCCCACTAAATAATATTTATTGCCAATCTTTGCTTATTTAACTTAAATAGTTTTCCCATTTTCTTTTGCCCACAGAGCAATTGGTTTTAAGAATATACCATATTAATATAAATACTCTTCTGTTGGAATACCTTTAAGTTGTTGCTAGTGTTTTACTATTATAATGAAAGATTCACTGACTAAAGTAACCAAAAGTTGTCCAAATGTCTTTTTGAAAACAGGCAAGTGTATCAGTAGAATAAGTCCTCAAAAGCAGATTTGCTGAAACGATTTCTGTGTGCATTTATTAGTTAGTTAATATTGCCAAATTATTATCTTAATTGTCCAAATGTACAATTCTAGAAGCTGAAAGTGGCTGTTTCTCCACAGGTAAATTTTTAAACCTTGGGATTTTTGCCAGTCTCCTTGATAAAAATCCTCTCTCAGTGTAATTTTGATTTGTACTAATATTTTGATTGAGGACAGTTTCTTCTCATACGTTTGAGTCATTTATATTCCCTTTTTGAATTGTCCATGTAACTTCCCCATTTCTAGGTTGCTGTTCTTTTTATTACTGATTTTTAGGAGCTCTTCATATATTAGGAGAATTAGTGCTTTATAATTTGAGTTGCCATTTTTTTTCTAGTTTGTCATTTCTTTTGCTTTTTGTGTGTTTCAGAAGTTTCTTTAAATGCTAAGTTTATCAACTCATATCTTCTAAATTCTGAGTCATATTTTAGAAAACCTTCTGGTATTCAAAGATTTTCTTATATTTTCTTCTAAATATTTTATGAGTTTTTTTTTTTGTGTTTAAATCTTTGATTCCTTTGGTATTTATCTTGGTATACAGTATCAGACAAAACTTAATAAATTATCATTTGACGTAATTAGGAAAACTAAGATGAATCTTTCCTATACTTTGGAATAAAAACTGAACTCTCAAATGACTGACTGTGATTTGGTTCTGGACCTGTCAGCTTGCTTTCTTGCTTTTCCTCTCTGTCTCTCTCTGGTGAGTGTACATGCCTGTAGCATATTAAAAAAAAATAATAAGGGACCAGCAGTTAGCGTAATGGCTGTCGCTGGACTCCCATGTAGTCGACCGCGGTTCGCGTCCCAGACCCGGTGGCTTAAAACCCACGCTGGGTGCATGTGCGTGCGTCCCCAAGATCCCGAGAGGAGAATGGAGAAGGGATTGCAGTGTGGCCATCCTCCCCTGGGGGATGATTTCTCGCTTTCTGTCTCTCTGTCTCTCTCTGTCTGTCTGGCAAGCACACACACCCTATAGCAAAAACCTCTCAAAAAATATAAAATAAAATAAAATAAAAATAAATAAAATAAAATAAAAAACCTGAATTTATCAAAGAAATATCTGAGAATGGTTGTCTACAGTGATTACTTAAGCAAAAAATATCATGCATCCATAGACCTTAAAATTTTTCCAAAATTAAGATTCCAGATGTGACTAAAAAAGAGGAGTAAACTCTTCATAAGACAAGCTTAATTAATTGTGGTTAGTATAATTTAGCCTATATTAAGTGCCCTTAAAAGTCCATAGCACTAGATGAAATAGAGTTTGATATTTAATACTTTTTTCTTTATTCCTAATAGAATGTGTGTGCACACACGTGAAAGAGAGAGCAATAAAGTGATGAGCACCTTCTGCAAGATCTGGTCATGCCACGATCTCCTTCCTCCAATCCCCCAGGCCATCCAATCCTAGGCACTTGTGTGTGTGCCTGGCGTGTTTCAGGCTGACTGGGCTGCAGATTGGCACTATGGTTGCCATACGGGAACTGGCTTCCCATTAGCTGCTCATTGCTGCACCATGGAGCCCACCTGATATTCAAAATTTTAAATTGTCGGATATGATAGCAAGACCTAGAATTACCGCAAAGTGAATACAGAACAAACATGGAGTGGATATACAAAATCTATGCCATATAGTTCAAATGAGATGTACAGGTCGAAAAAAAAAAAAAACAAACAAACAAACAAACAAAAACATAGTTAGAAAGTTCTCATTTTAGAGACAGGACATTTGTGGGACGTAGAAATGGTTTATTACCTGTTGATGATAACATGTATAGTATTTGCAACTGGACTGGCCTGTGAAGTATTTCATGTTGAGTAAATTCTTTTTACAAGCCAAATGATGTATAGCAATTGAATGTTTTAAACAATAATAATAATCTGAAAAAAATGAAATGCTATTTGCTGCTGCTGCTGCTGTGTATAGTAATGTCTTTGTCTCGACTGATTTGCATGGTGATTGTACTGGAAAAGAAATGTTATACACTATAAAGATATATGTGATTAGACATAATATAAAAATATAATAAAATTTTTTTTTAGAAAAAGAAAGTTCTCATTTTAGCTGGGAAGTCTA
This sequence comes from Tupaia belangeri chinensis, assembly GCF_000334495.1. NCBI lineage: Eukaryota > Metazoa > Chordata > Mammalia > Scandentia > Tupaiidae > Tupaia > Tupaia belangeri. The sequence goes on along the minus strand of NW_006160040.1, from coordinate 9,094,825 downwards.
ATTGAAAGGATAAATGTTGACATTACTTTTGGAAGGAAATGGCTAAAGCAGCAGGTGAATCAGGGTGCAAAGTGGCTTTTTAGGGGGGGGGGGGTTTTGAAGCTCCTGGACTTTTACTGGAGAGGATACATAGCAGGTGTGGGATGTTGACAGAATTTGCCATCACTTCCAAAGGCCTACTTAGGGAAACCAAGTGTGAAAGAGTCCATATGTTCCTAAGATAAGGCTATACAATTGAGCTGTTCCTAGAATCCCCTATCTCACCCAAGATAACGGGCACTTGAAGATGACCAGGCCAACAAGGACAGAGAAAAAGGGTGAACCTCACATAATCTCCAACTCTACACTACCCAGTTCACATTGAGAAGGACAGCTCCTGGTCAGCATCATCAATACTGACCACAGTGAGTGAAAATGTTTCACAGATTATTAGTAACCTGTGAGTTGCCCTCAGTAAAAAGGTAACTAAGAAACAATTAATTGGGCAAAGCTTTATTCCTGGTAAATTGCTTTTAAGGATGTTCTAATATCAGAGTAAGGGTGACTCGGTGCTGCTGCAATAATGTATGCTCAGGAGAAGCCAACTCCCATGTGATGACCACAGTTCAAATCCCCAGCCCCCTTGGCCTGAAACACACCAAGAACACAGGACAGGCTGAAGGACTAAGGAAGGGGATCGCTGCATGACCAGACCCTGAACAGGGTGCTCCTCTCTCGCTTGGGCACACACATGCCTCCTACCATAAATAAAGAAAATACATAAATCAATAAAAATCACAATTAATATACTCTGTTGTTGTTTGTCTTGGTGCAACTCTGCAAGATCCTCACTAACCATTAGCAGCATGCTGAATAGGCACTGTTGTTTTGGGTAGCAATGATACTAAAGAAGAAGAATAAAAATGTCCTTTCTCTTTTACCCAGTTATTCTAATCCTGAAAATTCCATTCTAAAAGAGATCATTCTGTGGGGAAAAAAAAAATGTCATGCACTGGGCTATTTCTGGCTGTATTATTTATCATTGTATGAGTGATCAATTAAAAGCAAATAATCTAAATATCCAACAACAGAAAACTAGTTCAATAATGCATGGTGTTTCAATATAATAAAAGTTAAGATAATTATGCAAGCACGGCAAAATAGTCATACTTTTTGCTAAATGAAAGAAGGAATATAAAAGTGGATATTCACTGTGAGCACCCAGGTAAAATATGTGTATTGAGGAAAACAACAATAGAATAAAAAACAGAACCACAAAATAATAGTTTAGTAAAGTGCTGAAATTGTGGGTAATTCTTATTTTCAAGACAATGTCTTTTAATTTTCTTTTGTCATCTTACCCTAAATATATGATAAAAACAATTCTGTAGAAGTGATTACTGAGTCCTGTAACAAGCAGTGCATGACATACCACTTTTTTCAAACCTCTGTTATGCTTTGGTGGGTGGAATAAGGTTATACTAAGAAACTGCTTGACCTGTTCTCTGGAACTTAAGCTCTTAGAGTTCTCCAGCAATCAAATAGCAAATATTTCCTATTTTTGGTCATTGAAGATAGCATGAATTGAAGTGGGTCTCAGTGAATCTAATGTTTGGAACCTTCATTTGAAGAAAAATAGATTTTTCAAGTGATGAAATGAAACATTAGTTAACATTTGCTCACTTCCGTGGAGATAAATTTTGTATAAATTGACTGTAAAGTTTACGTCTAGCTGCCCTACAGCATGTAGGTAGACTCAAAGGCTGAACATATTTATCCTTGTTCCTTTTCTGGCATTTTTTTAAGCTTAAAATGAAGGTGTCTATATGTGTATGTATATGTATTCATGTGTGTGTGTATGTGTGTGTGTGTGTGTGTATTCACCAGGATTTTGCAAACTTTATTTTTCTTTTTCCTAATAGAATGCACTTTCATGCATGAGAGAGAGAGCAAGGCACCTTCTGCAGGGACTGGTCAAACTTGATGCCCTTCCTCCAACCTTTCAACCCACTGAATCTTGAGCCTTCACGCACATGCCCGGTGTGTTTCAGGTTGACTGGGATGGGGATTTGGACAGAGGTCACATGTAGGATCTGGCTTTTCTTGGTAGTGCATTGTCACTAAGCCATGGAGCCTGCCCTTTACTAGGATTTATATGTTGTAAATCTAGTAGACTTTTGGATCAATTTAACCAAAGTTGTTTTTCTACTTTTACCCAAATTATGGAATGTATACCAGTGAACATACTAAAAAATGACTAGGCGAAAAGACATTATGTTTGACTTTATTCTAAAAATTGCTGGAATTTTAGAATTCTACCAGGAAGTGAGCAGTTGGTTGTCTGCAGGCAGGTAAAGAGCTCTCAAGATATTCTCCAATGATCTGAAGTGACTTGTGATGAGCGCAGGTTTGGAAACGTGGTTTAGGGGAGACAGTTTAATTGTAAGACTTTTTTTTAAAGAACAAGCTTTATTGAGCTATAATTTACGTACACAAACTTGCATCTCTTAAAGTATACAATTCAATAGGTTTTAGTATATTTACAGAGATGTGACATCATTACCAGCATCTAATTTAAGACATGTCGTCACCTCCACCCCCAAAGAATTCTCATACCTATTACTAGTCACTTCTCATCCTTCCTTATCCCCATCCCTGGAAAACACTTATCCACTTTCTGTTTCTCTGGAGAATGGCTATGTGAATGCTAGCATAACCACTGGATTGACTGTCTACACACACACACACACACACACACACACACACAGTCCTCTCTCTGCCTCCGCCTATATATACCTATGTACATATATACATAAATAAAGACATTATATGCGAGAGGCTCTTTCAGATTGCAAAAATAAAGACATACTCAGGCATTCAGGTGCCTTAGGGTGTTAGAAATTTATTATAAAGGTAAATGTGGAAGTAAGAAAGAACTGTGTAGTGGCTTGAATACTTGATTGCATTACCTATATGTAAAGATATTAGGTGAGAACGTCATTCTTTCCTGGTGTCCCAGGGTGAGGCCTAGTGGGCTGTGACTGGTTCACAGTGACTGCATCATGGAGGCAACAGTCTCATGTAGGTTACTGACGTCTCAGGAGACCCGGTGAGTCCTAGCTCTTGTGAGAAGGGCTTAGTTCTCATCAGAGCTGATGGTTCTTAGAGAAAGTACTGGCAGGATTTCTCTCTTTCTGCAATTGCCACCCTTCTCTATATTCCATCCGTGGTGCTGTAGGCCTGAGAGTTGGGACTTTTTAGTCACCAGGGTTGTGAATTTTAAAATAAATTTCTGTGTGTCTTTAGGCTATCACCCAGACTCAGGCACTTCTGTTAGCAATACATACACTCACACTCACACACACACACACAAATGGACTAAGACAAACAGGAAATCTTTGCAGACCATATGGAAAACCGAAAAGTCACTGGGAGAGATGTGGAGTGTTAGATTGTGGGTCCTGGAACCGTCAGCCTTGGTTTGAATCATGGCCCCTTTTCATTGACACGATGTGTGTCAAATCATTAGACTACTTTGCTCCTGTTTTTCCCATTTTTAAAATGAGGATGACAGGAGAACCTACACTATAAGATTGATAGGAAAGTTAAGTGAAACAACACACATAGAGAAATGAGAACAATGACTGACATGCTGTAAGTGCTGCTAATATGTTAACTATTATTACTGAGGAGTAATCTCTACTGATTCAATTAATTGGTCTTTTTTGAAGGCATCTGATTATTGGCTCTGTTGGTGGTTTACACATAAGAGTGACTCAGCTTAATCTCAGTGATCCACAGTTTCTTGGACTCCACTCTCCATCTCATGAGTTTTCCTGTTGCATGGTTCTTGCTTTATTGCCTTTTCTGTGTTTGATCTCTTGGTTTCCTCCTTGTCCCACCAACTCTGAGCTTCTATAATATCTGACAGAAGATCCAACAGATTTGGCAAGTCCTTATAGATGTGTCTTGTGTTAAGCAATGTCAACTTTGACTCCAAATCAGCCTGTGGTAACAGAGCCACATGGCACAAAGGCTGATTACACATGTACATGCACACACACACACACACACACACACACACACACACATATGAAGAGACTTTGGTTTGGTGAAAACTCTGTGGCTTCTGAACAGAGGGAGGTATAATTTTAAGGCATCTTGTATAGAGTGTTCAGTATATTATTATGACCTAGAGAAATATTTGCTAATACTAAGTGAGAAAAGCAGACTATAACTTTATACAATACTATTGAAAGAATGGGAGAAAATAAGAAGACAATGCACACTTTGAAAAACATATTGGGCCAGTACTGTAGCTTAGTGATTAAGGGAGTCAAATCCCACATTGCTGACCATGATTCAAATCCTGGCCCCTGCTGCTTGAAAAACACACCAGGTGTGTGCATGTACCTGTGTGCTCAAAATCTTGACAGGATGGAAAATGGAGGTAAGGTGACTGTGGTGTAACCATACCCATTGGGAGATGATTTCTCCCTTTCTCTCTGTCTTGATCTGTCTCTGGCGAGTGCACATGCCTCTGGCAATTTTTTTAAAAAAAGAGAGAGGAAAGTGAAGACTGCAATGCTCTGAAAGGCTGCCCTACATAGGATGGTTCTGGGTTCACATCTGAAGACCTTTCTGAATACTCCAGGCTCTTTGTGACCGTGACTTGGACCTGGCTGAAGCTGGGCATGGATTGCAGTGTTAAGACCCTGTTGGTGGTGCCATCTCTGTCTCTTTTCCTCATGGAAGAAATAAATGAACAGTAAACAATATCTATTATATGATTGAAGGAGTGAGTCAAAGTTATTTTTCCTTATTCATCTAATTTTTCGCTGATAGGCAGATATTAACTAATACAATGCACTTTGTAGTCATAAACTCTGAATACAAATATTATTTAAAGAGTAACCATTTCTCTATTTGTAAGCAATGCACAAGAGAAGCAGAGAGTTGTGTGATTACTCAGATAATCTAAGTTAGGAATTTTATAATTTAAAAAAGGTTGTGGATGCGATTTCTGGTGTTAAGCCCCGCTTTGCTTCGTCTAACTGACACGCTGATAGAGTCCTCACCATGTTTATTTTCATGACCATGAACATCATGTAAAGTCCTTGGTTCACCCTGCTGTTCTGGACATGCTGACTCTTCAAAACAGAGTTTAAAAAAATCTAGGTACTTGGAGAGATCTATGACATATGGCTCAGAGTTTATTTTCCAGCTGTTTTCCGTTAACCTTGGCTCTGAGAATTTTTTCCCTCAAATAATTTATATATCAAGGCAGGATGTAAGTCAGTAGGGAGTTGTATTTTGGACATGAGGATGTTAAGGCGCAGAGCATAAGACAACAGGATGATTTTAACAAATTCTAGATGGGTAACTTTGTAACTTTCAATTCTTTCTGTCTCATACTTTCTCTTCTTCTTTTCTGCTTTTGCCTTTATCAGACTTTTAGATATGCCCAGGTTTACCCCCATGTGAGTGACTTATGTTTCTGGAGTAATCCTAAATATCTGTAGGTAAAAGTAGCACCCCTTTAAAGTCACAGGATCACAGAGGCAATTCATTAAAAACAGCAGGCTCTTACTGATGTCTTCAGGATGACTTTTAATTATGCTAAATGCCCCACTTTTCCTAATGAGGATGTTCTGTGACTCTTGCACATGGTTTTCCTATACTGCCCTTGCAGACAAACCCTGTGTCCAACAGGACTGCTCTGACTTGCCAGATCAAATCCCTTCTCTGTAACAAAGCCTGCCATTGTGTCCCCCATGCAGCCCCACTGATCTTTCCCAAAGGGCCTTTTAGAACATGTGCATACTTATTTCCATTCCCTGATGTGCTGGATGCAATAATAGCCAGAGAACCATGGCAACTTGCCTTCACCCTGATCTGTGACTCAAGGCTGTCTGGTGTTCTCTGAAAGCCATATCTGGCAGCTGGACCCTGTGAGTGTGTGTGTGTGTGTGTGTGTGTGTGTGTGTGCGCATGTGTGCATGTGTGTCTGTTGAAGGAAGGGCAATCTCTGGTGCTTTTGTTGGAGGGAGGGAGGAATAAAGAGCTGAAGAAGTGACAAGGTGTCAGTGTCTGCATTGACTCAGCTGTTCTGGGGCCTAATCCCAGCTCACAACTGGATGTCCAACGGTTTGAAGGAGAACTTTCCTCGTGGCTACCTCCCAGCTGTTTCCAAATACACAAATACACTTGAGAAAGTTCCATGTGATTTTTTTTTTTCATGTAACACCTGCTCTAACAATCCTAAAACAACTTTTTTTTTTCTTCTCCGTTATACTGTACATCTGTTATTTTGCTGACGTGGAAGCTAGCTTAACAATTAGATTCATTACTTGTCCAATAAGTTGATTCCAGCTAAGCTTGAAAGGCCTCAACGTATTCTTTGAGTATTTATCTCAAATTTACTGAGAGAGTGTATTAAGAAATCCCATTATAAAGGCTTTTTGGGGGTTAGATCAGTGGCATGTCATTCATTTATGCTTATTTCATTTTGGGTGGTGATGAAATTAGAATATGTGAATGATAAAGAAGACAATGAGAGCTATCAGGCAATCCTTTTACTTTCCTTTCTCTTAAACAAAACATATTTTGGGAAGGTACTTTTAAAAATACCTGTTTTTCATCTACAGAACAACTTTAACAAATAGAGATCTTGATGGAGTAATAGTTCTTTTAAAGATTTTTTTAACTTCTTCCCAATATCAAAAGCCCAAAATAAGTTCTACTCTAGAATGATTTTTCTTTTTATATGAGTAAAAAGAAAATCTACCTGGATATATTTCAGGGGGTGGAGATGGCTATCGCTGTGGCTAGAGATGCAAAGCCCCCAAATGAGAAGCTGGCAGTGGAGAAAAAGAAAGTTTATTTTCTAGTAGGGAAACTTAAATGGACAGAATAAATCTAAGTAAGCCAAAACAGAGCCACTTTATATTGTGTGGGTTTTGTCTAAATTAGGAATGAGTTCTGCTTTAAACATTTGCTTCGAAGTTGGTAAAGAAACCTCACAAAACTGTGAAGCTTTTTTTTGTCCTTAGAAGTACTGTTATACTTAAATTCCAACCAACCAATATAGCTGAGTATCTATTACATACAAAGAATTATGCTAGAGGCTGCAGAGAATAAAAGATAAGAAAAATGTAGACTTCTTGAAGTGCAAAAGATGGAGGTGGAGTGGACCAGGAAGACTAGGAACATACCATAGACCTTAAAGATATGGCCCATAGTAAATGTGCATTTTTAAAAAGGATTTGGGGCTTCAGCATAAAGAAAATGTATTATTTAATGAAGGGTCAGGTAAGGTTTTATGAGAATGTGACATTCTACTTTTTTTTTTTTTTGAGTAGGGATTCCAGCTCTTCTGAAGGGGTACTCTAGGTCCAGTTAAAGGAATGAGTTAAGGTTGAAAAAAAAGTTCAAGTTGTATTATATTTTTTCCCAATGAACCCACACAAATTTAACATACAACTTTGACTGTACAATTATATATGCAACCCATTATATATACATATATAATTAATCGCAACCTGAACTACTATCATGACTATTATTTCTATGTGAAATAATTTGTGATAATATCAATGAACAGGAGAATCATTTGGTTTCCCAGGATTCCAAGTAAATCCTCTTGCACATTTTGCCATTCTAACTATGAATATTTAGAATTTGAAATTTGGGAGTTATTTAAAAGCTTTGAAATATTTATCTGATGTACGCTTTGAACAAATATCGCTTGAGTACCTGTGGTATAAGCCCTGTCTAGGTACTGGAGAAACAAGGATGAAAAAAAGCAAAATCTTCATGGTCATGTAGCTAAAGTTCTAAAGGAAGGAGATGACCAAGTAATGAACAAGGCCAGATAGTGGTACACCAGTAATGTGACTGGAACTGCATGGAAGGATCTTAGGTTCGCAGGCCAGGATCTCTCGAAGTGCTACTTGCCCATGATCTGGGCCTACTGGAACTGAGGGTGAATCACAGTGTGGAGGCCTCTCACTTTCTCTTGCCCTCTCTCTCTCCTTCTAATGGAAGAAATAAATAAACTTAGAAAATATGAATAAGTGTGGGGCCAGCAGGTGGCATGGTAGTTAATTAAGGCTCTGGACTCCCATGTGGTGAACCATGGTTTAAGTCCTGGACCCGATGGCTTGAAAATCATGCCAGTTGTATGTGCATGTGAGCCCAAAATCCTGAGAGGAGACTGGAAGAGAAGGGATTGAAATGTAGCCATGCCCCTCACAGGTGATTTCTTATTTTCACTCTCAGTGTTTCTCTATGTCTCTCTCTGATGGCACATGTGCTCTATGACCAAAACCTAATAAATAAATAAACAAACAAACACACACACACACACAGTGGGCCAGCAGATGACATAGAAGTTGAGATGCCTGGATTCCTTGTAGCCAACTATTTGATTCACAGAGACCAGTATGACTTGAGCAATGTGAGCTGGGGGAGATTGTTGGAGTGGGGAATGGAGGGGTGTGACATCTGAGAGTGTGGGGATGGGAGTTGGGTAGGCTTTTAGAATCTTTGTAATAACTTTGGCATTTCCCTTGAAAATAATAAACTTTGGATGGTCTAAACAGAGGAGTGACATGATCTGACTTATATTTATTTAGATATGGATGACTTGGGCCAAGATTGTCATGACAGAGTGGGAAGAAATGGATGTGTATAGAATATTTGGAAGGAAGGGAGTAAGAAAAAGAAGAGTTAGGGCTTTTTTTTAGCCAGTCTTTCTCTGTGTACTCAAGACTGTCCCTACGCCTGGGAAATATACTTTCATTTTTTACTTAATAAACTATCTTTCCCTTTTGCTGTTGGTGTATTTTGTTCAATTCTTTGTCTGAAACACCAAGAACCTGGATATCACTGCAGAATTTATCCGACAACATACATTGTGGCAAGCGGAGCCAAGAGGCTGCTGCTTTAGCCTACTCCAATCCCATAATGAAGACTCATCTGCCCCTGTTGGAAAACTTGGAGAAACTGAGGCATGAGAAATAACCATGCAATCCTCCAGGGCTCTCCCCTTGGCTACTGACCAAGAGTTTACTCAAAAACCAGAGAGAGAAACCTACACTTTCCTGCTTCAAGTGCAAGATCAGACTATGGGTAAGAGACTGCACTCAGCCACCTCCTGAGTCCTGCCATCATTAATGTGATATGGGAAATGATCCCTGGAACTGGAGGGCTGACTGCTCTCCGGAAGTGGGAGAGTGGCCAGCCAAGGCCCTCATGAGCCACAGGTGAAGAAATTGATGATTATGGAGGCCCCAGGGAGATCGTCTATGTCCCTTCCAAAGAAGTCACCATAACCATTGAGGAATCCTGGGTAACTCTGGATGTTATAGAAGAGAAAGAATCTCAGGACAAGCAGTTAGCGTAATGGCTGTGTTGCTGGACTCCCATGTAGTCAACCGCGGTTCGCGTCCAGGACCGGTGGCTTAAAACTCACGCCTGGCGCGTGTGCGTGTGTGCATGCCCAAGGTCCCAAGAGGAGAATGGAGGAGAAGGGATTGTAGCGTGGCCATCCCCCCTGGGGGGTGATTTCTCACTTCTGTCTCTCTGTCTCTCTCTGTCTGTCTGGCGAGCACACACACCCTATAGCAAAAACCTCTCAAAAAAAGAAAAAAAAAGAAAAAAGAAAAGAACAAGAAAAAAAAAAGAAGAGAAAGAATTTCAAGATGATTGAGAAAAAAATGTATTCCATTGAACTCATTGAAGATCTCTGCTTCCTTTTTAAGAAGAGGAACAATCCTCAAGGGCCACAAAAGATGAGTAATACATTGCTTTTCCTGCTTTTGTGCCTGCGAGGACAAGGAACACTAGATATTTTTCAGGACCAGTTTGTGGAAGATTTGGCACAGGCCTTTAACCATTCTAACCATTATCTGTGCATGTCCTCCTCCCCACCAGCCACCATTCTCCTCCTTTTCTGGGTGGAATGGGCTGATGTAAACCTCACTGCTATTGTAGATATGATAGAAAGTTCTCCTTTCCCAATGAGTAGCAATATACATAATATCATCAAAGGCATTGCTAAGGGCATAGCCAGTGAAGTAAGGTGTCTCAGCTATGATTTTTCTGCTTTTTATTTCTGCTCTGACCTGGAGATATCCATTGCTATGAGCACCTCTCTGTCACCACCTCTGATGTTCAATATTCAAATACTAACTTTCATAGTTTTTCCTTTATGCTTCAGACATAACCTTCCCACTGACACTCAAGTGGCACAGGTGCCCTCCTACAGTTGTAACTATTGATATATCTTCTATATAGGCATCATTAACTGTGAAAGGGCCCGGAATTCCAATAGCCCAGGGGTTCAATCATATAGACATCCAGCAAAGACTAATCAGTTCCTTTCCCTCCTGTGGCCCCTGGAAAAAGCCCAATTTTCTTCTAAGAAAAACTTGACTCAGATTGTTGTCTAAAACTGCCCCTTACCCTGGCTACTGCTCTGAGCTGGTCTTCCCAATTCAACTTCCTTAAGCTTCATACTGCTAGTGCTCTACACCTTAGAAATACAGAAAGATAAATAGAGGCTGAAGGACAACTCATATGGTGTAAGCTCATGGTTGTTCAGGAGACATCTCATCCCACTATATTATACTAGCCGTGTGGAAGGTTAGCATGTCTTTATCCCCTGAAGATGGCCTCTACTTTCTTTGTGGCAACTCAATTTACTTGTGTCTTCCCTTCTGTGGTCAGGTACTTGCACTTTGGTGTATCTTCTTCCCTCTTTGTACACAGCCTCTGGATATGCCTCATTTCCATGAATGGTGACTCACATTCACTGGTTTGCAGAGCAGCAGTAGCTGTTCTTATGCCAGTGCTTGCCATGTGAACTGGCATATCTGGTGCCCTGACAGGAGGGGCACCAGAAACTATAGTCTCTTCCAAAACCTCTACAATCTTAACTGGAACTCAGTCACAATTTGTCTCCTTAGCAGGGATTGTCTTACAAAATAGGATGGGCCTAGACCTCCTCACCACTCAACAAGGTGGCAATGCTTTTCTAAAAGAAGAATGCTGTTTTTATATAAATCCCTCTAAAAAAGTGCAGGGATATATTACTGAATTATACAACATTACGAGGGAGGTCAATTCCCCATCCTCATGGACTTCTGAACTCAAAGACAGCTTGCTTCTGAACAACCCCTTTGATGGCAATTTTGGCTATTGCTACTGTTCAGACTGTCTGCTCAATGTCTTAACAAAGTTCATTTCTTCCCATAAAGAAGCCATTAAACTCTAGCTGCTGGCTCAACAGGGACGTCAACCCCTTGGGACCTCTGCTGAAACCTACTGCAAGTTGACACCAACGACAGCCTGCTCGATGACACACCTCAGTACTCTCTCAACAACCTGCTCCTGAGCCCACTCTCCCACATAGATCAGACAGGGCGAGAGTTCTGTGATCTCTGATAGGTAGAGTCAATGTTCCTTTTTAGCATGAAGCTGTTACAGAAAACGGACCACCCACGTTCAACTCCCCGAGAAGATTTATGGGGATCAAGTCTCTCAGGGGAAAAATGAGACAGGAGAAAGCTAACAAATGGAAATAGGTAAGAAGGTTGGAGCATCTACCTACCCGGCTAGATTGAAAAACTGACCAGGGCAGAAAATTCCCTGCCCAAGATAATGTAGACAAGAGTAGAGTGGAGGATGTCTAGATGATTAAGCCATACTTGACATATTTGATGAAAAATCAGTAGGACCAGCCACATTTGATAGAGCCAATGAGATAAATTTGAATGCCCAGTCACATCTGATGGAGTCACTGAGACGAAAGCAACCAGTGGGTTCAGTCAATGATCAACTGACCCAAACTAGACTTAAAAATTATAAATCTCACAGAACGCAACTGTGGGCCTTCTGAGCCATCTCTCTCTGTCTGCTCAGGGCCACTACTCTCTGGAGAGTATTTTCATTTAAACTACTTTTTCCTTTTAGGATTAAAGAAAAGAATCAAGATTTTGGGCTTAACTTCCAGGAGGAAAGGCGGAGTGGAAGGGAATAATAGAGAAGCCAAAACTCAAAGCTGAGTGATGATCTACAAAGTTGACCCCAAATTTTCTCATCTGAGAGGTGGCGGTTTTCGTAAAAAGTGATGATGGTCAGATGGGATGGCTCAAATCACTTATACAGCTATGGCACTGCCACATGCACATGTGAGACCCACCATTCTGAAAGAACAAAAGGTGAAACAGCCTTCATGCAAAGCTGTGCTCAGAATGGAGGACAACAGGTGCATTTGAACTTTCAGTTATTTCACAAAGTATAAGTTAACAGCCCATACATTTTTATTTAGATAAAATTGTTTTCTAGTAGAGGAAGAGAGAGAGAATAAACAAATGAACAGGTAAATGAAGTCAGGTGTTACCTGGCTGCTGAAGGCCTTTGCTCCTTTAGTTCCAGACTCTCTACAGTAAGAAAGTATTCCCTTCTTCTGGCCAAATTGACATCTAGACTAGTACTGTCCAAATGATATAGAAGGCAAACCCTAAGTATATACATCACACATGCATTAAGAAGGAATAAGAAACAGGAAAAATTGATTTTAATAGTATATTTTATTTTTCCAGTATTTGCAAATATTGTCATTTCAATATGTAATTAATATACAAAGTAGTAATAAGGTATTTTCTGGACTCTCATACTAAATATTAAGAATCAATTATTTATTTAATACTTGGCGTGTATATTTTATACTTATTTGGAAAAGTGATCAGTAGATAAACATGACTAATAGCTTCCATACTGAACAGGATAGACTAACAGATTTGGGGCCAATTCTTTCACACTTAGGAACTACAAAAAGTGACCCAACACTTTATGCAACTGGGTAAGTTCTCTTAAGAACATACATATGTAAAAATTTGCTATCTATAGATTTTGGTTATATTAATATAGTACTAGACATAGCTCTGCATTGTCTTGTCAAAGGCATGACTCATTTGATAATCATTAGAAAACAACCAAATGGAAAAAACAACTTTCTCTTTTCCTACTTTCTGCTTTTTGGGAATATATCTTACAAATGAAAGATGATGGGGAAAGTCTCATTTCGGAGCTAGTCTCTGTGTGTGTTTATGATTTCTGAAAGATGGGTGGCCCTGTTGTTTAATGCCATAGAAACAGCCTTAGCGTTCCTGGCCCCAGGACATAGCAGATTGCAGCTGCCTAACTGTCATGCCTGTGTGGAGAGACCAGGATAATTATCAGTGTTAAGTAAAAACTATGAGGCCAGCTGGCTATGTAGTGGTAGGGGTGGCTGGGTCTCACATGACTAACTGTTGGTTCGAATCCCAAATCCTGCAGCTTGAGAAATCCACCAGGCAGCAATGCCCAATATCCTGAGAAAAGAATGGAGGAGAAAGGATTGTGGTGAGGCTATCAACCCTTGAGTGTGCCTTTTCACTTTCCCTCTCTTTCTAATTCTCTCTGGTGCATATGCCCTATAGCAAAAACAAAAAAAAGTAAACAAAACAAAAACTACCATAAGCTTTGAATTATATGGGAATAGATTCCTTCTAAAAGAGAATGAGTCTTGGGAACCAGCAGTTAGTGTAATGGCTATGTCGCTGGATTCCCACGTAGTGGACCGCGGTTCACGTCCTGGACCCGGTGGCTTAGAACTCAAGCCGGGCGCGTGTGTGTGCATGCCCAAGATCTCGAGAGGAGAGTGGAGGAGAAGGGATTGTGGCGTGACCATCCCCCCTGGGGGGTGATTTCTCGCTTTCTGTCTCTATGTCTTTCTCTGTCTGTCTGGCGAGCGCACGCGCCCTATAGCAAAAACCTCTCAAAAAAAAAAGGAGAATGAGTCTTAAAGTTCTGTATATAATCATTCATTATAAAAAATTATTATGGCAAAATAATTTATTATGACCAAGAATATATTTCTTTTGAGCACAGGGGATATTTAATGCAATGGAATTGTGAGCCTTAAAAGCAAACAAATTATAATAATTTGTTTGAGGGGAATGCTAAAATATAGGAACTGGGAAAGTGTGTGGGAGGAGAGAGAGGGGAAGAAAAACCCACTTGTGAGGAGGTCTTTAGGGAGGAAAGTGAAAGGACAAAGGCAAACCTACCCTCCTTCGCCATTTTATCCAATGTGCGCTCCCTCCCCAGGGAGCCTGCAGCTCCCTAGACCCTGTCCAGAGCTGCAAGGGCAAGGTAATTGGTGGGGAAGGGGAAGGAGGAATGAGGCAAGTCCTGTCCAGAGCTGGCAAGGGCAAAGGTAGATGGTGGGGAAGGGGAAGGAGGAATGAGGCAAGCTTATTTCTCATACATTCCACCAACTGGAGTGGTGAGCTGTGAATATCTTCTTTTTACAACAAATCGATCGTAGTGAAGCTTGTATATTAGGTAATCAGACTATTGGGTGCAGAGAGGAAAATAGCAAACATTTGGGGCCTACTCAGTACCAAGTACTTTAGGATGAACTGTGGTTTGTTTATTAATGTGTGTGATAAAATGTTTTTAATTGCATAGATTTTAAATGAGCTCATGCTGATTACAAAAATCAGTTGTATATGACTCTAAAGCACAGATGAGATGGCTTAGATTAAAGGAGGGTAAGTGATTTGGAATGTGGGAGAGATTAGATTTGAAACTAAGCTTTGTCTCTTTCTCAGAAGAGCCATTTCCAGTCTGTGCCATTCCTTTAATTCTGAAGAAACATCAGATTTCAAAACGTCGTCATTGGGTTGGAGAGTCAACATGGTCAAACAGAAAGAGACTTAGTGGCCAACTTTGGTCTTGCCCCAGCTTTACAGCTCTCCGTTCACTTTGGCAATTTGTTTATCCTTCTTCTTAATTAAAATGCGTGTGTGGGATTTTATAATTTCCATTTCACAAGTTCCAACGTTCTATTCTATTTACTGTTTTAGACACTATTTTAAAACTATGGTGAATTGGGGCCAGTGCTGTGCTACGGCCTGGTGATTAAGGCAGCTAGTTTCCTCATGGCTTACTGCACGGTATCAGTTTGGGGCCTGGAAGTTTGCGTTCTGGACCCAGCAGCTTGAGAAACACACTGAGCACATGCGCATGTATTGGTCGAAATGCTGAAAGGCAGGAGAGATGGAGGAGCAAGGAATGCAATGTGACCATCCACTGTGGAGGGTGCTTTTCCCCTCTCTTTCTCTATCCATTTCTCCATCTCTCTTCAGCGAGCACAGCTGCCCTTTAGCAAATTAAAAAGAAGAAAAAGAAGACGATGACGAAAAGAGGAAGAAAAACAACTATTAAAAATTGTTTAATATTTATACCTACACATAGAATCCTCTTCCTTCACACAGCGTTCTGAGGAAACCCAAATTGAAATAAACATATAGCAACCGAGATGGCACTTCGGTGCTTCCTTCTCTTTCGTTTCTTTGCTATTTTGCGTATTTCGATTTCTTAACTTTATTCCAAAGCTGTTTATTTTTCTTGCAACTATGAAACACTTATCATGGACCCTTCATTAGTTAATGGGAAAAAAGTTATTGAGCACCCGTGTGCCTTCCACAACCTTTCTCACGAGACTTTCGCAAAGTTTTACCCATTTTCCACATCTTCGTAGGAGCTGTTCACCGCCCTTGATTTTCCTTACAACCCTCTCCATTCTTTCAGACCTATCACAAATATCACTTCCTCTGCAAAGCTTGCCCTAGAGAACTTCCACTTTTGCATTCGTCACACTGCCCTGTAATTGTTTGTTTACACATCTGTTTCCTCAACTAGACTCAGGGTTCCCTGAGGTCGGAAATCTTGTCTTGTTCAACTTTGCAGTTTCCTGTTGGCTACAGAGGAGTCCAGAGCCAGAAAGGTGGCCCACCCTTTGCAAGTATGTGGCCCAGTTTCAGAGGCGTTTTCCTGCCTCACCCCGCCTTTGCCCTTTCTCCTTCCTTGGCTTTTCTATCTTATCTGCTTCCAATTCCTGTTATCAGGCCCCTTTGTTTGTATCTTTATAAGTCATCTGAAAAAATTTTCTAAACAACTCAGATGGTTTAATGAGGAAAATATTCATCTATGTATTCCTAGGGCTTAACATAGCACTGGTACCTAGAAAATACTAAGATAATAAATGCATGTTTACTAAATGCTATAATAGCATAATAATAGCAATAGTAATCTTATCATGGACTAGACACTATCTTATGCAGTTTAAATACATTAATGGTATTCTTTTCCTAACTTAGGAGCAGAAACTATTATCATTTCCATTGTATACATATAAAAAAATAAGCCTCAGAAAGTTTAAAGATGAAAGGAACTGGACTCCCACATGGCCAACTGTAGTTCAAGTCCTGGACCTGGTATCTTCCTTTCTCACTTCCCTCTCTCTCTGGTGAAATTGGAAAATAATAATAATAATAAAGTTAGTATAAAATAATCCTTAAGAGAAAAGACACTATTGATTGGTCAGAAAAGTCATGACCAATTTTTTTCTGTTTTTATTTGTTTTTTTTTACAATGATTATTTTTAAAATTTAACTTTATTTTTATTTATTTATTTATATTTATTTATTTAAATTTGACCAGCGTGGGACAGAGTTAGGGAGAGAAAGAGAGAAGGAGATGGAGAGTGAGAAAATAAGCCACCAGGTCTGGGACTCAAACTGTGGTTGGCTATGTGGGAGTCTAGTGCCTTTAACCACCATGCCACCTGTCAGCCCCTCTTTTTGTTTTCTTTTAATGCAAAAATGCATCATGACTTTTCTGACAACCCAGTAATACAGTGCTATGGTTTGTGTGTCTCCTCAAAATTCATGTACTGAGTTGGTTGTGACAGAATTAAGAGAGCAAAAATTTAATCAGACTACGGTGCTGAAAGGTTAGGCCCAAGCTCGTTGATCAGGGCTCCATGACTGACTCTTCAAGTCAAAGAGAGGGAATGAAACAGACAGATTGGTGGACACAGACACTCTGCTCTGCTCTCGCTCTTGTGATACGATGTATCTGGACTCTGTGAGACCCCCACCAGATGTGGCCCCCTGAATAAACCTCTATTTTTACAAATCATCCATTTTCAGGACTTTTCATTTATTCGTTATGGAACAGACTACATAATTTGAAAATGGCAAGGTCAATTTTCAAACGAACGTGATATGACAGGAAAGCGAATTTATTTCTTAGTTGAACCATCCCTATAATTCCGTAGATAAAAATGACGCATGTTCATTTAATACATGAGGACTATGAGCCAAGTACAATTTTGTTTTCACATACAAGTTGATGTCGTGATTCTTTTTCCTTTAATTCACAGGTGTCCATTTTATGATTTATTTGTCACCTGAGGCTGCTCTGTTCCTCCTCTCTGCAGGTAATACTGACAGCAGGAGCACAGAACTGAGCAGCACATGACTCTGCCAAAGGCAGAGGATGAATGTGCCAAAGGCACTGAAACCCTTTGATTACACACACACACAAAATGGAATCAGCAGCAAATTTCCTCATTTTAACTCAGGCTGTGTTGCAGCAAAAAATTTCCCCTAATGATTTTTTTTCTAAAATTTAATTACTTATTTTAAATCAAGAAATACGTAGTGTCTATCTTATCTATGTACATGTTTTGAAATATGTTGCACGTAGAGGAATGCTTACATTGAGTTAATTAGCATATGCATTACCTCACATACTTACCTTTTTGTGTGGTGAGTACAACCTCCAATAATTACTTAACTGACTGAAAATGTTTAAGAATCCTGAATTCTCTGGGCAAAGCGAGTCTTGCTATGGAGGAGAAGCTGGAGGAAGAGAGGTTCCTTCCCTTGTCTAGCCTTCTGGTCATCTTTCTGAAGTAGTTCTTGCTTTTCACAACCTCTACTTCTAAATCTCTATTCCTGTTTAAGACATTACTTAAGTGACTGAAAATGTTTAAGAATCCTGAATTCCAGTTCTCTGGGCAAAGCGAGTCTTGCTATGGAGGAGAAGCTGGAGGAAGAGAGGTTCCTTCCCTTGTCTAGCCTTCTGGTCATCTTTCTGAAGTAGTTCTTGCTTTTCACAACCTCTACTTCTAAATCTCTATTCCTGTTTAAGACAGTGTCACTAGACTAGTTCTGTACCTCCCTTTCCTCCTCCGTGAAAGGGGGACAATAACAGTAACTGGCTCACAGAGGAGAAGCAGGAAGATACAGGATAAAATATGACCTCTGTGGGAGAAGGCAGGACAAGATGGAGATACTATGGGGAAGCTCAATAGATGAATATGAGTAAGCCAGGTGAGTGGTGGGGGAGGGGCAGAAAAGAATGGGACTATTTCCTGCCTCAGAATAAAGCAAGGGTGGGCTGATTTCTGAAGGTCATTCTTGAGCTTTCTTAAACAGCAAATGAAGAATATGACTCCTACGCTCTTGCTGCAAGTGGAAGTTGCTGATAGTAGGCGAGGGGTAAGGGAAGCAAGCCCTAATCCCCATTCTCAGCTAACCACCAGTCACCCTTAACTGCAGTAACATTATGAATGTGCCACTAGTAAAATGACACCATTACACATATTCTATTATATAAAGTTGAGTCATTCATTGGATATTTTTATATGATCGTAGATTCTAATCTATGCCTTTGAGATGTTGGCTCTATCACTCCAGATAGAATAGCAAACTGACCGTGAGTCACCCTGAGGTGGGGCGGTGTTGGCTAATTTGTCACTATCCTGATGAGACTTTCCCT
>NW_006160040.1:9051363-9076131 GCF_000334495.1 Tupaia belangeri chinensis | reverse complement strand
AAGTCCTGCAGTCACAGACCTAGGAGGGACCTTGGGAGCCATGTAATTCCTTTCTTAGCTTCTCAATCATCACCGGTAGATAAGGAGATCAAAGCCCAAGTACTGCAGTGATTTGAGCGCCTGAATAAGAGGGTCTCCAGTCAGTTGCCATTTCTAGCTCTGTCCTTAGCATTTGCTAACCACTTAACCATGGATGAATCTCTTAACCTTTAAACACTAAGCAGTGCTTTCTGAGTTTAGTGAATTAAAAAAAACTTTAACCTCTGATCCTTGCTTTGTGAACTGTGAAGAACATGGACATATACTTTACAAATAGCTTTGTTGTTTCTCCAGTGAGAGGAATTTTCTAAATGACCATCTTCAGGCTAAGCAGGTTGAGTTTGTAGACAAGGCTGACTACATCATTCATCTCAGTGGCACCACATGGAATGAAGGATTGTAATGCCAAGGGAAGACAAATGGTGACAGCTTCAGGCACACACACAGTCACCCAACTATGCTGGAGATGGATGGAAAAGTCCATCTGACCAGAATTATCTTGAATAAATCTAGCTTCCTGGAGATGGATCCCTTTTGGTTAAAGAGCTAACCTATTCGAATAGAATCATCTCTGAGAATGTTAACCCAATGTAGCCCTATCAGTCTCTTACACCTTGGTGTGACTTTGTTGAAGGGCGATAATGAGAACACCTGATTGAGGAAGGAGCCAGCCTGAGTGGGAGGGTCACAAAGGCTCCCTTTCCCAAGAGCATCCTGAGGAAGGCCTTTATTATTCCAGGAAAGAGAAGGCAAGATCAAGGGAAAAGAAAGATTAGAGAGCAATAATGGCAAAATGGAGCTATTTCACAATGTGCTAAAGGCAAAGGCAGGTTATTAAGCTATTATATAAAGGAAGAACTCTCTCATAAATAAATATTATTTTTAGTCTCTCCTCTTCTTCCTTTTTCTTTCTTTTTGAGAAGCCCAAGTCAGTATTTTCTAAGGAAAATCTCTGCATTCCAAGTGACCAAAAGTTTTGTTTTGGCTAAAAACATGGATAGAAAAAGTTAGACAATTAGTAGATAGTGAGTTCTACCTTGTAATGTCAAAGGCAATTGTTATGGGTCCTTTTATGCAAAAAAAAAAAGGGAAAATTTCCTTTATCTTAAACCAATGTTTTTAAAGATAGCTTTATTGAGTGTATATATCATACAATACACCCATTTAAAGGGCATTTGATTTGGGGTCTATTTACATTTTTTTTTATAAATTATAATTTTTTTTCTAAATTGTGGCTAAAAATATATATATATAAACAAAACTTGCCATTTAACCATTTTTAAGTGAATGTACATTGAATAGAGTTTTTAAACTCCATTTTATAAAGGAGTACTATGCGTTACTTCATGCTTGTAAGTATGATTATGAAAAAAAAAAAAGATAAAGATGCTGGAACATAAAAGATTAGTTGAAAAGGCCACTGAAATGAATTCTGTAAATGAGCAGCGACTCACTAACTGGTCTTAGGAGACTTCATTATTTCCAGGAGCTCCCTCTTAGGGGCATGGTAGATCCCAGACCCCCTCAACATCTTCCCAGAAACAATCCTCCAGGGTCGTTACCAAAAGAGATAGCAGTTCTAAACAGCCTACCCTCAGGCAGGTTACCTAGTAAAATTCTGGGTGTCAAGTATCTGGGGAACTAAATTCAATTAGAAGCAACTAAATGGAGATTTGGAATCAGGGCAGGAAGGAGCTAATCTAAACTTTTTAAAATCGGGGAAGCAAACAGATGAATTGGAAGGGAGAGGAGACCAAGTATTCTGACAAACAGCCTGGAAACTTCCAGAAGATGACCTGTCAAGATTCAAAACGGAGTTGCATGTTTTGAACTATTTCATGAAAATGGCACCATGATTATTTAAATCTTTCAAATTAAGGGACTTTTGCTGTTGCTAGCTTCAAAGAATTTCTCTTGCCCTCTCTGCTGCCTAAGTGGTATCTCAGGACCCTCAGCTTTTCCTACTACACTTGACCATTTGTAAGGGATTTGGACCTCTCTCCTTTCTACCATGTCCACTAAGACCCTGAAATAATTTATTTGGCTTTCCTTTGTGTGTAGTAATGATAGCATTTCTTTCCTTTTTATTTTTTTAAGAATTATTTTGTTTAACTTTATTTATTTATTTATTTATATTTTTAATTTGACGAGAGAGAGAGAGAGAGAAAGTGACAAAGCAACCAACAGGTCTGGGACTCAGACTGCAGTTGATCATATGGAAGTCTAATATCCTTAACCACCATGTCACCTGCCGGCCCCAATAGTATTTATTTTTTTCTTTAACTTTTCATGCAAATGACTTTTTCCCCTGATGGGATTATAGACTCTTCAATAGGAGGCATCTCTCTTGAAATACACACACACACACACACACACACACACACACACACATACATAATTCCATTTGTTGCTGTTGTTTTTATTTTAAATTTGACCTGAGAGACAGAGAGAAAAAGAGAAAGGGAAAGCAGGAAAGCAAGTCACCAGGTGGTCCAGTACGTGAACTAGAGTTGGCCATGTGTGAGTCCAGCGCCTTAAACACCACACCACCTGCTGGCCCAGGAGGTATCTCTTTTACAATTCTGTCACCCTCAAAGCTTTTAGCCTGGTGCCATGTTTATAATATTTGAGCAGTTCTTAACCAGGAGATTTTATCAAAATCATCTCATGAGCTTGTTTTTAAATATGTGCGCCCCCTTCATACCACAGGAACTTTGGCTCATAATATTGAGAATTTTCTGCAGGTGATTCTGACCAGCAATGTTGAGCAGCTCTGAGCCACTCTTCTACATGGTTCTAGTCCTTGAGTTGTTGATGGCCTTGAACAATCATTATCTGAGGCTTTCTGGTTCAAGACTTCATGGTAGCAGAATTCTTGTGTTTGATCCAAATTTTTGGCTGAAAATCATAATGGCTGACAATTGCTGAGCACTTCTCTGGCACTGTTTTAAGTGCTTAGTGCACATGGTCTGCTGTAATTCCTCCAACAAGTTCCAGAGGGAGGTCCTTATCATCTCTCTTAAATAGCAAAGGAAATTGAACTTTGGAAATATCTAGTAACTTACTCATCCCAAGTCAGACTGTTGGTGAGTAGCAAAGTCAAGACTGCAACCTAGGGCTAGTCAGTCCTCCTGGTAAGTCAAGATGCTCAGAGGGGAAGAGAGAGTCAGAGTGAGCACCTTTGGGGCACAGTGGTGATGTTGCTGGACCCACATGGGGAAGGTTCTGGATTCCCTGAGGTTCGGATGTGCATGAGTGCCTGTAATCTGGCCCAACTGAGGTCAGGGATAGAGTCAGTGTGAGGGTCTATTAGGAGTGCTTCTGTTTCTGTCTCTGTCCCATGGAAGAAATTAGCAGTAAACTTTAAAAACACAAACATAAAACGAAATGAGTACCTCTGGTCATTCCATATAAGCCCCTGGTATGGACAGGTTACTGACATCAAGAATTATATCAGCAAAGCTCTGAGCCAGTTCACCCTGAAGAGCTATTATTCCTGATTTCTAGTGGCTGTCAATCTGGAGGAAGAGAGTGGCCTGACACCTATGATATGAGGTAGGTCCCCAAGAGCCATGTAATAACATTAGCAATAAAACAAATCTGAGAAATTTTTATAGTTTAAGCTTCTAAGCAACTGGATCAGTTTGTTTCAGATACAATTATACCATTGAAAATAGACCAGAGTAACAGGATACACATTATGAAAATCTACCTTTATTTTTATTTGATTTTTTAGAGGTTTTTGCTATAGGGTGTGTGCAGTCACCAGAAAGACAGAGAGAGACAGAGAGACAGAAAGCAAGAAATCATCCCCCAGGGGGGATGGCCACGCTGCAATCCCTTCTCCTCCATTCTCCTCTTGGGATTTTGGGCACGCACGCACAAAATCTACCTTTAAAATTTTTTTTTTTAAAGCTTATTTTGTCATTTCAGACTTTTAGCTGTTGAGTGAGGAGGGTTTTCAGGTCTCTTGGAGTAGCTTTGAGGAAACAATGCTTACTCACACCCCCAGAGCAAACACACCAGTCCTCCTAGTGCCATTGTAACTAATCTGTTTACTCCAAACACTCAAAATGGAGTTTACAGGGCAGCTCACTGAGGTCTTGTTCACTTAAGTGCTGTGAGTGATGTCAATTATGGCTTTGTAAATTGTATTGGCCTTTTGGCAAAATGACAGGCAGCTATCAACGCGGACAGAAGATGAATCCCATAACTCAAGAAAGGCAAGGATGTTTGCAGAAGTAAAACTTTCAAGGAGCTTAACAGGCCTCAACACTATGGCAAGCATTATGGCCTTAGATTCCTTCATATCAAAATTCCCTGGTGCACAAAAAAGATATTAATTAGGTCCCATGACTTGTATATTCCTTTCTAAATTTTCTTTTTTGTCATTGACTGCGTCTTTTGAAAAGATTGAAGCATAAATTGTATTCTAAAAATGTGTTACTTGAGAATATACTTTAAAAAATATTTTTATATTAAAATTAAGCAAAAAATAAATTTAAAAATATTTAATCATGTGTTCAGAGGTCAGGCATGAAAAAGAAGTAATTGATTCAGAAGAGGCATTTAGTGTTAACTCAAGATCAACAGGTTAGCAGAGCATTCACGTCAGTGTTTCTCAAAATGTAGGCTTCAGACCACCTGCTTTAAAATATTTTCTAAAAACCAAAACAATAAAAACTACCTGAGACAACATGAACCGAACTCTCTGGGAAGAGAGTGTGCTTCTCTGCATTTTTAAATGAGCTTCCTATGAGTCAGTCATGTTTTCTAGATCTTTCTATTATTTTTTATTCAAAGTGATATGCTGTAGATACTAGAGGCAGTATAGAAGGGAATGGGTAAGAAGAGGTGGGCAGGAGGTGATCAGGGAAAAAACAAACAAAATATATAACAGGTACAAAAATGAAGTTATCTGTTGATAATAATGTATATAGTAATGTCATTGACTTGACTAATGTGCACCATATTCATGCTGGGAAAACCATGTTGTGCACTGTGAAGACGCATAGTGGTTAGATGCAAAAGAAAAAAAACATCTTGAGGAAAATTAAAAAATAATGAAGAAATTGAAATATAGCCATGGTAAAGAATTTTAAAAAAGTGATATGCTGGAATATCCACAGCTGTGAGCAGCCACGCTTTTCCACTGTGGCTGTCCTTATAGCCACAACAGGGGTTTCTAACCTTTGTGTGTCTCCCAATGAGGATCTGGTAAACGTATAGATTCTTTTTTAGAATAATGCTTACAAATGCATGAATAGAACACCTAGAATTATCAAAGAAACTAATTACATTAAAATACAGTTATCCAAAATGTGACATAATGATACCTGCCTTTTTAATGAGTAGACTAAATAATGATGCCTAATGGTAGGTCTGAGGGCTATTTGAATTTCAAAGTAATGAGCATAAATAAAATTTTGATATATCTTCAAAAATTAATATAGCTACAAGTTCTATTTCTATTGCTAATATCCCTGATCTATGGCATACACTCAAAATGGGAGGAAAGGCTAAATGTCAATCAGAGGCTAGTAAAAAATTAAGATGTAGACCTTCTTCTTATTGGAGTTCCTAAGATCCCAGAAATCTAATCTCAAGTTTATTCACCACTAAATTTGGCCCACAGGTTAGAATTCCCAATTTAGACAGAGAAAGAGGTAGAGTCAAGTGGAAATTTCTGTTCCATCCCATTTCAAATAGTTCATTTCTGAGAAATTTCTTCTGGGCAGCAGACGCACAAAAGCTATCCTTCAGCTAGCTTTCCCACTTGGACCACTTGCTTTTGAGACCTGTGAAACAAGCTAATTTTCCCCTGGTTACTTACCCTGAGTTGAGGGAAGGGTGAAAAAAAAATGGCTTATATTATGCTGGTGAAAGTTTAGTTTTGGGACGTGGGGGCAGGAGTCAGAAGTTAGGAGTGTGCAAATAAGCCACATATCAACTTATTAAGTCCTCCCCAGAGGCCCTCAGCAGTGGTGGCCTCACCTTGTGAAGAAGAAAGACATGCTGAGAGCCCAGAGGATCTCTCTGGTCAGTGAAGGATTTGGTTCTGCCAACACTCAGTTCCAGCCATGGCACAGAGCTTCTGAGTGAATGTGGGCCCTTTACTGTAACCCTTGTCATTCCCTTAGCAGTGAGCTCTCTGGATGGCCTCCTGATGGTGAGGCAGTTCACCACAGAGAAAGAAGACTCAATTAATTGGGCCTCAGGAAATAGAGTTTCCATCCTGGCACTGATGTTGACAAATTGTGTGACAAGCACAGATCCTTTTCTATGCTTCCGCTCTGGATTCCTCAACTAGAATCTAGAGGGTTATATTAGTGGAGCCTCATATTTAGCAATTATGTCTATCTGCTTGAGGTGCCATAACTAAACACCATAGACTAGGCTGCTTAAACAATAGAAATGTACAGTTCTTCTAGAGTCTGGAAGTCCAAAATAAAGGTGTTAGTAGTGTTGGTTCCTTCTGAGAGCTGTGAGGCCATTCCAGGCCTCTCTCTTTGGCTTGTAGATGGACTTCCTCTCCCTACATCTTATATTGACTTCCTTCTATACTTCTGCCAGTGCCTAAATTTCTCTTTTTTATAAGGATATCAGCTCTCTTGGGTTAGAGCCCACCCTAATGGTCTCACTTTTAACTTGATTACCTCCATAAAGACTATTTCCAAGCACAGCAAGCTACTGGGGATTAGGACCGCCATCGTGTGAATTTTGGGAGAAGGGCACACAAGTCTATCCAAACAATGATCTTTTAGTTCTCCTGTATATTAGATGGCACTAGATAATCATTTAGATCTCCTGGGTATATCAATCAATTGTGAGACTTTTCTACCAATTAACAGCCAGAGTTTGGGTTTCCAAGACACTGAAAGGATATTGTGGCCTGTCCTTGGCAGCTTTCTGCAGTTGCCAGAGAAGACTTGTTTGGAAACACACATTCTTCACCCCACAAAGGAAAAGCAAGAAAAATGTCACTTTAATCCCTTGGGAAGTCAGACTGGTTATGAGTACAGTACTCATTAAACAAAGCAAACACAAAGTCTTCCCTCGGATGAATCCAGTTCCAGGTTGGTTCAGACTTATGTGTAGGAGGAGAGGCAGGAAGTTAAAGGAGCAGATTTCCCATCCATGAGGAGAATCATGGTCCCCCAGACCCACACCCTTTCAGCCCCACCTTAAACACTCGCCAAGCACCTTAGTAATGGAGCCGACACTAGCTTATAAATGCTTCACCTGGGCTTCAGCAGTTCAGTTGCTGGGTGTTCCTCTGTATGTTATTTACTCTGCGGCACTTTATCTGTGTTAATAAACCATCTACTTGCTTCCCTTGCCAACTTCAATATGAGATCATAGAAATCTAAAAAAGAAAAGAAAAAAAAAGGAAAGAAATCAAGTGCCAAAGTCTAAAATTCTTATGTATAGAAAAAAAGAGGAAAAAAAAAGCTGACTTTCTAAGCTAAAACATTTTCTATCTGGGATAGAACAACTCCAAGGTAGTTTTTAAAAGCAAAACCCAAATGAAGAGATGTCTTTTAGCTCCCGAGGAACTTTGTACAGAATGTAACTGTTATAAAGTCTTGGTGATTTTGATTTTATTACCATTTTCATATTTATTTAGCATGTTAATATATATGTATCATGAGCTATGAATGTGAACAATTGAGAGCCATCTAAATATACTCTATTAGAATGCGATAAAACTTTCAAATCTATTTGACTTGTACATTTTTAAGCACTAGGATTTTCCATTAAAGTCTATATAAAACTGTGTCAAGCATTCTTTTTCCCCCCACATGGAAGGGTATTTTATTTTTCTCCAGGACACGTTTCTTTAGCTTTCCTCATTTTCTAAATTTTCAGTGTTTTTTTATTTTATTTTATTATTTTATTTTATTTTTAACAGGGCCTCTCCATGTCACTGTCCTCCTGCTTCATCCTTCCAGCTGGGATCACAGGTGTGAGCTGCCACACTTGACTCTTTTTCAAAAAGGCCAGCCTTGAGCTCTTGATCTTCCTCCTCAGTTGTGATCTATTTTATTTTAGTTTTTGTTCTGTCAACTTTAGAAAATATTTTTTATTTTTATGTATTTTTGTCTTCATGCTTTATTTTTACATCACTCCTAGAAAATGTAGTTGTAATGTACATGTCTAGCCGTCACTCTGCTTCATGTCTTTCAGACGCTAATCTCTGACAGTTGTCTGCAGCTTGTTAGCTGTTGTAGTTGTTGTCTAACCAAGACTGCGAGCTCCTCAGAGCAGGTGTAGCATCACGCAGTGCTCTGCAACCTACTCTAGATACTTCCTCTTAGGCTCTGAGTACTGATAGTGCAGAAACTGTGTGATTAGATTATGCATCTGTGGCAGACAGTATATCCTGCAGAAGACAGCCTATAGCTAGGTTAGGGTGTGGTCAAGCACCACGGATAGTCAGATGTAGTAAAAATGGTTAAGCAAAGTGAAGGTTGGAAACAAGTTTATTGGAAGGGGTAAAGGAACCTAAGCTTCTTGCAATTTATCTTTTACTGCCAAGAAGTTACATATAAACTCACAAGCTTTGGAGACTTACACTGTTAGAGATATGCTGAATATGGGGTAGGTGGCGGTGCACTAGTAATTCAGCTGAACCCACATGGGGAAGGTCCTGGATTCACTTCCCCACACATCCCTGAGCATGCCAGTGCATGTACATGTGCCTGTGATCCGAGCTGGCTGAGACTGGCAGATTGTGGCATAAAGACCTTACCCTAACACGGTACCTTTCTCCCTTCACTTCTCTTCTACCCATCTGCCTTTTCCTCATAGAAGGAAATAGGTAAACAGAGAGAGAGATCATGACCAATAGACTGAACAAGGAAATAGGAAATCCGATTTGGGGCAAGAAGTCAATGAATGCTTGGAAAAACGTGGTAGTAGAGCCAGCCCTAGAGCCTGGTGATCAAGGCGGGGTGGGGTGGGGACAGAGTCTGCATGGCCAACCACTGTTGGAATCTTGGCCTTGGCAGCTTGAAAGCATGCTGGGAGCATGTGTGTCCCTGCCCAGAATCCCAACAAGATGAAGGAATGGAGAAGGGATTGCAGTCTTACCATAGCCCATCTCTCTCTGCCTCCTGTCTTTCTCTGGCAAGCACCTGTACCATTTGGCAACTGAAAAAAAAGAAAAAAAGAAAAACATGGAGGAAATATACTGTCCCACTTGGAAATGGAAACTGATCCTAAGTGAAAATCTTTCCTCTCTATATTGTTATGGCTATAATTGCCATGTCTCCAAGAGCTTGGAAAGTAACAAATTGGAAACAGAAATTTGGGGGGAGATTTCACTTCTTTGGTGTCAGGTCACTTCTGGGCTCTTCTTCTTGAACTTTAAGAATGCAAAAGAACTATCCTCAGAACACTTAATCATGGGCCAAATCTGTAGTGCCATGGTAATGTGCTGCTTGAAGAAGCACTGAATCCTAGAGAGTGGCCTTTAAACTCCTAGTCCAGACAGCCAAAAACACCTGGGCACATGCATGACTGTCCGGGATCCAGAGAGTCAGGGGACAGGAGGAAGGAAATTGGGGTGTGGCCAGATCCTGGCTGAGACTGACAGGGTGCTAATCTCTCTTTTGCTCTATCATTACTAAAGAAAAAAAAAATTGAAAATGTGTATTAGGTATTTGGGGTCCAATATATATGCAATTTTTAAAACTTTTTTGTTTTTTAATGTCAGAGGGTGCTTGGGTGTACAGAGTCAGAAAGTGCGAGAGAGAGAACTTCTCAATGAGGCCTGGTCATGTCGAAATACTTTTTCCTACAGTTCTCCATCCTGTGGGGACCCTGGGCACATGCACATGGGCTGGCATGAAACTGAGAGAGCCAAGATTAGAACACGGGTGGGCCTTGTGGAATCTGGCTTTCTTTGGGTAGCATCTACCACTCCATGGGATCCAATATTTATAATTACCCAAAGAAGGCTTCTCTATTCCTCCTCAAAAACCAAAATCAGATAAATGGGGAGAACATTCTCAAAAACTTAAAAAAGAATGAAGAGTTAAGAGATTTTTAAAAAGTTTATGGTAGGAAAAAAAGCCTCCCGTGGAGATTACTCGTGGGACCTATGGCCTCTCGGCTGTGGAGTGAGCCACCACAGGGAGATGCTGTGTGGAGTATGGAGCTAGAGCAAGTTCTCACCACCCTGCGGGGCCAGGATGCGAGAACTGTTCAGATGTGGGGCTTTGATGCCAAAGACAGCCATGTGCATGTCATTTGGCTGTGAGCGCTCCTGAATCTCAGTGCTTCCTGGGGATTTTGTGCTCGGCAGGAATGAAAGACGTGACAGCACAGGGACTAGAGAGGCTATCACTTGGGCTGACTCTGGCAGCAGAGGAGTTAGTGACCCCTTCCAGTACAATGTGACCTCATTGGGAGGATGTTAGCAGCCTTTGGTGAGATCCAGGGAAGGTCTTTCTCCCGAGGAACAAACAGGCACAAGAGGACATCAAGGTGGCAAAATGAATGATGCTAACTTTTCAGCTTTCCTGGCGAGCTTTCTGCAGTGGCAGGGTTAGATTAAGATTCGCTAAGCAGGTCTGGCAGAGCTGCCTACGCTAGCCCATTAGGGGACTTAGGCCACTTTTTAAGATCACCTAAGATAAAATTAAATCAAAATAAGGTTGGGAATGCCCAGAGCCTTGTGGAGAAATGTTATACCTGAGAAGATAATTTAATGGTTTTGAGGATAAAATGACCACGTTTTAGTATTAAAATTGGAATATGGGAACTAGGTGGTGACGAAATGATACAATGTCACTCTACAACACAGACCCATTTGGGAAGGTTCTGGGTTTCCAGAGACCTGAGTACACTGGGGTTGGCTGAAGACGGTGGTGGACTGCAGAGTCAAGACCCTTTTGGAACTGTCTTTGTCCCTTCCTCTGTCCTTCTTGCTTAAGGTAGAAATAAATAAATAAACTTAAAAAAATTGGGATAAGCATTAAAACCGAGGGAACCCTGATTTAATATCTTTCCAACATACTGCCTTCATACAAATTCGATTGATCATTTGAAAAGGTCCTTAAGAAATCGATCAGGAAATTGCACTCTGAAAGCTTTACATAGGATTAGTAGTTGTGTCACTGTTTCTGATTCTATGATATACATAAGCACTGACCATCAAGAATGTTAAACAGATGGAACTGTTTTCCCTGACTATAATCAGGCTTTGTTCTCTTGTAGTTCACGTTGCTAGTTTCAAAATATTTTCTTGGTAGTTTTATATCGTTGTTTGTAACATAGTTTGTTTTTGTAACAAGCCACAAAGCACATGACTCATTTGGGATTACTTTGTCCTTGACATAAAGTCTAAGCAATTGTAGTTTAAAATTCTTAGTTATAATTATTATTCAAATTGAAATTAAAGCTAGGAATTTCATGTGAGCAAATAGAAATGATTAGAATTGAAGATATTTTAAGATATGTTGCCAAGAATAGTTTATGAAAAAGCTGTCACAATTTTCATAGCTTGATTTCTATGTAAGCCATTTTGAATTTTTTTTTACCGTTATTACATCTTTCATCTTTCATAAATGAAGGTGGCCTTAGTAGACAGATTGCTATTCCTATTTGCAAACCTATTTGATATATGTGGCTTAAAGGTTTTGTTACTGAAAGCAGTCCTTTCATAGATGCAAAAGAACCCCCCCAAAACAAAAGGAATGCTGTTTATAACATACAACTTCTTATTTTTTTGGTGTGGGTCTGGTTTTAGATTGGGTAGAGTTTGGAAAACTCAAAGTTTGGTCATTCAAATAACACAAGATGGTTTGAAATGTTCACGTGGTATTATTTGCTTATGAAGGTAGAGATACACATACATATTCAGTTACATGTGTTTCTTTTTATCTAATTAGTATTTATTAGTATTTCTCTTGTCTTTTTCATTTTTTTAAAGAAGTTTTTGCCTCAGGGCACATGTGCTCACTGGGGAGAGAGACAGAGACAGTGAGAGGGAAAGTGAGAAATCATCCCCCAGGAGTGATGGCCACAATGCCTTCTCCATTCTCCCTCCAGGATTTTAGGCATGTACATACATGCACCCAGAATGATTTTCAAGCCGCTAGGTCCGGGACTTGAACTGCTATGCCATCTGCTGGTCCCCATAGCATTTCTTTTTAACGCTGTCTACATACTATGTTGTTAAACTGACCTCATGTTTCTTCCTTGAAATTTCATGGAGTCCAAAGTGTGTAAGAATTGAGGAGGAAAATTTCGGGGGTCACATGACCTACACTGATTTGGATTCCTGGCTGGGTGGACCTTAATTATTCTGGGCGCATGTGTGTATACCCAAGATCCTGATGAACTGGAGAGATTGTGGTGCGATGAGACCTTGTCAATGTGCTTCTCTCTTTCTCTTGTTCTCTCTCTCTCTCTGATGTGTGCACATGTGTTATTATAAATAAAAATAAATACATTTTTAAAAATTAATAATAAGACTTTATCCAGGGTTCAAGATGCCATAAATCTCATAAATCCAGGCCTAGTCCAGTGGGCAGTCTTTTTTGGCTAGAAATAACTTTTGGAAATAACTCACAATTTTTCATTCCTTTAGTACTTATAAAGTGTCAAGTTTTTTTTTTTTTTTTTTTTTTTTTTTTTTTTTTTTTTTTTTTTTACGTAGTCATTTTCAACTATAGCAATATGGTTTTTCTCCACCACTGCCCTAAAATTGTTCTTTTCAAGGTTATACACTATTAAAACTCTTGACACCAAATCCTAAACACTTGTCAGTCAATGTCTTGTCTGCTCACGAGTCGTCAGTGTTGTTGATCACTCCTGTTAACATTCAGTGTTTTACTTCTTTCCCCAGGAGTATTCCTCGGACTCCAGTTCTTCTATACGGGATTGCCTTCCAAAATTTGCTCTTTATTCAAAATTCACTGTCTTGGTTAATGTCAGGACCCATCTTCCCAGAACTATAATATTATCGCCTGATAAGGCCTTGAACATAGCTGACTCCAAGTCTTGTCTTTGCCACATTATGTACTTTTGTAAAAATTATTTTTCTGAGTTTAAACTCTTTCATTTGAAGTTGAAGTGACACTAATTATGCCATGGGGTTATGAAGATTAAAAAGGTCAGCATTTATATAATAGCCTAGTACAAAGAAAACATTGAATAAATCTTCATTTTTTTCCTGATGACATTAGCCAGGAGCTTGGGAACTCCTGTCTTTATTAGGAAACTCAACAAGTTCCACACAATATTCACAAAGTGCTGCAGATTCAATTTTCTGAAATTGTCTAGAAATCACTACCTCCTACCTCGTTTCATGGGCTCATCATTTATTGGTGGGATCATTGCCACAATTTCCCTGATCCACTTAAACTAACTCCCACAGCGTAGCTGAAATAACACTTTCTGCATGCCCTATTTAAATCTTTCAGTGGGTCTCTGCAGAGTTCACAGTTTGGTCCATTTCCATAGTTTGGTGGGTGAACTGTTTCCTGGTCAGGCTCTCCACAAATCACACCTGAAGCTTTGAAATTTCCTTGCTCTCTTCATCTTCTTACTTGTGGTTATCACTCCAATTCTTCTCTCAGTTCTCCTCATCTGATTTATCTGGTTAACTTCTAAATTTCTGTGAAAGTCAGCTCTGGCATTATCTCTTCCAGGAAGGCTTCCTAATGAACCAGCATGATTTAAAGGCCCTTCTTCTTCTTCATTTTTTTTTTTTTTTTTTTAGAGAAAGAGAATTTTTCTATAGGGTGCGTGCAATTGACAGAGAGACAGAGAGAAACAGAGAGAAAGTGAGAAATCACTGCCTGGCAGCCGGGGAGGTGGAGCGGATGGCCACACTGAAATCCCTTATCCTCTATTCTCCTCTCAGGATCTTGGGCATGCAAGCACATGTGCCTGGTGTGAGTTTCAAGCCACTGGGTCCAGGACTCAGTGGTCTACGATGTGGAAGCCAGTGATGTAACCATTACACCATCTGCCAGTCCTTAAAGGCCCTTCCTTACTCTTTAGTTCCAATCACCATGTGCATTCTGTGACTATAACATGGATTGCACACACGTTTTTCAATGAATTAGTTATTTATTTTGCCTACGAGACTGGAAGTCTTTGGGGAACATATTATATCTTCTGAATATAACACATGTGCTATATATACTCTCTCTGTTCTCTTCCATTCTTCTCTCGGGATGTTGGGCACACATGCACAAGCACATGCACCTGGTGTGAGGTTAAGCCACTGGGTCCAGGACTTGAACCCCAGTTGACTACATGGGCATTCAGTGACACAACCATTATGCTACCTACTGGTCCCACATCAGTGTTGCTTCTCACTAGAGTCTAGACTCATCAGTGAGCTCTAGGGTCATGGCCTTGTCTGATTTATTACCTGTGTGTTGTGACTATCATTGTTAACCTTATTCACAGCTGAAGGAATACTCAGAAAGAAGAAATGACTTGCCTACGCTTATAGACTTACACAGCGCCAGAAGATCCATTTCCCAGATATGCTATTACATATTCTTTCTGAGAGTAGAAATGAAATAGATGAATCACATTGCATTCATTTCAAGTTTTAGTCATATATATTAGGGTTTTCTAGAAAAATAGAACCAACAGCATAGATATAAATAGAAAGGGACTTATTTTTAGAGTATATTTACTTATTTCTTCTATGAATGAGAGAGAAAGAAGGAGAAGCAGCCCTAACAGAGTTGTGCTATTACCCACTTCTAGTCTTCAGTCAACCCTGATTACAGGTACACACATGCTTGGTGCACTTGGGAAAGTCTACAGACTTGAACCAATAGCTTCCCCATGTGGGATTGTCTTGCAAAATGTTGTGATTTATCACTGCACCATTATTTGACTCCAAGAGAGATTTATTAAGAGAGATTGGCTCGTGCATTTATGGAATCTGCAAAGTCCAATGATCTGCAAGCTGATGACTAAGAAAAGTTGGTGGTAGAGTTCCAGTCTGAGCCCCAAAGTCCAAGATCCAGAAGCACCAATATCCAAAAAGAGGAGAAGATGACTATCCCGGCTCAAGAAGAAGAGAGTGAATTCGTCCTTCTTCCACCTTTTTATTTGTTTGCTTGTTTGTTTTTGGGTTTCCACAGATTGGAGAATGCACATCCACATTGGAAAAAGATATCTGCTATACTCAGTTCACCAATTCAAATGCTAATCTCTCCCAAAAGACATGCAGACCCATACACAGAAGTATTATTTTTTAGCTATCTGGGCATCCTCAAACCCAGTGAAATTGACACGTATAATTAACCATCATGCCAGGTAACTGCTAGAGCTAATATTCTGATTCAGTTTTATGTAGTCTAATTTTCTGCTCCTTAATTCATCTATGCGGTCTTCTATTCTTTAACTTATGCTGTTTTTGTTAGGCAATTTGGATAAATGTTATTATTTAAACAATGGTAAGCCAGAATAAGTCCCTTTCTTCTTGTGTATGATCAGTGAGGAGAAAGAAAAGAAGTGGATTTTAAAATTTTACTTATATTTTATTTGTGTGTAGACTTTTATATTAGTACTCACAATAATAAACAAAATACATTAAATTACTTCTCAAACAGTTATGAAAGCTGTGACTGACAACAAAAAAATCTCCAACTACATTGTTAGAAAGTCATTGGTACACCTCTGTTGATGTTGAGTCTAAGCTGAGACATGACATCTTTTTTCTTCTCCTGTCTCCTCTTCTTTCATTAAACCTTGCTTTCACATACTGAGAAAAGTCTTTCAGACAAAGGCTTTCTTTGGTTGTTAATGGCCTCACCCAGGCAAATTCCCACCTTATCTTTCATGTCTTTTGTGTACTCTAGACAAATACAACAGATGGGGAAAAATATTTTGAGCCAAAGAACACAGCACCATTGGAAATCCTTGCTTCATGTAGCCACAGCCGTGTTTATTGTTGTCCGAGATAACAGAAGTCAAAACGCTTCAGAATGGACAAGAGAGTTCCCTGACCATGCACCCTTTCTCATCTCACACCTTTAGTTCTGCGGAGCCCTCCACATGGACACCTTGCCCCTTCTCTTGTCTTGTGCAGTCCTCTTCATCTTGAAAACCTTGTCTTCTCTAGGAAACCCTGTACTATCTGCCCCTACAGCAGGAGTTGCTCCCTCTTTGGAGAAGCACACTGTGAGTGTAACTCACAGAGGTATAGCCCACACCCTGGGCAATAACTATCTCCACACATCTGTCTTCTTCACCAGGCTGTGAACTCTCTGGGAGCAATAGACTGTGATTATTTCACAACCAGATCCCAGAGCCAAACTCAAACTAAGCCTGGCACACAGTCGTTACTCAAATGTTTGTTGAATAAATACGGAATAAATGTAAGAATCTGTCCTTAGATGGAGATGATGTAATACTTGTAATCATTGACTCAGATAATATTCTAAGTAGAAGAATTAAGTAACATTAAGAAAAATGATTAAGACTCTTTGGGTTTGCCTAAAGTATATTGAATGTAAATGTTTTAAAGCCACGAATAAGTGTGACTCTTTTGAAGCATTTTGATTGAGTTGTGTTAGTCTTATAGAATAAGTTGGAGGGATAAAGTGGCAAAGCAGCTGAAAATGTGACCTTTGGAATTAGTACACCCATGGTCACATCCCAATTTTGATATGAGGCTTGTCATAATGAGTCTTGCCTCATTCTTGTTATCTGCAAGATGAGTACAATCATGGCCACCACATGGTTAATTAAAAGATTAGAATATGTCTGCAGAACTCTCTGCTCTTATTAAGCAATAAACAAGTGGTTATCATCATTAGTGGGCCATGTGTTCTGAAGCCCAGCTTTGGTATAGTGCTGTGAGAATTTTGATCTGAATGTTTCTATTTTCCCTAGGGTGTACCTTCTTAGCAGGTGCTTGCATCTGACCTCAACTTCCTCACGGTGAGCCTCACAAGACCCAGTTAAATTGAGCACACAAAAATCCAGGATTTTTCACAACTTCTTCCCTTTTCCCCTACTTCTCTCCCTGCCTCCTTCCTATTGCAAGACCCATCATGCTATTTGAAATTGAGGGTGGGAGAGTATATGACTATCTATTCACAGTTCAACTCTGTTCCAGATGTAGGGTTAGTCTTGTGCCACTTGTACTGGGTATAGATTAATAGCCAGGAAGACCTGTGATGTAATATTTGAGGTAGAAATTGGTATTTTAAAAAATAGAGACTTGAGCAAGGATGCTGATTTAAAGGTATTGAGCTTAGGAACAGATGAGGAAAACTGGGCTTAGAAGTAAGATTAAAGGAGGGCAGAGCAGTTTGTCTGGAGAGATTCCCTACATTCTGGGTGGAATCACAGAAAGGTACCATGGACAGTGGAAAGGTGAGAGGTCTTGAGACCAGTATGACCCCGAGGCAGCCATTTCCCCACCTTGAGCACCATTTCTTACATTTGTAAAATGAAGATATTAGTAATCACCTTACTGGTTTGTTGGGATGACTAAGGAAGAAGATATAAAAGCATCCAGCCCATTCTGGGTACTCAGCCTATGGCAGAGCAGGAAAATGATAGGGTGCTAAAAAGGTCTAAAAAGACCTAAAAAAGGTCTTTTAACTTTTTCGTTTGTATTTAAAGGATGAAAACAGGCTTTTCGTTTCTATAGTCTCTTGACAACTCTTTTGAGCCAGGATTGTTTTAAAAAGATAAAATTGAAAATCAAATGAAGCATTGTTGATATTTAAGACAAAATGTGCCAATTTGTTTAGAATTTTTGTTTATTAGGGACTGCCAACCAGAGAACTGCTTCTGACTGGGTGATACTACCTTCAGTTTCTAACCCAATTCCTGGCTCCAATCTGGAAAGGAAGAATAAAAAAATATAAGATTCTAGAGACCCCAGAATATGCATGCTTTTTTCTTGGAGAATATAAGATTCTAGAGACAATGTAACCCCAGAATATGCATGCTTTTTTCTTGGAGATCTGGTGCTCCCTTTCCTGATGGCATGAGGGACTCTAGTTTATTTAAACTGTTTGAAGAAGCCATGTTGTCTCTTCATGCTATACTCTGTTCCCTCCGTGTTCTGGATTGAGAATAGTAGTCATGAGCATCAACCCTGGATATGTGTTGAGAACATGGTTGAGTTCTTTGCACAAACGGTAGTGCTTACATAGAGTAATGTTATGTGGACGATGATGTGAAATTCAGTTGCTATTGATTTAATTCAATTATATTTGACTCCTTTCTTGGGAATAAATTCAATTTGCTTTAACCTAATAGAGGGCACTTGATTGCGGTGCTTAGTTCTTATCTTCCTTTAGTGCTCAGTTAGGTGCATACTGAAGAAGGGAAAAGAAAACTGATAATAAACAATAAGTGCACTAAATATCTGGGTGCTTAACGTAGCGTTAAGTAAATGGCTTAGTGCCTTTTTAGTAGTCATTCCTTTTTTACACTGTTGTAAATAGCAGCAACTTACTACAGTCAGTCCCCTTAGTATTCACAAGGGATTGGTTCCAGGAACTCCTGCAGGTGCCAAAATTCATAAATGTGCAAGTCCCTTATATAAAATGGTGTAGTCTTTCCAGAAAACGGAGACACATCCTCTCACATACTTTAATCATCTTTGCATGACTTACAATTCCCAATACAATGACTCTACATTATTTCATTCAGCATAGTACTTTGTGCATGACAAATTCAAATTTTGCTTTATGGGACTTTGTAGACTGTTTTTTCTAGAATATTTTTGATCTGTGGTTGGTTGCATCAGTCTGCAGAACTCACCAATACAGAGGGATGACGGTATTGAAAGATTAAGTGGATATTGATAAAGAAAGAAAGAATCTTCATTCTTGAGAAACAAATGTTGGCTTGTTTCTCATTTGTATTTTTTGGGGCACTTGCAGGCCACTTTCTGGGGCCTATTAGGAAGGGTTTCACATGAGATACACAATGAAGTACAAATAGTCAATGATCAAAATTCAGTACAGTTCTTTACATTTATTCTTTTACAATGAATCCTATAGGAGGCATGAAAAAGCATTTTAATAATATGTTCCCATTATCTTTGCCTTAGACAAATAAATTGTCTGGGCTATGTTTGTAGTCTGATTCCCTTTCCATTCTCCCAAAATTTTACTTTTCTGAGTTCTAAATGTCTCCCCCCCCCTTTTAAATGGCATGAAACAACTCATATAAATCAATAATCTATTTTCATCTGAAAGGGTTCACTTATACAAAGAAAATATCATTGAGGAATAATTATTAGAATAAGCCTCTTTAACCCAATTATGGGGAGAATCTTGGACTCTGGGTCTACAAACTTACATTTAGATTTTGACATGGCCATTCATTTTGTGATCTTGGAGAATCTATCCTTGCTGAAACTCAGGTTCTGCATTCATGAAATGTGATACTTCACAGTGATTATAAAGACTAAATGAGATAATGTCACAAAAGCAAAGCTGCTTGCAAATTTTAATTGTAAAGACTTCAGGGTTTTTTTGTTGTTATTCTTTCTAGGGATAGTTCATTAATAATTATTTTTACCGTCAACCTTAGCAATGAGCAAGGACATAGTAGGCCTACAGAAAGGTGTATTGAGTTATTGATATTTTTACAGGTGCTTATGTTTTTGTAATAGCATTCTTACCATCTGTGAGCTCATTAGGAATTAAAATTGAACTTACTTGAATGTTTTTCAAAAATCCTGACAGTGTGCCTGGCATATAGCAGCTGCTTCCTAAGGACTCTAACATGAGTGTGAGTCAAGTTAGCAGCATGTTCTGCTTCTGAGGAAAGTTAGCAATCTACCATATAATGTATATTTGGCCCTTCTTTGTAGCTATATCAGAGAACAGAGAGGTCTTTAAACTTTTCTAATGACATGGAAACCTAGACAAGCATTCATAATGAAAGAATTATGCACAACACTGGGAATAATAAATAATCCCAAAGAGATCACAGATGTTTTATCATAAGTACTTCAACAAACTTTATAAAACTGTTTTCAGAATAAAAGCTTATCATCTAACAGCTGTAATTAGAATCTATTAAAAAGCCAAACAGAGAATTGGAAGAGATCATTTCTTGTGAATAAACACACAAGCTACATTTGCCCAGCTGCATTTTCTACAGCTTTGTAAAAGACATATGAGTCAGGGTCATGGCATAAGAAAAAATTGTGTTGTATTCTTAAATCAGGCCCCATAGGAGTCATCTAGTCATGTTTCTGTCTTGGTTTAAAGTCCAGAGTAACGGGCTAGGGACATGAATACCAACTTTTTTTTGTTTGTTTTGGTCACTAATTTATAAAGTGAAGAAAGCAAGTCAATTAACCTCTGTGTGTGTTTCCTAAACTCTAAAGTGAGTATTTTAATACTTATCTACCTCTCAGGGCAGGCGACAAGAATTACATGAGGAGAGGGCCTGAGGCCCAGTGGTTGAGGGAGCTGACTTCCTTATGGTCAACTGCATGATATAAATCTCAGAACTAGTGACTTGAAAAACATATCAGGTATAGGTCATAGATGCCCTAAATCCCAACAGGATAAAGAAATGGAGGAGAAAGGATTATGGTACGACCATGTCCCATTGAGTTGTGCTTTTCCTCTTTCTCTGTGTCTCTGGAAAGCTCATGTGCCCTCTGGCAAATAAAAAAAAAAAAAAAGAAAGAAAAAAGAAATGAGGAGGTCAAAAAGGAAAAAAAAAAAGAAAAAGAAAAGGGACTAGCAGTTGGCATAATGGCTATGTCACTGGACTCCCATATAGTCGAACATGGTTTGAGTCCCAGACCCAGTGGCTTAAACTCATGACAGGCGCATGTGCGTGTGTACCCAAGATCCCAGGAGGAGAATGGAGGAGAAGGAATTGTGGCATGGCCATACCCTCTGGGGGGTGATTTCTTGCTTTCTGTCTCTCTGTCTCTCTCTGTCTTTCTGGCGAATACATGCACCCTATAGCAAAAACTCTCAAAGTAAGTAAGTAAATAAATAAATAAATAAATAAATAAGAAATGCAAGGATTTTAAAAAAAATTATGGAAAATGTTTATTATGAACAAACTATTCTCCTGACAAAGAGAACATCCATCTTGTTCATTGTATCTTCATTTTCTAGCATTGGTTGGGTGCATAATACCTGTCTAATAAAATTTGTTAAGTAAATGCATAAACCAACTCTACTATTGAGGGATTTTTTCAAAGGAATATTTGGAAGTGTGTTCAGAGCTATTAGTTTCTTTGGAAGATTAATAATTAGGAAGAAAAATTTTCTGAAAAGATATGATCCAGTTATCAGATAAATACTCAAATTATTAGCTTAAGGTTGTATACACAAACTGCTGATTTGATGGGTAGTTTCTGCACTTTGGTTATTGGCGCTCCATGGTGGGTAGGTCAAGAAGAGCTAG
The DNA here is from genome assembly GCF_000334495.1 of Tupaia belangeri chinensis. Taxonomy (NCBI): domain Eukaryota; kingdom Metazoa; phylum Chordata; class Mammalia; order Scandentia; family Tupaiidae; genus Tupaia; species Tupaia belangeri. Next base: position 9,054,699 of record NW_006160040.1, on the reverse strand, counting down.
AGTTGAAACTTTGTGAGGTCAGATGATATGATGGCATGTAGGTGAATTTGTTTAGGGACATATGGGCTCAAAAAACGTACAATTTCTTATTCTTTACATTTTTCTTATTAGTGAATAAAATTTTCACAAGATCTAAAAAATTTAATTGTATATTTAATGGAAAATTTGTGATGTATGAGTCTATTTATTCAACAGTATTTGAGTGTCTCATAAATCAGGAGTTAAACTGCATGTTCAAGATTAAGGTGTTAAGAAAGATATGCTTCCTGCCTTTTTGGGTAAATTGGTGATGTAGACTGGCAGGAAAATATGCCTTTGTGACAAGAAGCATGGGAACACATAATAGGGACAAAGTATAAAGATTACGCTAAGTGAGAAGGTCAAAATAGACTTTCTAGGGACCAGCAAGTGGCATGGTAGTGAAGGTTCTGGATTCCCAGATGACCAATTGGTGACTTGCTTTCTCACTTTCCCTCTCTCTCTGTCTCTTTCTGATCAAATTTTTAAAAATAATAAGTATGAATAAAATTTTAAAAATAAGCTTTCTGTTTTAGGAGAAATAATGTCTAAGTAGAAAATAGAGAACAAAGATCACTAGGTGGCATGAAAGGTGAGCAGTAGGGCTGATCCAGAGAAGAGTCTAGGAGTGGATGTGGCAAGAATTATTCCTGTAGAAGTCATCTGGAGTAGGCCCTATGGGGCCTTTAAAGAAATACTGAAGAGTTTGAACTTCATGTAAAATCAGCAGAAGCATCCATGGGAAGTTTGTAAACTTTATTTCTCTTATGAGTGAGTCAGAGAGTGAGAGAGAGAGAGAGATGAATTGAACCTATGTCCCATCAACAATGCTACTACCCCAACTGCCACATCCCTGTTCAGGTCTGTGATCCACCTCCAGTCTTCAGGCTGCCGAGGATCATGGGCAAGCCCATCTCCAGCATGCTCAGGGAGGTCTCTTGACTTGAAATGGGAACTATGTGGCTTGCCTTGCCCAGTTTGTGGAAATTTAAGCAGAGGAGTAAAAAAATCAGATTTGGTTCTTTAAAGATTGTCTGGGCATACAATATAAATAACGGATTACAGGGTGAAATTAAGAAGACTGTTGGAGTCACCCAAAAAGAGAGCATGGTTGCTGGAGGTCAAGGGTTACTGCACATCTTGGCCAGGGGTTGTGGCGTAGATTAAGGACAGTGCAAGGACCCTGGGTCTTACTTCTTCTTCTTCTTCTTCTTCTTTTTTTTTTTTTAGGAGAGGTTTTTGCTATAGGGCACATGCACTCATCAGAAAGACAGAGAGAGATAGAGAGACAGAAAGCGAGAAATCACCCCCCAGGGGGGATGGCCACACCGCAATCCCTTCTGCTCCATTCTCCTCTCAGGATCTTCGGCACGCACACACATGCGCCCAGTGTGAGTTCAGCCACCGGGTCCGGGACTCGAACTGCGGTCAACTACATGGGAGTCCAGCAACATAGCCATTACGCCAGTTGCTGGTCCCTCCCACCCCTGGATCTTACTTCTATGTAATCATGCAAATGTGCCAAAAGCAGGCTGTGTGATCTCTGAGGACAGCCTGTCCTGAGCTGACTTCACAAGCTTACAACTCATTCAGTCACATGGAGCCCTGCACTTAGAGGCCTGTATTTGGTTTAATGCTCTACTTAGCCATTTTGAAATTGTTCATTACTTTATAACAGGGGCCATACATTTTCATTTTGCACTGGGCTCTACAAATTATATAGCTTGTCTGGACATTAGTACAGTGGTTCAAACGTACTAAGTACTCATAAAAATCAGCTTAATGAAGATAATTTATAGTAAACACTAGAAGTTGTGTCCAGAGTCCTGAGGCAAGCAGGAGATAAGAGGTTCTGCAAGACAAGCAGCTCTCAGATAGCAGCACGGTCTCTCATGTTCTGCAGGGTGAAGAGACAGGGAAGGGCTGGAAATTGCGTGCTGGTGGCTAAAGCAGAGCAGATGCACCTCAGGGATTTGTAAGCTTGTTTGCCAGTCCGGCCAACTGATTCAATTTCTTAGGTTGTCTTTTCAATTACTCCTAGACACCAGTCTTTATTTAATATTTTAGGTTATCCAGCAGCAAAATTTCTTTCCTACTTTATTGACTAATTTTGTTTATGTGGCTACTCAGATTTTCTCTGAATTGTTGATTTTCTTTTGTCTTCTTTTCTACACCGAGCATTATTTTTGTGTTCAATAATCATGCTGTGTAATTATTTTTAGATCAAGTATAGTTACTGCCTTGATTGCTGAGAGCAAATTATATACTATACATCCAATAAGTCTGTTGTTAGATTTGCATATTATAGAATTATTTTTAAGCAAAAATGAATGAGTGTTTCTTTGTGTTAATGCTGAAATGTTTCTTTTCTGTATGGGTTCTGCAGACACCTTAATTTTAGCTTTCATTGATGTGTCCTTTTGAAGAAACTTCTTTCCAAGAACTTTCTACTTCCTACTTTGCGAAGGGCCAGTCACTGGATAAACTTAAAAAGGCAGCCAATGCCTTTGCATTTTTGCTCCTGAGAGGCAGGAGCGTACAGTACAAAGGGGTTGCACTTAAAGATCACTAAAACCTTGGTTTGAATTCCATTTCTTCCAGAATGAGCTGTGTGAATTTGGGTGTTATCTAACTTCTTTGATCCCTAGTCTCTTCCTCTGCAAAAGAGAGGAAACAAGGCCAGTTTTTCAGGGCAATTGAGAGGAGTGATTAAATATATATATATTGGGTCATCAGGAAAGTAATGGCTTATGTTTTCAGTGCAAAAAATGTGTCAATGACCACACCACCATGGTGTGGGTCATAATGTTTTGACCTGCAGTTCAGGAAGTCATGTGGCTGACTGCAAATTTGAATCCCGAGATCACTAGAAACATATTGGTAACCTACCTGCCCAAGATCCTGATGAGGATGGTGGCATGAGAAGACCCTGTCAAGGGTGCCTCCTCTTCTTCTTCATGTATGCAAATGAATGTTTTCTCTTTCATGAAAGAAACAAAATAAACCAAATGGAAAATAATAATAGCAGCTACTTTTTAAAATATATTCTGCATTTCTTCTTAAAAACTTCTATAACTCAAGGAAGACATGAAATATTCTTAAGGTAGAGACATAAGCAAGAGGATTCTGCTTACTTTCATCTGTATCTCTAAGTACATATTTCTCTGTAGAGATATAGATATACTTCACATATAATCTAATTTCCAATACTTAACTACAGTGTTTCCTCTTTTTTTCTGAAGACTGAGGTTCTAGCCTTCAAGTTATTAATTTGAGAATGTTGAAATATACATAAAAGTTGAAATGATAGGACAGAAA
>NW_006160040.1:9017831-9051070 GCF_000334495.1 Tupaia belangeri chinensis | reverse complement strand
CCCTACGTTCATCAGTTGTTTATATTAATCAATTATTATTGCTAATAACATATTATACACAAATTTATTTTTGTTGAACCATAGGAAAGTAAGTTCAAGACATAATCCTTCATCCTGAAACACTTCAGCATGCATCTCTCAGCAGCAGAACATTTCTCTACATAACCATGCTGTATAACACCTAAGAATCATTATTTAAAAACTTCCTATTAGGGGAAATCTTCCACTACTTTTGTTCATTCTCAACCTTTCAGAAAAAGTGAATCATTAAGAATTCTTATCAGCCTTGGCATTAGTTTTATTTCAAAGACAGAGGCTCTCTGAGAGACAGGATGGCTTGGTTCTTGGAAGTCAGATTTTGCATTAAATCAAGACAATGTCAACTAGTGGAACAAAGATCCATTTCCTATCCTATCTCTCTGGCTCTTGGATAAAAGCCGTGCTTTATTCAGGTTAATTTTCTCATCTCTTTCCTTGTACACACTCACTTGCACCTCCCATCCCTATTCCTGACTCTAATGCTTTTCTTTTTTAAAATCATTTTTAAAATTTATGATAGAGCACACGTACAGCACCATATGCATACACAAGACAAAAAGAAAGAGGGGGAGAGGAGCGCCCTCCACAGGGTCAAATCACATCGCATTCCCTGTCCTACAGTCCTCCACTATTTGCATCCTGGATGCTGGTAATAGTGTGGCATTTTTATTTGGGGGAGGTGGGGGTGCTGTCAACTGGCCTGAGGATTCTAACCGCAGTTGCCATATGACTTCTAGCATTGCAGCTTAGCATGCTACAGACTGTAGGACCACAGCTGGGCCTCGGATATGTCTTTCTTATTTTGCCTGTGGGGATTCTACCTTGTCCTCAGATTTTGCATTGTCTTTGGGCTTCCTTGAAGACATTAGGTCACACCTACATCATCCTTCTTTGAGTTGTTGCTGTTCTTATATGCATCATTTTTTGAGCATTATCTTATATTGTTATTCTCAAATAATTTTATATGATTTTTATAAAATAAAATTTAGGCTCCATATGTGCAAGGACATTACATGGGTAGGATAATAAGCACTTGACAAATATTTGTTAATTGTACAAATTAATATATTATTGTATAATTGATATCAATTCTTTTTTTCTTAATTAATAGCTTTATTTATAGCTGTGTATGTCTCTGAGTAACAAAGACATCATAATGACCATGCCTTTTACAAATCCAGTCTCTGCCAATGAAAAGATAAATTTTATAACGAACACACTTGCCATTAATTGCACTCACAATTGCTTTGCATTATTGTCTTGTTTTGTGAAAAGATACAGAGCTATCATTGGGGACAACATAAGTAGAGGCATTCTTAGTTAGGCTGAAATTTTGAAGCCAGCTGGATGCCAGGTACCATGACATCATTCAGAGAGCTCTGTGGCAGGAATGATTCAGATGTTTAAGAAACTGAAATCATGTTGTCACATGATTTGCTTTGTTATTTCAACTGTATTATATTTGACTTTTACACTGAATCCTCCCTCACCTGCTTTACTTCTGAAACTGATATTGCTTAATGTATGACTTGATAGTCTAGTTGACTCAATTTGGGCTATGTATATTGTGTCTGTTAACAGACCTAAATTTCTAAACTTGAAGGTCTTCCTTTATGTTATTGTTTTATTACTGGCCATCATACCTTTCTTTAAACTTTTTAAGGCATGTTTCCCTTTGTTATAGAAATTTGAATTACTTTAGACTATTTATATTTTTTCTAAAATGCCAAGAAAACTCATCAATCTCCCAAATAGCACAGTCATTAAGTTCTATTTTGGAAACATAACTTTTGGTTAAACAAACAGTAGGAGATCCTTTTTAACTCAGTTTGCTTTTAAGTGTTCTCTTTAAGGAAGTTTTTTTTTTTTTTTTCCTACAAATTTTGATGTTTTATTGATTGATGTATTTTTGGGAATCACAAATTAATTCATCCCTTGGGGTTGACTGTGCCCCTCTTAACAATTTTCACAGAAGAAACAAACTATTCTCTGCATACCAGTGCTGTGGAGGATGGATGTAAGCCACCAGGTAACCTTCTTGAAGCCAGCGCCTCCAAGCTGTATACCTGACTTCACTCTTGTTTTCTGTCTGAGATATTCTGCATACAAGACCTCAATGTTTAAACACACAAATTGCATTGTGGCTTTTCCTAAACACTCAACCTAGATTCAAGGTCCACTGGATTTAGTAGAAACAAAGCAAAACTTGTACTGTGGAGTTAAGCCAGTCAAATGAGTTAATTTACCCAAGGGACAGTCACAGATGATCAGTTTGACTGAAGTTATTATGGTTCAACCATTTTTGAGAACCCATTAGTATAGATCAGTATAACACATTCAGAAAGGTAAACAATGATAACTCATTCTCATCATTTACCATGTTCACATTTATCCACTGATACGTTAAGTGCAATCTTCAGAGTCTGTTTTAATATTCGAAAATCTGTAGAGCTATGTTTCAGAAATGACATGCTTTTTGGTCAGGCCAGTACTAAGCTTGTTTCTTGGATCCTGGTCCTGTGTGACTTCATTTTCATGTTGATGTTAATGCTAGGGACTGATAAAGATTAATTTACATTCCTCTTTGAGGACTTTAGTATTTGTGCTAAAAACAAATACATAAATTGTGGTGAACAATTTAAACTGTATGAACTGTTTAGATTTTTTAAATTCCTTAAAATTCCTTGGTTAAACTTAGATTCAAATAAGATATACTGGGGAGAGAGAAGACTAGAATAAATGAGATTTGAAATAATCAAAATTTACTGAACAAGTATACTTTAATACAAGTATTCCTTCCACTCTCCTTTACCTTTTCTTATCTTTTTGAAGTCACTTTCAGTAAAAGTCATTTATTTTTTAGAACATTCTGTGTGTGATTTTTGCAGCTAAGGATCAAAATTTTATATGAAACTATTTCTTTTCTTTTCTTTTTCCCCCCACTCTCTTGCCTACCTGTCTCAAATGCTTAGGAAGATGGTTTCTTGCTTAAACTAGAGCCTGAAGAATATTTTTTGTTTTCAATTATAACAATTTTCTATAACACAATTTTTTATGTTTTAGTTTCAGGGAAAAACAAAACAAACTTTTGTGGGTTAAAATCACTCATTGTTTTTTCAAGTGAAAGCTTCCTAAGTTTTAATTCCAGTTTTCACAATACCTATTTTCTTTTTTATGGATCTGAAAATAATTAAAATATTTATTTATTTTAATTCCCATTTATTTAAATATTACAATTTTCATAGACAATGAAAGTACTTACACACACATAACATGGTAGACATAAATATCAATGAAATGTCCAAGTATTTTAGACAAAATTTAACACGTGTATTAGATGAATTGACTATGCTTACATTTAATTTTAAGAGTATGTTAACATGGGTATTTAAAAAGTATATGTTTTCACAAAAACTGCTACAAAATGTTCACATTTGCACCAGTTATGTCATATTTCCTAGACTGATGTTTTATGAAAATTCTATAAAAATCTAATCTAATCATTAACCGCATATGTTAATATTATTTGTAAATGAAGCATGTTTTTATCTAGAAATATTCTCTCAACTTTTAAATAATATACCATTTTTATCATGACCATGTGACACTTATTAAACAAACATGCATAACACATTAACACTTGAATAATTCATGTACTTTTATGCACAGTGTTTAGTTTTTCTACCTTTGTGAAAAAATATACATGGGACCAGCAGTTAGCGTAATGGCTATGTCGCTGGACTCCCACATAGTCGACCACGGTTTGAGTCCTGGACCCGGTGGTTTAAACTCATGCCAGGTGTGTGTGCGTGCATGCCCAAGATCTTGAGAGGAGAATGGAGGAGAAGGAATTGTGGCGTAGCCATCCCCCCTGGGAGATGATTTCTCGCTTTCTGTCTCTGTCTTTTTGGCAAGTGCACACGCCCTATAGCAAAAACCTCTTCAAAAAAAAAAAACATAAAATTTGGCACAGAATTAATGTATTTTTAGTAATCAAAGCAAATATGATTTAAAATTCCCATGGCATAGAAAATTTTTGTAACACAATTTACATCTCCCTTTACAGTTACTGACCAATGACAGTATTCCTCTGTTCTAGTTTGAATAAATAATAGATAGTCAAGAACTAAAAGTCATATCTAGGTGTTTTCTCTACACTCTAATTGGAAATGAATGGATTTCAGTTTTTCTAGCAGTAAGACATTTCCATCTGTATTGTGGCCAACAAATTTCTAAATAAGGTTGTTATCAGCACTAATACGTATCATCATGAGATGTTTTTCTGTAGGAGGCAGAGAGGTTGAACAGGAAATGTGGATCTCTTTATAAACTAAGAACATATGTGGTAAGGAGAACTAGTGCCAACTGAGGCAGAAGCAAGTTTCTTTTGGAAAATTGGTCAGAGAGCACACTCCGAAGTAGCAAAAAGGTATAGAACAAAGGCAGAAACACAAGTATCATTCAAGGTAGGAAGGACTGCCACAGATTTAAGAAAGCTGAAAGGTGCCACTCGAGAAACAGCACCCAGAGACATGATATTGTCCTTGTACCTGGAAGCCACCCTTGCTGGTTAAGAAAAGGTTTAAATTCCCACATCCAGATATGTGAGACTGAAGAAACTAAGGTAACCGGCAGTTGTTTTTCCTAAACTCATTCAGTAACACTGTGGAAGAAGAAAGCATGTAACATTTACTCAAGCTTCCACCAAAACCAAACAGGAGAATCTACACTCACTCTAAGTTCAGACTTCGGCTTTATGGTAATGAAGAAAAACGCCACAGTTCTTTTTCACAGTTCTTCTAAGATACATTCGAGGTGTTGTATTTCGAGAGACTGGCTGAAAGACTCTACTCCTTTCCTAACACCCGGTGGCTTCGTTTTTATATTTATTATGTGTGGGGGAAGGAACTAGAACTTAAGCTCTGTTTTCATACTAATCTATGTTATTTAAAGAAAAAATAGCATAATTAACATAATGCTATTTTTTTTTTCTTTATGATTCTTGCTTTGCTAAGGACCTTTAAACAGTGAAATGGCAAAGAACATCAAACAGGTTAAATAAAATAGGTAAACTTTTTTTAAAGCTATTAAGGTGCAAACAGACATAAAGATTACGAATCACAGAGCACTGAATTTTCAAGAGTGAAATCATACCAAAACCGTGACAAGTTTTCTCTGACATCATAGGAGAGTAAGTGGCCGGGAAGGTCACTGACGGTGCCCTGCACTGCCAGCACATGCGGGGCCAAGGTGAAGGGTCCGTCCGTCGCTCAGGAGCTCAGCCATTAGAGAGCTGTTCTCCAGAGTCTGCCTGCCTTATTTTCTACCTCAGGGCTTGTTACAGTCACACTGGACGAGTTTTCTTTGCTGGTCTAATACCTCCTATTTTCTAAGTAGCCTGTGAGTTGCTTTCCCTTCCATACATTTTCACACTTATTTCCATAATTTTGTGTTTCTTTCACTCAGTTCCCTCCCCATTTGACTGTATTCTGCCTATATGTTCTTCTTCATCTTCATCATTCTCTATGTCATTGTAACTAGTTTTTAGCAACTGAAATCTCTGTGCCAAACATGGTGTTAGGCCTCTCTGTAGCATGTGCTCTTCTTACAATAGTCTACAGGATTTTTCATGTGAGAAAACAGGAACTAAGAGAGGAGTGGTAGGCAGAATAATGGTTGCCAAAGAAAATAGCACTCTTATCTCCAAAACCTGTGCATATGTGACCTACATGGCAAAGGAGACTTTGTAGATGTGACTAAGAGTCGCAGTTGGAGAGAAGAGGTTATCTTGGATTATTTGGGTGGAACCAGTCTAATCATATTAATCCTTAAATGAAGAGGACCTTTCTGGCTTAATTAGGGAGAAATGTAACAAAGGACGTTTGCTGGCCTTGAAGATGGAGAAAAGGGCCTCAAGTAGAAACTTAGGCAGCTTCTTCGAAGCTATCAAAAGCAAAGAAACAGGTTCTCCTTCACAATGTCCAGAAGACACCACCTTGGTTCTCCTAGGGAGCCTATGCTGCACTTTGGAGAACTGCAAGATAATGCATTTGTGTTGTTTACGCTAGTGACAACTTGCTACAGAGACAGTAGAGAAGTGATACAAATAGGTCAAGTGACTTCTCAATGGTTATACAACTTTTTAAGAATTGGAGCCAACATATTATTGCTGTTTGATCTATTTAGTTTTCCTACATACTGCCCTCTTACTGGTATCAAAAGAAAAAACTGATGCTTTCTCCACATATCAATGTGTCTAAGCACATTCTCTTCGACTCTTCTTTCAAGTCTCAAAACTGCTCATTTATCTTTGATCTTAAATATCTAGCAGTGCTTATGCTTCTTAACAGAACCCAGGTTCTAAATGAGAATGGTAAAATTTATACAGTCTGTATGAGTATTCCATAATACCCCATTCAGAAGGAGTTTGAAAAGCAAAAGGTGGAAAAACATGAGCAGAGCTTATATCAGTCATACGGTTTTACAAAGTTACAAGGAAAGTAACTTCCATTGTATTACAATATGCTGGAGGTTAAAATTACCAGTTAATTTAGTATCTACTTCATGTCATAAGGCTGTAAGCTAAATTTTATGCCCACATGCTATTTCAACACTCATTATTTCACTGTCTCTCTGTTGTTTTATTTGCAAAGGAAAAACAAAGAAAGTGATTTGTAAATATTGACTAAACAGAGTATAGTTTGGAAAGGATTCCAAGAACTCTCTGTACTTTCATTTCTATTATGCTGAAGTTACCTTTCAAAGAGAAAATAGTCTAGCAGCATGGATTCCTGGAGAGACTGAATTGCTGTGAATTAAAATTCAAGACCAGAAATTGTAGTAAAGAAATAGAGAGAAGAAAATCACTAGATGACTGACATTATTGTTAAAATACTATAGAACATCTTGTCTTGCACAAATATTTATAGGAATTCCTGAAAATGAAAACTGGAGGCTAAAGTTCTTTGAGGTAGAGGATTACCAGATATGTAAGTATTAAAAATCTTTTATTCTCTAAGACAAAGATTACTGAGCCAGACAGTGGTGCGGTGGTAACACTATGACACGCATGGGAAGGTTCTGGGTTCATTTCTGTGGCCTTCCCTTACATTCCAGGCATGTGTGCCTATGATCTGGGCTGACTGACGCTGGGGGTGAATTGTGACTGGAAGAACCTGTTGAGAGTGTTACCTGGCTCTCTCTTTCTTTCAAAAATGAAAGAAACTCTGAAAAAGAAAAAAGAGTTTGTGGGCCAGGAGTTGGCAAAGTTGTTAAGGCGCTGGGCGCCCACAGGGCCGACTACAGTGTGAGTCCGGACCTGGTGGATTACAAATCACTCCAGGTGTGTGCGTTTCCAAAATACCAGGAACAGAACAGAGGAGAAGGGATTGCGGCATGGCTATCACCCCTGGGAAGTGATCTCTCACTTTCCCTCTCACTATCTCTCTCTGAAAAGCAGATGCATCGGGAACCAGCAGTTAGCGTAATGGCTATGTCGCTGGACTCCCATGTAGTCGACCGTGGTTCGTGTCCCGGACCCGGTGGCTTAAAACTCACGCCGGGCGCGTGTGTGTGCGTGCCCAAGATCCCGAGAGGAGAATGGAGGAGAAGGGATTGCGGCATGGCTATCACCCCTGGGAAGTGATCTCTCACTTTCCCTCTCACTATCTCTCTCTGAAAAGCAGATGCACCTATGGCAAAAACCTAGGGGGGGGAAAGGAGCTTGCTTAAAACTGGAATGAAATACTTTAGGAAATCATGAACTACTTATTTTTAAAAGAATTATTTTTAAACAAGTTATGTTCTTTATCCATCCATTATTATTAAAAGAAGGCTAATTCAGGATTTGAGAAAGTGGCTTAGATGATTCTTCAACATTTTATGTTTGCAGAATTACTTCATTTGACTGATTTCACCATCTTCTTTGTCTCTGACCTTGATAAAGTGGACTCCTTCTGACGTCAAGTTATCTTCCTATCAGCATTAAGCTTTAAAGATAGCAAAATATTTTTAAAAAGTTAACTATCTTATTTTTTAAACGAATTCCAGTTCCCAACAATTCTCTATGTAAGACCTGTTATCTAGGCTCTTCTGACACCAGCTGCTCATTTTTTCTTTTCTTTTTAAAAAATTTTGCCAGAGGGTACGTATGTTTACCAGAGAGAGAGAGAGAGAGAGAGGGAGAGAGAGAAAGTGAAAAATCATTTCTAGTGGGGGATAATCACACTGCAATCGACTGTCTTTCATTTTCCTTTTGGGATTTTGGGGACATGTGTACTCATATCTGACATGCTTCTCAAGGCACTGGGGCCAGGACTCAACTCCTGCTGGCCATAAGGGATCCAGACACCTTACCCATTATGTTGCTAGCTAACCCACTCTCACTTTTTCTGATTACAACACTGACAGGTGAAACATGATGCCAAGCAAGAGATCCTCTTTGGTTTTCCAAGCAAGAGTGGAGGATACAGTAGTAGTGACCTTCTTTTGGTTTTGTTAGCCTCTGTAACAGATGTTTAGACTTAGATTGACTTGGGAACTCTTTAGGATTGGGGAATCTTGAGGCTTTTGGAATTTAACATTTCACAGTTGGGGAGAAGAGAAAATAAAAGAACAAAAGTAAATATCTGGTTTAGCCCAAAGCCATCTTTACTCTGAGGTAATCTGTATAAATTTATTTATCTTGAATAAATGTCTGTTGCCACTATGTATTTTAACTTGAACATAATTATTTATTATTTATTTCTAAGCCAAATTACATATCTTTTCTATATAAGAGTGCTGTTTAGGGCAGGTCCCTTCGATCTAGTGGTTTGAACAGCTGGATCCCATATGGCTAACCATGCAAATTGAAACCTGACCCCAATGTCTTGAAAAATCATGTCAGGCATGAGTGAATGTATGCCCAAAATTCCAACAGAATTTAGAAATGGAAGAGAAGGGATCAGGGTATGATTATGCCCTGTGGGGGTTGCTTTCTTTCTCACGCTCTCTCTGTCTGCAGAGTACACACAGTTTTTGACAAGTTAAAAAAAAAAAAGTTTATCTCTTTGCTCTCTTTCAATTTGTAATAAACTTTGATAAATAAAGTACAGTGTATACCCAAAGAAATAAGTGCATTTTATTTCTGGGCACTTGAATGGCATTAACTTCCTCTTTTGAAACAAAGGAGTTGACTTTTTTTCAAACAATTTATTGTGCCAGTGCCATTAATACACCATTGTCCTCACTTTTTGCTCCTAAGGTTAATGAGTCAATCCAACTTAACATCTATGCAGACCGGGGCTGACTGACACGTCCCTACTACTGCTCTGTCCTCACTTGTTAAGTAGGACATCATCTTGGTGTCATCATCCTTATGGTAAATAGGGAAAACAAAAACAAAAACAAAAACAAAAGCACATCTTGGACATCGGCAGTGTCTCCAGGGACCACCAGGATATACTTGTTTGCACCAAATGGTTGACAGGTTTGATCTCATGAAAGGCCCTAAAATTGATCTATGACTTCTAAAATTTCTTTGTCTCTACACCTTAATAGTTGTTTATCCTATATGCATAAAGACCTCCCCACTGCCCCTTGCAAGAAACATGAGAAACACAGGAGTCTCCTTTGGAGAAAAAGGAAGGATTGGCTTTTATTTCTCATTTTGTCATTTTCCTTATGTTTGACTTATTAAATAAGCTTAAAACTGAATATAATAAGCTGATTTTATCTGTTTTTTTTTTTTTTTTTTTCCCAGAGGTGTGTACTTTCTTGCTAGAGAGCAAGAGAGAGAGAAAGCATTCCCCAAAGGGGTGTGGGCACCATAATCCTTTTTCCTCTATTTCTTCATTCTGCTGGGATTTGGGGCATTTATGAACATGCATCCAGCATGTTTTTCAGGCTGCTGGGGCCAGGTCTTAAACTACAGTTGGTCACATGGGATCTGGTTTCATATGCATAGTGCTTAAGCACTGTACTACAGGGCCAACTCAATAAGTTGAATTTTTTTCTTGACTTTTTTTTTCAGCCTCATCGAGCTATAATTGGCAGACAAAACTATATATGTTTAAGGTGTGATGTTATTTTATATGCATACATTGTGAAACAATCACCCAATTAAAATATCCTTCACCTCATACACTTTTTTTGGACGTGTATTGAGAACATTTCTAAGAGTATACTCTTAGAAAATTGCAAATATACAATAATAAAAATTTTTAAAGTTTGTTTGTTTTAGATTTTTTTTTTTTTTGCCATAGGGTGTATGTGCTCATCAGAGAGAGACAGAGAAAGAGAGAAAAAGAGGGAAAATGAGAAATTACCTCCAGTGGAGATGGCCGTGCCTCAATCCCTCCTTCTCTATTCTCCTTTTAGGATTTTGGGCATGCATGCACATGCAAGCTATCAGTTTTGGAATTCAAACCATGGAGCCAGCCATGTAGGATCCAGTGCCTTAACCGCCGCACCACCTGCTGGTCCCCAAGTTTATTGTATTTTAAGACAGGATTTCTCTGTGTCACAATTCTCCTGCCTTAGCCTTCTGAGTGTGTCTGGATCATCTATGCATTACTGAAAGTTCGGAATTGAAGTTCCCTACTATTCCTGTAGTGCTATGGCTTTCTTCGGCTCTGAAAATATTGCCTTTATATTTAGATGCTTCCATGAGTTTTTGCTTTTGTTTTTGTTTTTGTTTTTTAAAACTAAGACAATCAGATCATCTGTTTTCTTATTTATATATCTTTATATTAAATAGTCTAATAAATGTCTTAGTCTCTACATGCATATTATGTGCTCAGTCATTCATCCAATAATGGTTAGAGCCTCTGCTTTGTACTGGGGTCTCTTCCCAGTTACAAGGTGTAGTCACAATCCTGGTAGATAGTTTCGGGGCTCATGAAGCTTACATTCCAGTGTCTCGAGCTTTTCTAAGAATGTCAGCTGGGTTTCCTCATTTTATCTTTACCACAATGCTGGTAGGCTGTTTTTATGTTCACAGGTGAAGAAATTGTAAATGTAGAGGTGCTAAGTCCTTTGCCCCAGTCACACAGCAGTAAGTGGAAGAGGTGGAATGTGAGCAGAAGCATTCTGACTCCAGAGCTTGCAAACGGCATGCGGACACACAGACAGCTCTCAGTGTTTGGGAGAAAATGTCTGCGTAATATCTGTAAATGCATACACATCTTTAGGAAAAACATACTTTAAGTTGTCATTCAATCACTTGAGTTTGGCCAAAGGAGGACAGATTTTTTTAGTGCACAGAAAGTAGATAAAAGAGGGCTGGAACTGGAATAGTGGTGATGGAAGGTGGGAGAGCAAGTAAGGCCTCCTCATCAAAGGGAACGGAGATACAACCAGCACAAGCTAAGCACATTTTTTGGTGTCTGCTGTCCTGGCCATTGACACTTAACACATTGTTCTGTGTTCCATATTTAATCTTCACCACAGCTCAGTCTGGCTCTAAAGTTTGTGTTCTTGCAGTTTGAATCCTGGCCCTGGAGGCTTGAGAGACATGTTGGACATGTGTGCCCCAAATCTTTTTTTTTTTTTTTTGGAGAGATTTTCGCTATAGGGCGCGTGTGCTCGCCAGACAGACAGAGAGAGACATAGAGACAGAAAGCGAGAAATCACCCCCCAGGGGGGATGGTCACACCACAATCCCTTCTCCTCTATTCTCCTCTCGGGATCTTGGGCATGCACGCACACGCGCCCGGCGTGAGTTTTAAGCCCCCGGGTCCGGGGTGCGAACCGCGGTCGACTACATGGGAGTTCAGCGACATAGCCATTATTCTAACTGCTGGTTCCCTGTGCCCCAAATCTTGACGAGATGCAGTAAGAGAGGATAAGGGATTGAAATGTTACCATGCCTCATGGGAGAGTTTTTTTCTCCTTTCTGCCTCTCTTTGACAAGTGTTCATGCTAATAGATTTTTTTTAAAAGATGAATTTGCCTTTAGCCTTATAGGCAGTGAGGCATCACTATAGTTTTTATCCAGGTAGTTACTGACAAGATGAAACTGCTGCTTCAAAATTATTAATCTGAGGAATGGCTAGGGTTGCTATGTGGTTGGGCGTAGCATTCTTAGGCAATAGGTAGCAGGAAATGAGAGCTGACATTGGACATGTAGAGGGAGGCTATGTCATGAAGCTAATGTAATGTAGAAATTTAAAAAAAATAGGGCTTACTTGGCCCATTAAAATCAATAAAGAGGATTTTGCAGTAATCCAGGCATAATAAATTGATGAAGGCCCATAGTGGACTTGCAGCCCAGGCCTATATATGTTGCTTAGCCAGGATTGGCTTAAAAAATGACTGGATGGCTTTGAACGATTCTAAATGATCTAGGGGATAAGTGAGAGTCTGGTATGAGATTGACTTGCAAATGAGTAGTAAGCACACCCATGAATGGTATATTATATATGTAAAAGTCTTTGGGGATGATAAGTTTTTCTTCTAGTGCTGGAAAGAGCCTCCTGGACAATTCTCTTTTGGAGCTTAGATCTATTATTATGCAAATGATTTTTTTATAAATAGATCTTGTCCCTGTGATTTACAGACTGTCTCCTAAATTAGTTAAACCCTATAGGCCTTAAGATATGAGCAAGATGATGCAATTTAGCTGTAATCCATGAGTTTGAATTTCTGTGCAAATGTTTGAAATATAAGATTATGAAGGACTTGTAATATGATTTGGAAAAACTATTCCACTATTTGTGCTTGGGAAATGAGCTCCTTACTTTTCATAGAAACCATTCGAGAATATTTCCCAGGCTCTTTCTTTCCAGCCTGTGTAGTACCTATTATAAGGGAGCCCACTGACAAAATTGCTCAGACATGGGGCATCTTGTTCATCCAGGGCCTTCCAGCTTTCGTTAGGTTCTCCATCTTACCTGTAGCAGAGTTGAGTTGCCATTTCCTACTCTTCCCTGGAAAGAGAGCAGTTCAAACTTTCACCTTGTCTGAATTGAAGTGGCTGAGTTTAAGTTTTTTTTTTTTTTTTTTTTTGAGAGGTTTTTGCTATAGGGCATGTATGCTCGTCAGAAAGACCGAGAGACAGAAAGCAAGAAATCACCCCTCCCAGGAGGGATGGCCACGCCACAACCCCTTCTTCTTCATTCTCCTCTCAGGATCTTGGGCAGGCACACACAAGCACCCAGGGTGAGTTGTTTAAGCTGCTGAGTCTGGGACTCAAACCGCGGTTGGCTACATGGGAGTTCAGCGACATAGCCGTTATGCTAACTACTGGTCCCTGAGTAGAAGTATTAAGCCAGCTTTAGCTGTGCGCTACTGCCCCTCGGTGAGTTTTTATACTCAGCAAAACCGCAGATCTGTTGAGAACTGTGGTCTCAAAGTGTGACCTCTAGGCCAGCAGTTCAGCATTACCCAGGAATTTATAAGAAATGCAAATTCCTGGGCCCCCAAATCAGACCAATTGAATCAAAAGCTCTGGGAGTGGGGCTCAGCTCTGCGTGTTCTCACTAGCCTTCATAGTGCTTTTCATGCACAAGAAGTTCGAGAACCCCTGGGTCAGAGGAAATACCTTGCTCTGAGTTCCATCTTTGATCCATGGATCTCTGCATTTGTTGTGGCAAGAAGGAAGATACGTCCTCATCAAAGAGTCAGTTATAGGCAATGTCAAAGAGACTGCATGGATAATTGGGCATAATGATGAGAGAACCTGCTCACTGGGAATTCCTGTGCTCAAAACTGTTGGAGGAATTGCCAACACAGAATTTCGCACGCCATACGGAAGTACTCTGCACATTGAAAAGGATATGTCTTTGATAAGCAATAATGTGCTTAGTAATCAACAAACACAATCTGTAGCTTGCAAAGCTTGCAGCAGTGAGCTGTAGCTGGTCAACCCTGCCTATGGAGACTGTGAGGAGTGTTGGTCAGGGATGGTACAGGGATGAGGAGGCGTGGCAGGAAGCCCCAGCACTCTGGTGGACTGGTGTTTGTTTCATTTTGTGAATGGCACTCCTCTCCCCCTTTCCTTTCCTGTGTCATTTACCCTTTGAGAACAGGCTATTTTAAATGACGTGTTAGCTGGATTCAAAATGCAGGGAGAATATCTAGATTTTCCCAGGATTTAAGCTATTCTTTGACTGTATATGTACCTTTGGAAGGTACACAGCAGGGTCTCCAGGCACAGGAAGTTAATAATTGGGTATAGTTCATGGAAGAGGCCAATTTGCACCAGTTTGAAAATCATACTTTTGTATGGGACCAGCAGTTAGTGTAATGGCTATGTCGCTGAACTCCCATGTAGTCGACTGTGGTTCAAGTCCTGGACCCAGTGGCTTAAACTCACACCAGGCGCATGTGTATGTGTGTGCCCAAGATCCCGAGAGGAAAATGGAGGAGAAGGGATTGTGGCATGGCCATCCCCCCTGGGGGGTGATTTCTCATTTTTATCTCAAGTCTCTCTCTGTCTTTCTGGTGAGCACACGTGCACTATAGCAAAAACCTCTCAAAAAAAAAATCAAATTATGTTTTAAATTCAACAGAGAAATTGCTATCTAAAAGAAATTTCCCTGGAAGAAGTTACCCAATGGGGGGTGATTTCTCATTTTTATCTCAAGTCTCTCTCTGTCTTTCTGGTGAGCACACGTGCACTATAGCAAAAACCTCTCAAAAAAGAAAAAATCAAATTATGTTTTAAATTCAACAGAGAAATTGCTATCTAAAAGAAATTTCCCTGGAAGAAGTTACCCAAGAATATAATTATTCTGTTGCTTACTTCTTAAAAAAAAGAGAGAATTCCATATGCAATAAAATCTCATTTAAGCAGAATGTTCAAAAATTGGGGAATTCTTGTTCTTTCTTTCTTTCTTCTTCTTTTTATTTTTTTGATTGATAGAGGCTTACCTGAAAAAAAAAAAAATCCTGTTTCCAACTTTTGTCTACAATCTTTATTTTTTAAAGATGTTCTTGCTATAGGGCACATGTGCTCGCCAGACAGAGAGAGAGAGACAGAGAGACAGAAAGCGAGCAATCACCCCCCCAGGGGGGATGGCCACACCACAATCCCTTCTCCTCCATTCTCCTCTTGGGATCTTGGGCATGTATGCACACATGCCTGGTATAAGCTTAAACTGGGTCTGGAATTCGAACCCCAGTTGACTACATGGAGTTCAGCGACATAGCCATTATGCCAACTGCTGGTCCCTGTTTACAATCTTTTTAAAACTAATGGGAAATGTATTCATCACATCTTGATGCTTAAAGACTTTGCAGCATGTTTATATAAACTGGATAGTGATAGATATGGAAGATTAGGATGATTAGTGCTAAACCTAAAAGGAAAATTAGTTACTCAAATACTAAAATTAAATTTCTAGTTTTATTTTTTTTCAGTTAGTATTTTACTTGAATATTCAGCAGAGAAGAGTGTTGGTTTATTTAGAAACTTCTGTTGGTTGGATACTGATTGAAGTTTACTAGAACAAGTTTACCTAATGAGATTATATCTATATTTAGAAACATTAATAAATAGGAAGTAAACTGAGTTAAAACATATCTGGGCTTAACACTATCATATGCTCACTGGAAAGAAGAGTTGTTTAAGCCAGGTGTTTTTGTTTTTGTTTTTGTTTTTTTTAACGTTTTGTTGTTAAGATTTAAAAAGTGACTCACTAGCAAATTCTGTTCAAATATGTGACTTTAGGCAGCACTCTGGGGAGAATGGGATGGAAGAGGAGGCCAAGGGTAGAGACTTCCTCACTAACCTACACTGGGACCAACTTAAGCTCAACAAAGTTTATTGTACACTTAATATGACTACTAATTCTTAAGTCTGGGTGCCTCTGGAGATTAAAAAAATAAACAGGAGACACCTCAGCCATCAGAAAGGTTATAATCAAGGTGGGAAAACCCCTCCAGTGTATCCAGGTGGAATGGAGGTATGTGGGGTGTCCAACCAAGAGAGACATAGCTCAGGAATCCTCAAACTTGTTTAAGAGGTGGACAGTGTTGTGCCACAGAGGAGACATTACAACATATTGACACATTTTATCTTGCCTCAAAAATCAGACTTGGGGATAATAGGAGGTGTAGTGGTTACATCCCTGGACTTCCCAATGGCTAACCTTGGTTTGAGTCCTGGACACAGTGGCTTGAAACTCAGGCTGCGTGTGTGTGCATGTGTGCCTAGGATCCTAGGAGGAGAAGGGATTGTGGCATGGCCATTCCCCCTAGAGAGTGATTTCTCACTGTCCCTCTCATTGGCTCTCTCTCTCTCTCTCTCTCTCTCTCCCTGGCAAGCGCCACTTCTGTAAGGCAGAAATTTATTCAACAAAGAAACTCAGACTTGGTCTTACAAACAGAAAGTTTGCCTACTTGAAACTCTCTTTTCCTCTCTACACCACACATACACACACACACACACACACACACACACACACACACACACTGTAAAATTACAACTGCGAACTCCCAGGCCCATAAAAATAACTCCAAGCTGTTGAGCTAATCAGGATTGAGTGTTTCTTCATTTTTCTGTTAAAGTTAATATACTACTCGTTAATGCTTTTTGTCATCTGCTAGCACTTGTCACTAGGCAAGCCCTAACAGGTGCCAAAAGTATAAGGGAAAAGAAGACGAGAGAATTCCAGACGTTAACTTAATTTAAAAATCTTATTTGGAAAATGATGACGATTCTTCCATTTTTGCAGTGGTTCAGAGAACCCTAGGATCTGTTTGAAGAGTTTGAGACCACCGGGGTAGAAAGGCAATGAGCACTGATGCCCAGAAGAACTTACTGCCCTTTTGAATCCCATCCCAGAAGCTCCTCTGGCAAGCAGCCTAGAGATGGGGCAGGAATAAAAGTTTCTACATGGAAGGGAATGTGCCTCCACAGCTTTAAAGCTTATTTATGCATTTCCTCCATGAGACAGAAAGAAAGACAGCAATCCACCCTGACCCTCAGCCGGCCCTAGATCATGGGCACTTGCATACTGGCATACTAGGAGGACTCTGGAATTGAACCTGGAGCCATCCTATGTGCAACTGCCTTGCAGGGATCTGTGTTTTATTGCTGTGCTACCATATGGCCCTTCTCCTCACCTTTATACCTTCCCTCGGCAATACTATTGCTTCAGAAAGTAACTGTTAAATAAACTTGCGTTGTGCTATAAGTTGACATTTGGAGCAGCTCTTTCTGTAAAAACAAGGTTATAATAGGGACTAGCAGTTGGCATAATGGCTATGTCGCTGGACTCCCATGTAGTTGACTGTGGTTCGAGTCTGGACCTGGTGGCTTAAACTCACGCCAGGCACGTGTGCGTGCGTGCCCAAGATCCAGAGAGGAGAATGGAGGAGAAGGGTTTGCGGTGTGGGCATCCCCCCCTGGGGGTGATATTTCACTTTCTGTCTCCTTTGTCTTTTTGGTGAGCATACACGCCCTATAGCAAAAACCTCTCCAAAAAGAATAAAAGTTATAATGATTAGTAGGGTTATATGACATAGTGTTAAAACAATAAAAAGAAGATTCTAATGGAGTAGATAGATTTTGTAGGCTGATCTTAGAAGTTCTCCCTCTACTTACAACATTATTTATGAGGAATGATGCTTTCTTGCTTTCATTAATTCATTTAGCAAATATTTCTTGCAAGACCATCATGTGTCAAGTACTTTTTGGATACTCTGGATCTGTTTCTTCTTCTGTTTAGTGGAGTTAAAAAATGCTCTTAACACAATAGGGTTGTGAAGGTCGAATGAATTGTAATATGTAAACTTTGAAAAGGGACTGACATTTAGAAAATACTTAATATTTAAGTACTTAAAATACATGGTCTTTGAAAAGTTTATGGAAAATGCTTATTATGAAAAAACTATGCATGGATTTCAAGATTGTTTTGCACCAAAACAAACCTGTACTTTAATTCCATTTTTCATGAACTTTCGGAAGTATCCTTATATTAACTAGTTAGTCTCATTATTACTGTACAGCATTATGCCCCAGATATGGTTTCTCCTTGTGTATAACTTCAAATGGCTAACTTTCTAGGACAGAGCATCTTGGTAGCTGGGGCCTGTCTGTATTTATGAGAGTTCCTTGGTGTTCCGGTCTTTAGGGAACCAGCTGCTCTCCTAAAGTTGGGGCTGTACTGACTGATGAACAGTTGGTATTTGTCTATGTGGTTTGTCTGGTAAGCAGAGCCCTTTACCCTTTTCCCTTGAGGGTATAGGAGGGCAGAGCAGGGAAGTGGCAGAAACCTACGGCTGCTTCTGGAAACTTGACCAGTGGCCTCAACTCTAGGGAATTTTCAACTCCACCCTCCTGCATATTTACTTTAGGAGCTGAGGAAGGGCTGAGGCCCAGGGATGGGAGGGCTGCAAGACTTTCATGTCTGTTGTCAGAGGCTCTGTGAATAAGTGGATCTCACTGTGTGGGTAAACCAGGGAATGCAGACCTTGATGGTCTGATGTAAAGGCTTTTGACCTGATCTGCAGGAAAGGAGAGAGGAAATTTTCACTTCTTCACTTTTCAAAGTATGTCAAAGTCTTACAGATGGCTATGTCAATTGTGAAGTTCCAGAATTATTTTGGACAACCTTAAGTAAACACCCCAGCGTCTGAAGCTGTCAATGATTTGGGATGCAATTTTTACATGCTTCCTGCTGCTAAGCCCTACATAGCTCAAATTAGTCCTTAGAGGATTGAAGGGTGAAAGACCTGCACTTTTGTGCTGTTGAAAATCTTGGTAAGATGAAGCTTATTAATGTCTGAGCAACGCCAAGGTTCATGGCTCTGACAAGCTTAAGACAAACTGTGGCCAAAGCAAGTAGGAACTGTCCTTCACAGAACAGAATGGGGACTGTCTTTCACAATGGATTCTCATTTCACCCTTCAGAGGCTACTTTTGTCTTTTTTTACTTGTCTGATGGAGGACAAATAGGAAAATAATGAAAAGAGACCCTCAACTTTCAAGAGACCTCTGTTTTAGTCAAGGTCTCCCTAAATGACTGTTCTGTTTCTTATTTTAGAGTAGAGTAACTTTCATCCATTCAACAACCTCTACATGGTTTACTCTTACCTGTTTGCATCATCCATAAGGATTTGGAAACAGGCAGTGTAGGGAGAGAAGATTGTTTAGTTGACGAATTGTCTTTTGTATTCTATTTCTGTGTCAAACATCTCAAAAGTGTGGAGCCTAGGCAAAATCTTGATGGCTCTTACAGAAGCAGTGCACTTTTAGGGTTCTGAAACAAGGGTCTCAATTGAAAGAGAAGTAGGAGTTTAGGGCATACTCCAATGGCATCTCACTTCTGAGGCTAGACTCACAGTTTGACAAGAACAAGCCAGCTGTCGCGGTCAAAGTGCCTACTGGGCATATTTGGGAAGTGCTTGAACTCTGTGACCCATCTGACTGAGCAGATTAAGGAACAAGGAGAACCACCTCTAATTAAGATTGATGACCTTCATTGGATGAAGAAAACTACCTGGCTTGAGTTGAAAAGACTGAGAATAAGACTGAGAGGCTTTGCTGCACCATGGATTCTCCTACACTTAGACTCTGCCTGATTGTAATCCTGGCTGTGTAACACTAGGCAGGTTGCTTAACTTCTCTGACTTCATTTTTCTTTCATACAGTGGAGGTATCTATACGTATAAGTGTGAAAGTATATTGGCCTAAGAAAGCCTCTGCACTCCTGTTTTGGTTTCCTTAAGCAAACTGCTTCCTTTGGAAGTTGCTACGTTACAGTCAATCACAGCAGCTATACTTCAGTTGATCAGATAGCTCATGTTTTAAACTGTTAACAAAAACTTCAAGATGTGAGTGATCCAATTATTTCTCTACCTCATCCCCCACTTCTGTTTCTGTGCACATATCACTTCCCCTTTCCAAATCATAAATATGCTCAACCATGAGGCTATCTCGAGTCTTTTGGGAGTCATTAGGGGTCTCCAATTAGAATTGTGGAGGTTTTTCTTTGCTCAATTAAACCCTACTAAATAAAATTGTCTGAAGTTGTTGTTGTTGTTTTAACATAAGGTGCCTATAAAATGAAATAATAAACATGTAAAGGGCTCAGCCCAGTGCCTGGCATGTAGTAAGCACTCATTAACTGTTGGTAGTACTCTTCTTAGGCTTCCAGGTATTTGAAAAATAAAAACAAGCAGGAAAAAGCAATTTTAAGAACAGGAAAGAAAATACACTTACTTTTGTTAGTGGGTAAAACTGAGATGACTAACAACATTGTACATAGAATTCACTCAAGATTTGTAGTAGTATCCTTTTAGGAAAATGCTTAATAACTGTACTTTCTTTAAAAATAGTTTTCTTTAAAATAGTTTTATACACCAAAGTTGTTATTCTCAATAACCCGAGAAAATTAGAAAGGAATTGCCATACGAACGTGAATATCTTGTAAAACAAGTAACATTCACGAATGTAGGAATTCATATCTTCTCAGCATTTGTGGGCTGATGAAGTTTTATCAGTACAGGACAGAAAACTCAGTATCCCTACTATTTAGTTATTTGGTATAAAGAAAGATACTGTTATAAATAAACTATAATTTTTCAATGATGCTATATTCCCTTTTAAATTTTAAAGCTAAATGGATAGTTATTCTGTTATTTACTTTTTATTTTACCTGTAGCATTTTCAAAGTGCTTTTACAATTCTTTGAAACACATTTATTCTCTTTCAGTAAGCTGATCCCCAGCATAATCTTGTAAGACAGTCAAAGCAGGGATGGTACTATTCTTGTGCATTCTACAAATAGACAGCAAGCAAAGAAAGTTGAATGACAAAGTAAGAGGGGACTAGATTGACATTCAATAATCCTTATATTCAGTTCTAAAAGAACTGAAATTTGGTAGATATTTACAGTTAAAAAAAAAAAAGGTCAAATTGATCCAACTAGCAATCCTTGAAGAGAGGCAGAATATTTTTTGAATCTTCATTTTACTCTGAAATACTGATCAGTGGCTCTTCTCCCTAAATCATACTACATTATCCAAATCATGTATCTATTATATTGTATATATTTTTTGAACGATGCCTTAATCTTCAACCTGATTATGTGCCAACTGTATACTAATTTTAATGAATAATTTTTCTATCAAATAGAAGCCAGACCTCAGAAGTATCAAACTTATTGACTAGTTTTGTAGATATTATAAACCCTAATTCTCCATTTATATAAAAACTGAAAACTTCAGTTACCCAGATATTTATACACACTAGATGATTAAAATATAGTTATCTTAATTTTTCATGTAGACATACATTTTCACTTAAGACTTGGGTAACTAGAATTAGAAGAATTTTTCTGAATACCACATCATGTGTTCATTGGTTTCGTTGGTTTGGGATATTTTCATATGTTTAAATTCCTTTTGAAGAAGTTTTTGTTGTTGTTCTTTTCTTTCTCTCTCTCTCTTTTTTTATTTTTTAACTTTTCAGAGTCTAGCCACGCTTGGTTCTTGCTAGAAGGCAAATATCCATCTTCTAGCTCTTAGTGGGGTCCCAGCTGGCATGACTTTCATATGTTCCTATAGAGGACCCATCCATATGATATACTGAAAACTCTGATGGGGAAAAAAAGCAACATTAAAGCAGCTACTTTCTGCTCAATGCAGACTGACAAGAAACCCTATAAAAAGTCATCCTGTAACCGTGAGATGGCATTCAGAAATAAATGGAATCACTTCTTATCTCTTTTTTAAAGTTAATTTATTCATTCATTTTTTTCCATGAATGAGAGACACAGATCGAGAGGGAAAGACAGAGACCAAGCCAGTCACCCTCATCAGGGTCTTCACATCGTAATCCACTCAACAACCTCAGCCAGTTCCAAATGAAAGGCATGTTTGGAGAGAACATGGGCATGTCCAGAGACCTGAACCTGACGCCTTCTCACACGGATCCACCTCACAAAAGGTTGTGTGATAGCCTAGCAATGTGAAGCCACAACTTCTTACCATTACACTACTTTGGAAAGGCCCTCCACCTTCCTCAGCCTTCACCTGTGCAGGATGAGTTGAGTCACTTTAGTGATAGGAATCAAACGCTATAGAAGCTGAAACAAATGTTTAAAAACGTTTTAGAAGACCTTATTACGGGCTTCTTTGATTCAAGGTAAATTAGAAAAAGTTCCTCTTCAGCCCTTGGTGACTCTGTTTTGTGAGCACCTGAGAAATACAGTATATTTTATAGGTGTTTATCTCTTTTACATGCTTACATTTACACTGATAATCACCAGAAAGGGAATATTCAAGCCAATGAAGATGGTTAAAAATAACTGCAGATTCCCTTTTAGAGATTCTTTTTTTTTTTTCCTTTAAAGTTTATTTATTTTATTCACGACAGAGAGTATTTGTGTGCACATGAGAGGGAGAGAGTGACAGAGAGAGAAAGAGAAAAAAGGAAGAGAAAGAGAGAGAAGCACTCTCAATAGGATCCTGGCAGGCTGTAATCCCCTTTCCCCAGTCCTGCTCCCAAGAAAGTGCTTGGCATATTTTCAAGCTGACCTGAGGATCTGATCCCGCAGTCAGTCAAATGGCTTCCTACACTGCAGTTCATCTGCTACCACCTGTTCCACTAGGCCAGGCTCCTCTTGGAGATTCTGGTACTTACCATTCCCCAGGGAGAGAGAAGAAGGTACTGTATTACTTTTGTAGAAACGCAATTGTGACTTTAGTAAGTCAACACACCCATGTGTATGAATATAGCTGAGTTTGGAAAAAGGAATCAGAAATCATTTTTAAAAAATTAATTTAAGTTAAATATTTAAGAATTATACCTTTATCCTCTTAAGAGTTCTAGTTAGATTCATTAATAACCTAACAATCCGACTGAGTTCAATCAGCATTAATTACTGTATCTGTAATAGATTTGCCTCTGCTTCCCCTCCCCCCTCTCTTTATTCCCCTCTCCCAGCTCTGGATTTACCTCCATCTAAATGGGAGGGGCATCTCTACCTGGGTGAGTGAATTGGAAACACAAGTGAGAAGACCCTAGTGGAAATGGAGACTCCCTTTTCATCAGTTAAACTTTTTTCTTTTTAGAATTACTTATTCAATTTTATTTAGTATTATTATTATTGTTATTATTTTTAACTTGCTGTAGAGCAGGTGTACTCACCAGAGAGACATGGAAAGATAGGGGAAATGAGAAAGCAAGCTGCCAGTTCTGGGACTCAAACTGTGATGGTCACGTGGAAGCCCATCACCCTAACTCCATACTACCCACTGGCTCCATTGATTAAACTTTGAATCAAACTGGAGTATTCTCTTTTGATGTACTCAGGCAAAGAAGAGTTTAGGGTTTACAAAGTCTGTGTGTATTTGTGTAAAAACAGTAAAATAACAGTATGGGCTAGTTGAGGATTTTGAAAACTGCAGTTAAGGTGAATAATGGAGGCAATTACGTAGTAATATGTGACTAGTTTGGGTCAATTTTGTCTTAAACTATACTGAGATTATATATATTTTTCAGATAATTGTCTTACTTGCCAAAGCAGTTTGTCTGCATAGCACACGTGATCTTAGCAAACATAAGGAATGTTGCAAATCAGAATATTATCTCGTCCCTGTGTTATGTTAGTAATGGCATTTCAGGTTAGCTTTATTTCCGATTTTAAGATACATTTGCATACTTCATGAATTCTAGGAAAAAACTTCACCTTGCATGCATATAAACAGGGCATTGGGTTTTCTGCCTACCTGAAATACCTCTGCTAGACTTCACATCTCCTTGGGTGAAAATTCCTTTTATTAATGAACAGTCTGATCCCTAGATACTAATTTGCTGAGTGAATTGTTGTATCATTTAAATTGTCTTGGACTCAGTTGCCTCATTTGTAAATTGAGGATGTTGAATAAACTCTGCTTTTACTGATCTGACTGTTCACAGTCCCTCCTTCTTTCCAAGGCTCAGTTTTGTGTTTACTGGTGTTCTCTGGTATTCAACTTGCAAAGCATTGTAGATCATTTGAATTATCTTCCAATCAAAATGTCAACCTCTAATCTTAAGAAAACAGATTCTAACTGACTAAGATCTCCCCCAAGCTCTTTCTTATCAAAGAATTGTTCTCTGTGCAAATCTCTGATAACCTTTCTTCAAGTACTCAACCTTCACTTGAACAAACTTTCTCCTTTTAGGCCTTTCATTACCTTCTATGCTTCTATTAAGTGGACTAAAGACTACCAATAATTAATAAATTGATAACTTTGGTTTTATCAGATCTCACTTAAAAAATATGTTCAAGGTATTTTTTTTCCCTTTTTTTTTTTTTTTTTGCCATAGGATATGTTAGCTCTTGGGAAGTTGAGAAATCTCCCTCCAGGGTGTATGGCCACACCACATCCCTTCTCTATTCTCCTCTCAGGATTTTGAGCATACACACACCAACACTTGACATCATTTTCAATTTTCCAGGTCTGGGACTCAAACCATGTATCTGGCCATGGGGGGAGTTCAGTACCTTAACTGCCATGCCACCTGCTGGCCCTATTAGGTCTCACTTTTGTTTAAAGCTAGGGCCAAATAAATATAGTAATATTTTTCTTACCTTATTACCTTATCTTGAACAGGGAGGCAATTTATATTGTAAAAGTGAGAGACTTAGTTTCAAGGGAAGCACAGTCAAGCTTAACTGCCCTATAGGCCTTTGATCTCAATCTCAGAATTCTTAGCCATACCTGTATTTTTCACTTTGTTTATAGCAACAGTAGTTAAACAGTGAAGGAAACATAAACACAAACACACAGCATAGACCACGCAATTTTTCCTAGCATGAGTTAAATACTTCCTGTTGGGAGAGTTTTGGAGAGGAGGAGATAGAGAGAAGACTGAAAGTATCTTCTGCCTTATAGTTGTTTATATTTCCACATGACACAACAGGCCTTTACTGAGCACCTACTGTGTGTTAAACAGGGCACTGGGTTTTAGGAGGGTCAGGTGGGGGTGGTGTACAAAGTTAAACTATGTGCTTGTTGGATCCGGTGTCTAGCCATGGCGCTGCCTCTGAGCCCACCTCCTTCCACTCGTGATGTGCCTCATAATTCAAGCATAGTCAAATGTGCAACCCAGGTAAACATGCCAAGTATAGTCTTGAAGAGCACATGATTTCCACCTGAAACTGTAAATAGCCTCAGGTTTTTCAGAACTTGGCATTCATACAGATACCACAAGTTCCAGGCTCAATGAACAGTAAAGCAAGCCTTGAGGAAGCTTTCAGCAGTTCAAGCATGAGTTTAGAAAAGTAATGAAATAGACACCTAGACAAAGATTGTCAACTGAGGAAGCTTCATATCACTCTCCAAGTTGAAAATGATGGCAAAGGAAAGAACAGTTTCTTCCCCTCTCCCTCCTTCCTTCCCTCCACTCCTCCTTTATTCCTTCCTTCCTTCCTTTTTTCACCTCATTTCTTTCTTCCTAATAAAGGTTATAAATATTAGTATCATCTAATGGGGTTTCCAGAAGTCCCTCCTTAGGCTGTGAACTTTCCTTATTAATCAGAATGTGACTGTGAAGTTTGAAATATATATATCATCTAAGGGGGTTTCCAGAAGAAGTCCCTCCTTAGGCTGTGAACTTTCCTTATTAATCAGAATGTGACTGTGAAGTTTGAAATATATATATATATTTTTTTTTTTTAAATTTTTTTTTAGAGGCTTTTGCTATAGGAGGTGTGTGCTCGCCAGACAGACACAGAGAGATAGAGACAGAAAGCCGAGAAATCACCCCGCAGGAAGATGGCCATGCCGCAATCCCTTCTTCCTCTATTCTCCTCTCAGGATCTTGGGCACGCACACACACGTGCCTGGCGTGAGTTTAAGCCACTGGGTCCAGGACTTGAACTTCGGTCGGTGACATGGGAGTCCAGCGACATAGCCGTTAATAGCTGCTACACCAACTGCTGGTCCCAAGTTTGAAATATATTTTAAAGACACTCTAAGAAATCACTCAAAGTCTCTCCCTTTTGTGATTCACTTTTAGAAGTGACAATTTAGAGGCACAGTTTTGAGTTACTCCAAAGTAAGGTACTATCTCCAATTCAACAGTTATTTCCTTTGAGACTTTATTGCTCTGTTTAAACCTATCAGTTAGGCACTTGTACAAATGCATGCTGTCATTGCTTTCCAGCCCTTTCAGCCAAGTTTCTGCTGCCAGGAGCAGAAAGTTTTACTGAAACATTCTTTAGGCCATTATGTATTTTCCCTCTGATGAGTGATTTAGTCTGATTTATTAGGAAAAATCACTTTGTGAGAATAATTGAGCATCTTGACAATTTTCCTTTGTTATTTCACTAGAGTTTTAAGTTAAAATATTTTACCTTTATTGTCATTTTCCTTTTACTATTTCATCTTGATTTTTTTTTTCTCAATTTAGAGACAGAAAGTCTAATCTCTTTCATTTTTTTAACATTTATAGGGAGTGTAGTTCAAGGAGTAGAGTTTCACAAATATGGCTATCTACTGAAAAATAATTGTTCTTAATGAGAACAAAAATAATCCATTTCAAAGCCCTTATTTAAAGTCCCTCAAGTTTCACTTTCTCTAGGAAGCCTTTCTCAATTATAAAAAGTAAGGAGTTGAAGGGAAGGATAAACTTTTTTTCACAATTGTCTTTGAACTTTTTCTTATTTTACTCTTGACTTAACAGGTATGTTTTTAAAAGCACTATATTATTAATACTTTTATCATAGTAGTTAAGTCTTTAGAATTCAAATATATCAGGTTTTTTTTTCCTTTTTATTTTGGAGAGGTTTTTACTATAGGGTGTGTGCGCTTGCCAGAAAGACAGAGACACCGAGAGACAGAAAGCAAGAAATCATTCCCCCCTCCCCTCCTCGGGCAGGATGGCCACACCACAATCCCCTTCTCCTCTGTTCTCCCCTTGGGATCTCGGGCACGCATGAACATGCACCCGGTGTGAGTTTAAGCCGCCAGGTCTGGGACTTGAACCATGGTCGACTACATGGGAGTCCAACAACATAGCCATTACTCCAGCTGCTGGTCCCCAAATATACCAGTTTTGATTCTGAATACAGAATCTAACTCAGGTTAGTTGGCTTTTTACAGTCAAAGTATCAACGGAACCCAAGTGTCCTTGGGTTACACGAGTTATATACCTTACACTGCTTCTGTGGACTTGGTTGCTGACTGAGCAGTACCATAAACAAATAATAACCAAGTTCATATGCAAATCCATTGTGAAGACTGTAGCAGGAGAATGGGTAATCATTTAACCATTGGCCCAAGGAGAGTTTGTGAAAGTTTATAAAGGAAACCCATTTTATTTCTTCATTTATTCACTTGAAGAATCCCACTGTAAACCTCCTATGTGCAGTAATAAACATTATAGAACAAGGATTGCTAAACTATAGCCCACAGGCCAGATATGGCCATCTACCTAGTTTTGTATGGCTTGTGAGATGAGAATATTTTTATACTTTTGATGGTTAAAAAAAATCAAAATAATAGTATTTTGTAAAACATTAAAATTATATGAGATCTAACTTTCCATGCTCATGAATAAATTTTTAATGGAACCTGGATCTCCTCATTTGTTTACCTGTTGTCTACAACTGTTTATGCTGGAAACCCAGAACCAAGTAATTGCGGCAATGATCATATGGCTTGTGAAGCCTAAAACATTGGCTATCTGGCCCTTACAGAAAAAGTTTGCTAATCCCTGTTCTAGACACTGGGAATTTAGCAATGAGCAAAACAGGAAAAGTTTCTACACTCATAGATTTACATTCTAATCGGAAGTCCCAATATAGAAACAGGAAAATGGGTGAATAAAATAATTTTATGCCTTTGAATGCATTATAAGAAAAATTAAACAAGATGATGTGATCAAGAGTCAAGGTGGGAACCAGCAGTTAGCGTAATGGCTATGTCGCTGGACTCCCACGTAGTCGACCGCGGTTCGAGTCTCGGACCCGGTGGCTTAAATCTCACGCTGGGCATGTGTGCGTGCATGCCCAAGATCCTGAGAGGAGAATGGAGGA
The DNA here is from genome assembly GCF_000334495.1 of Tupaia belangeri chinensis. Taxonomy (NCBI): domain Eukaryota; kingdom Metazoa; phylum Chordata; class Mammalia; order Scandentia; family Tupaiidae; genus Tupaia; species Tupaia belangeri. The sequence continues at coordinate 9,023,072 of NW_006160040.1, read as the reverse complement.
GAAGGGATGGCAGCGTGACCATCCCCCCTGGGGGGTGATTTCTCGCTTTCTGTCTCTCTGTCTCTCTCTGTCTGGCGAGCGCACGCGCCCTATAGCAAAAACCTCTCCAAAAAAAAAAAAAAGAGTCAAGGTGGCTATTTTTGATGTAGTATTCCAAAGAGGATTGAATGACAGAGAATTAGCCATGAAGAATCTGGAAATTGAAGGTTCTGGACAGGAGAAACAGCAAGTGTCAAGCCTGAAAAACAAATGTGATCATATCTCTGAGAATTAAGGAAGAATAACAGAGATGAGTCATAATGGGAACTAGGATTAGGCAGAGGCCCAATCCCAGAAAGTCTCTCAAGGTGAATAAAGATTGCATTTTGCAATTTAGGCAGAGTCACTTCTCTGGAAAACTTTATGCACAGGAACAACATGAACCTGAATTACATTTTATAAAATCAATTTAGTTATTGTATGGAAAAGAAATTCCAGTGGAAGTCAAAGTGGAAGCAAGCAGTGAGAGATGAGAGTGCTTGAATTACGGCGTAGCTGGGGAGAAGGGGAGAACTAAGTAGATTCTGAATTTAGCTTGGAGGTGAGCTATCTGGAGAAAGTAAAGGATAGGGGAACATTGAGACTTACACTTGGGTTTTTGCCTAAATTGGTGGCATTTCCTGGCATAAATGGAACTTGACACTATTAAAATATACGAACTTGACAACTCCTATGTTTCAAGTAGGATTTTCTATCTAATGAATGTTTTTTCCTTGCTTTACACTAGTAGATACACAACTACTACTCCATGGTGTTTTACCAATTTTTCTTCTTTAATGTTTCTCCTGAATGTAGAAAATAATTGACAGCACCCTCAAAGGTATACTCACAAATAAGGTCGAGAGCTTTAAACTGGAAGTGCGTGTGTCGACCTCCTTCTACAGTCAAGAAAGGGGTATGACTGACTGTGGAGGGTCAACTTGATACCCCTTGTGATTTTTGTTGATTTGTAGATAATAGAGAAATAAAAAATCAGATTTCCTTGTGACATTCTCATTACTGTTTTTAATTCCAGTGGGTATTTGTAACATCAATTTGGTTGTTTTTATTCAGCCTGTTTTTTATATATCGTTGATATTCCCAGCAAACAGCAATAACCTGTATTTTCTGAAGCTGTAAACATGTTATGCTTACAGAAGAAAAGCCATTCTTCCCAGTATATTTAGCATGATCAAACATTGATGATGTGTATTTGCAGAAAATTGTTCTGAAAAAATTGGGAATACTATTTAAAAGATGAGAAAAGAAACAGAAAACCATTTCTGATTTTATTCAATGTTCTAAAAACCTCCCCACAGATGATCACCTTAGCTACAATGATGAATTACGGGGATTATACAACTTTGAACAGTTGCCGTGACTGAGGTGGTTGAAAAGATAAAATGAACTGAGTGATAGAAAGTTATGATAATCAGCATCAGACTCCGTAACACGCTCTGGTGGATGTGTGATGTGTGTGTGTGAGAGAGAGAGAGAGAGAAGACCGAGAGAGAGAGAGAGCGGGAGAGGGAGAGAGATAACAAGAGAGAGAGAGAACAAAGACTCTGGGGTTCAGACCTGAACTTGAGTCATGGTGTACTTTACTGAGACAGAAAACTCCAAAGAGGAGTCACTTGGAAGATGAGGCAGATGACTTTAGTTTGGGGCCCATGTTGAGGCTGAGAAGCTTGTGAATATTCATCTGAAGATATGCAAGAAATAGGGCTTAGAGACAGGGCTCTGAAGTCTTTAGGAAAAAACTGAGATTAAATATTTGGGCAATTATGATATCTTAAGAATAAATATGTGAGGACTTCAAAAAGTTCTTGGAAAGATGAATTAAAGTATGAGTTTTATTTTGGTGCCAAAAAATTGAAATCCATGAATAATGACATATAAGTTTTCCAAGAACATTTTGAAGATCCCTGTATAACCCAGAGAAGTATGCAAATGAAGAGACACTGATATATACTCTTTAATGAGTAAATTTGGGAGAAAATCTTGTAAAATACATCTCCAAGGAGGAATTAGAAAGGTTGAATAGTACACCTGCAAAGTAGTGAGCCATAGAAGCCACAGAAAAGTATTTTAAAGAGTGATCTGCAGTACCAAATACTAAAGAGAGGGCATCTGAGAAAATGACTAAAAGTATCCATTGCATTTAGTGATATCTAGACCAGTGATCTAGGTGCAGGCAATTCTGCTAGAATCATGGCACAGAAAATGAGACTATAGCGGACTTAATATAAACAAAGTGAGTATTGTACAGTCAAGTTCTTCATGAATGTGGACTATAAAGAGTAAAAATGCTATAAGGTATTGAAAAGAAGAGATTTGCAAAAAAGGAGGTTACCACTACAAGATTTGAGCTTTCCCAAATACTGATGAGAAGGAGTAAGAATGAGAGAAGGTTGAAGATGTAAGAGAAACAGAGATAAATTACAGTTCAATATCCCTGAGAGTATGGGATGAGGCATTGACTTTATATAAAATGATGGGTACAATTATTTTTCCAGTATGAGAAGTGAACAGGAGGATAAAAACAAAAGTAAATCTGATCATTTGTCAATCAGAAGCTGAGAGGTTGAGAAGTTCCTTTATGATGACTGCCATTTTCTCAGTGGAGTGAGAGGAAAGATTACCTGATGGAAGTGTAAGACAAAGTGTTGCAGAGACTAGAGGGGAGGAGAGTTGAAAGCATTTGTGGAAAAATGGGAGCATGCTAAGGGATTGTGGTCAGGTTACAACCAGCTTGGAGAGCACAGCTAAGAGTGGGGATTACAGATTTGTCATACCAAATTGCCCAACTGTTACTTTTCTCCTGTAGCGTACAATGATGAACCAAACCTGGTGAGTCACATGGAAAAAAGCAGTTGGGTGGATCTACCATTGGGATTTTACCAGGCAGATTCTATGGAAAGACAATGGAACAGAAGGATTTTAAGTATTGGTAAAAGAGAAGTCAGATGTTCCCAAAAATCTAAGCAGAATAATTGTGGGTGTGATAGGAAGGAGCTATTGGGCAGGGAATAAGTAGAAGGCTGGTGAGATGAGATCCAAGCAATCATGTCAGATATAAAATTTTCACCTGCTGTTCCAAGTCAAGTTGGGCATTGAGGCTCTTATCTTCCTTCTGAATATGACTTGTCTTTCATGTCCTTAGTACTCTATGACATTCCTTTATGTTTGCTTGTATTGAGAGATTTTTGCATCTATGTCTTAACTTCGTACTCCATAGTAATATTTTGATGGCTTAATTATTCTTTTCCATAGCACTTTTCAGAATGGATTACACATAAGTAGGCATAAGTTCTTGCTTGGTTATGAATATCAAAATATAGATATAAGGAGTATGAAAAAGGAAAAGCAATGTGATTGCTAATTATCATCTCATAAATTCATGATAAGTTCTAGGATCTGGGAAAAATTGAAAAATATTTCCTTAGTGTTCCAAAATAATACACTTCCTAAAAGTGAACAGTTTATTGCTCTTTCGGTAGATTCAGTAGATATTTATGATGGAATATCTTATGTAATATCTTATAATCAATTTATTATGGATTGTCTTATAACCAGTTGTACCATTTCATTTGAAAAGCAGGCAGATGTGATATGATTGTAATGAGTAGAGACATATTTCTTTTTCTTTCCTTTTTTTTTTTTTGAGAGGTTTTGCTATAGGGCATGTGCACTCTCCAGAAAGACAGAGAGAGACAGAAAGTGAGAAATCACCACTCAGGGGGTAGGGCCACGCCGCAATCCCTTCTCCTCCATTGCCCTCTCTGGATTTGGGGCACACATGCACATGCGCCTGGTATGAGTTTAAGTCACCAGGTTCAGGACTCGAACCACGGTTGACTACATGGGAGTCCAGCAACATAGCCATTAAGCCAACTGCTGGTCCCGAGACACATTTCATTTTATCAGTGTGGTTTCATTTATTTATGTGTGTTGACAATTCAATAAAATATAATACAGCATTTGGTTTTATTTTAAAAAACAAATGCTGAATATTTTATGTAGTTTTACATTAAAAATTTAGGTATTGTTTAAAAAATTACACTTAAAACTAGTTAAATATTTCCTTGAGAGAGTTGACCCAAGTAAGTTAAGTTGTTTATAAGTCAGGTATATATACCAGAATTTTTATAAAATTTTAGTGGTTTGTCCATCTGGGAGTGTTGTGGTTAAACACTGGATCCCACATAGCCAACTGTGTGCGATTCGAGTCCTGGACTGGTGACTTGGAAAACATGCCGGTACATGCCTCAAATCCTAAAAGGAGAAAGGGGGAGAAGGGATGGCAACATGGTGATCCTCCTAGGAGGTGCTGTCTCTTGCTTTGTAACTAGTGGCACACACCCTGTAGCAAAAAATAAAATAAAAAAAATCAGTAGTAGCAGAGTAATTTGTTGGAGTTAAAGCACTGGAATTGATTCATTATGGAAATGCAGCATCTCAGAGAGAAAGAGGTATGAAATTTGCTTCAGTGAACCACCAAATTTTTCTTCTCTTCCTTTTCCACATTCTCCTCCTTCTTCATTTTCAGATTTATAAGAGTTTTGTGTTCATAAGCCAAATTTAATTTAAAGGCTTTGCCAACATGATGTTCATTTCATAGGGAAATTAAATCAAGCACAGACAAGCCATACGAGTCTGAGGTGCTACAGAAGGTTTTTGCTGGACCCAGTGAAAGAACTGGAGTTGTTTCCTATTTGTAAACGAGGTAACTATTTTAGAACACTGTGTGGCATAACGTTTTGTAGTTCAAAGCTCTCAAAGTTATACAAAGTTGGATGAATTAGATTTGCTTCCATTTTACAATACTACCATTATCTTCTGAATGGATATTATCACTTTTTTCATTAACCTCAGTTATGTTTGCTAAAAGGATGTTCATTTTAATGAAACTTTGCAAGACACTTCAGTATTTTAAATGTTTATCAGTCTTATGCTACAGAAAAAGGAGCTTTTCCAGTTATTCAATGACAAATTCATAGTGACAAGCATATCCCTGAGATGACAAAGGTTAGGCAATTTCATAATTCGCATGTATAAGGGGACTTCAAAAAGTAAATAGAAATATAGAATATAATACGTGTTTATTTGAGGGCAAAATATTAAAATCTATGCATAGTTTTTTTGTAATACATTTTCCATAACATTTTTGAATATTTATATATATATATATATTATATATAATATATATATGTGTGCAGTTAA
>NW_006160040.1:8997030-9017799 GCF_000334495.1 Tupaia belangeri chinensis | reverse complement strand
ATATATATATATACATATGGTATTAAGGTGCCTGGATGTACTGTTTACATATATTTATCTTGCTTTTTAAATACAAACATATTTTTCTTTATTATAATAGAAATACATGTATATTATATAGGAACATTAGAGCATATAGAGATAAAAATTAAAAAGTAAAATAATATTACTCAGAATTAAACCTTTTGGACATTTTGTTAAGTATTTGTCTGTACTTCTTTCTTTTCTTTGTATGTAAGTGTATGTGTGCATATGTGTGTGTCATCATATATACAAATTTGTGACTTGCTTACACACTTAATTACATTTTATACATCATTAGGCACACACACCTATATTTTAAATTTTTGCAACATTACTTTTATAGCTCTATTATGTAGGTGTATCTAATTTATTTAACCTGTTTCTATTATTAAACATTTGGTTGCTTTAATATTTTGTTATTACAAACAGCATACTGGTAAACATGCTTTTACATATGTCTTTCTACACTTCCTTAATTATTTCCTAAAGATATAATTCCAAAAGAGAAATAACCAGGCCACAGGTCTAGGCATTTTAAAATCTGATAATCACTGCCAAATTGTTCTCTAGAAATTTTTTATGAGTTTATTTTATTCATGAAAGAGTTTGTGTGCACATGAGGTGGGGGGAGGGTCCTTGACAAAGTCTTGTCACACAATGATCCCCTTCCCCCAACCTTCCAGCTTGTCAAGATTTTGAATACTCGTGTGCCCAGTATGCCTCAGCCTGACTAGGACCTGAACCTGTGGTCTTCCATGTGGCTTCCAGCACTGCAGTTCAGTTCGCTATCTCTGACACTGCTAAGGCTGGGCCCAGAAAGTCTTACAACCTGCAATATGACCAAAACCATGAGAATGTCTCTTTTCCCTTGCTAAAAGACTGGCCCTGTAGCATAGTGGTTAAGTGCAATCCATAGGAAACCATGTCCCACTTGTCTGACCATGGTTTGAATCTTGGATCCAGCAGCTTGAAAAACACACCAGCTGCATGTGCATGTGCACGAGTGCCTAAAATCGTGATGGTATGGAGAAATGGAGGAGAAGGCATTGCAGCGTGCCCACGTCCTACTGGGGATGCTTACTCTATCTGACTCTTTGCAATAAACAAAGTAAGTGAAACTATTTATTTTTATTGTCTCATTCTGATTCCTACAATGGCTTCCTGATGTAGAACAAATCGGGAATACTGGTAACCAGAAAGTCAGGACCAGGAGTGAAGTTGCAGGACCTGCCATACCACATACTTTTCTTAGATCACACACTTCTCATCATGCTGTTGATGATGGCAATTCCAAGTGAACTATCAGAAAATAACCTGGACCAGGAGTTCTTGCACAAGCCACAGCCTGACTCATGCCTGTGTTGCTGGCAAGGCCCTGGCCTCTAGCCACAGGACTGTGGGTGGCACAATTCTTGTATTCTGAGAAAAAGCCAGTGTTGGCACACTGCATGTCCAGGACACTGCTTAGGCCAATGGGGAAGGGAGGAGGGAAGGAAGTTGAGGTAAAGACACAACCGAAGGTGACTAAATCATAAACCTTGTAACAAAATGTCCCTAAACCTTTCAATTCTTGCCCCATATTATGAATGAAATAATCAGACCATCCATCTGATCTTTAATTCGATTTTTAATGAACAAGTTTATAGTTATTGTAAAATTTATGTAAATAGAATTGTTTTTATTTTTGTTTATTCAGAACAAAGAGTCAAGTTTTTCATAGGTGAAACAGAAGGGGTGGCAAAGGAAAAAATTCTTCTTCTTCTTTTTGATATAAGACTTATGCACTTGACAGGGAGAGACAGAGAGCAGGGGACAGGGAGAGGGTTTAAAATCACCCCCCCGACTAGGGTTATGTGCCCCATCCCTCCTCCTCTAGGGATAATGGGGATGCGTGCACACATACCTGGCATGTTTTTCAAGCCACCAGGTTCAGGACTTGAACCACAAATTTGGCCATGTCACCTTAACCATACATCACCAGGTTGGCCCCCAAAATTTCTTTTCAGATAGAAAAGCAAAGGGTATTTTGTTTGTTTAAATTATATGGTTTAATAACTTTGTCTCAAGAAGTAAGAAAGCTTGGGAAAAAAAGAATAGCATTGAATGTAATCGTATAGTTATTTGCAAAACTCAAAAAAATGATTTGGGTATAATATGGTATAAGGAAACTTAAGCAGAAGTACAAGTAGTTTTTGTTAAGCATGGATAAGCCAGATGTACTGGGCAGTCAGTTAAAGCCTTTGCCTTGGGAATATACCATCTTATAGTGGCAAGAAAGCTGGAGCAGGGAGAAGCCTTCCTGACCACTAGCCTTGCAGTGTTCCTCTCTTTGTGTTTCAAATCATTCTGTTTTTGTGCTTTTTTTCCCCATCATTAAACTTGCTTTAGAGATTAAAGTCATCTATTTACATGTCTGTTGTACACACTAGACTGTAAACCCCTTCACTATAGGAGTTATCTGCTTTCTCTCACTATGTCCCCTTAAAAAGCTGTGTAAGAGACAGGCCATGAGAACTTAATAGGCAAAATGAATTATACTACAAGAAACACAAGTCATATTTTAGCATTTGGGGGTAGAAATTATTTTTTGATCATTATAGTTATTGCTTCTCAAACGGAGTATACATTTCAAATGAATGCAAATTTACGTAACACGATTAATCAAATTTAGTTTCTATTAATGTCGTGAACCTGGAAAAATCATTTTATTTGTGACTTCATTTTTTCTCATCTGTAAAGTAAAAGTGTTAGATCACATCAATAATTTTCTTTTTTTTTTTGAGAGTTTTTTGCTATAGGGCACGTGCGCTCGCCAGACAGACATAGAGAGAGAGACAGAGAGATAGAAAGCAAGAAATCACCCCCCCAGCGAGGATGGTCACGCCGCAATCCCTTCTCCTCCATTCTCCTCTTGGGATCTTGGGCATGCACGCACACGGACCCGGCGTGAGTTTAAGCCACCGGGTCCGGGACTCGAACTACGGTCGACTTCGTGGGAGTCCAGCGACATAGTCATTACATTAACTGCTGGTCCTAAGGTCAATAATTTTCAATTGATGGGGAGACCTATTTTGATATTCAGGATGGGGTAGAATGCATTAGAATCATCATTAGTATCTTTGTGGTTTGAAAACACATTCAGTATGTGATAGTTCATCTTTGGTGTCAGTTTGACTGGAGTAAGGAATCCTACACACCAGTAAAGCATTACTCAGGGTGTGTCTGCGAAGGTCTCCCCAGTGAAGATACATGAGTCTGGGCAACTAGGTGGGAAATATCCCTCCTCAGCATGGGTGGGCCCCATCCAATCAACAGGAACTGGAATGAGCAAGTAAGGAATGTGACTGGTCTCTTTTGGGAGAGGGGGATAGACTTCTGCTGCCTTGGACACCAGAACTCAAAGCTTCTTGTCTCCAGACTCCAGGATTTATATCAGTGGCCTGCCAGATTCTTAGACTTTCAGTTTCGTCTGAGAGTTACCCATCAGTTTCCTTGCTTCAGAGGCCCTCCGACTTGGACTGAGCCACACCACCAGCATCAGAGGGTCTCCCAGTATGTTTTCAAACTAAGTCAGGGATCTGAACCCATGGTCAGTCATGTAACTCTAGCCTTGTAGGGCACTTAGGTTACTGCTGTGCCACAGTAGCTGAACCAAAATTATCATTTAAACAATTTCAATGTTTGGATCTAAATTTTACACTGTCTCTGTCAATTTAGGTCATCTGAAAAGAAGACGTGAAGAAAGGATTAGACGGGTAAGAGCTGCATCAGGAGAAATACCAGTGAAGGAAGAAGAGGGAGCAACAGGAGGAGGCAGAGGCTAAGGCAGCCGGTGACCTTGCTGCCTGTCTGTGAGAGGCGAGCAAGGAACAGGGCCACAACAGAGTTCTGAGAGAGTCTCTGCCAGGCCAGTGAGCCCCCTGTGCCCCATGAACTAAATATCCCATTAGCGAAGACCTTTGTCAGCAGAAGAAGCCTGGTCCTTCTGGCCCCTCTGTGCTCGCACATTGTCTGGGAGCAGCCAGCAGGCAGCATGACCTGGCTTGAAAACAGCAGTGGTTCTAAAACGGTGGCATTTTCAGGCTGTTTGTCAGACTTGCTCTCTGCAGCAGGTTCTCCAGAAGGAAGATTTGTACAGGGTGCCACCATTACCACCATAGTACCCAGGGGTATGTGACCTTAAACCTGAGGACCCTCGGTAGGATTTTTCCAAAATGTCATTCCCTCTGCTCTCAACTCCCATCTCCAGACAAACTCAAAAGGATGATTCATTCTATTACTGGACTCTCAGTCCCCACAGAGCAAATTTGCATAGAGAAGCTGCACCTCTGGAGGCTCATCTTGGTTTGTTTTTATTTCATAGCCAATAAAGTCATTTCTCTCTCTTTAAAGTTTAGTTCCACAAACATTTCAGTGCTGAAATTTCTAGCACAGTGCTAAATAGAGAGAGAAAGAAGACACTTCAATGGGCTAATGTTTTAGAAAGAGTTATGCACACATGAGTGGAAATTTTAATAATGGGATAAGAAGGGACGACTGAACTCAGAAGAGGGTAGACCAGCCTGGGTGAAGTCTGAGCAGTTTCCAGAGGCAAATGTAACTTACTCAGTCAAAAACGGCATTTAGTGGCAAGTCTAGGCAGAGGCAAGGAGGCATGAGGAAAACTAAGAAATGGGGTGTTCCTAGAGGACAAAGGATAAGACTAATGAGGGAAACAAGATCCAGATTTATGCACAGAAACTTGCACTTGATTGTGTCAACTGTGGTCTAGTGTGTGTTTTACTAGTATGAAGATTTGGGTGGGTGGAATTAGGAAAGAGTAAGAAGCTGTTGTCTATTAAATATTTATTTCCAAAATTCACTAATGCTTCTGCAAGAGGACAGGAGTCCTGGGGAAAGCATGCCTGACCTATAGTCAAAGGACTTAGGGTCAGCCTCATAACCTTAGGGGTTAAGGGAGCCAGATCCCACATGGTCAACCACAATTTGAATCCTGGCCCCTAAGGCTTGAAAAACACAATGGGCAGAGTCAGCAGGTGACATAGTGGTTAAGGTGCTAGACTTCTATATGACTGACTGTGATTCAAGTCTTGGACCTGGTGGCTTGAAAATCATTCTGGGCATGTATTCATGTGTGCCCAAAATCCCAAGGGAGAATGGAGGAGAAGGGATTGCAATATGGCCTTTTTTCTAAATGGTGATTTCTCACTTTCTCTCTATTTTTCTTTGGTGAATGCACATGCTCTATGGCAAAAACCTAAAAAGAAAAAAAAGAAAGAAAGAAAAGTAAAAAGAAAACATTTGGGGCATGTGTGTGCCCCACATTCTGACAGGATAGAGAAATGGAGGAGGAGGGATTGTGACATGACATGACACATTAGGATGTGCTTTCTGTTTCTGTTTATTTGTCTCTAGTGAGTGCACACATAATCTAGCAATTAAAAAAGAAAGAGAAAAAATTCCTGAGATTCTAATCTCAGTGTCATGGTTTACCATAGAGCAGGCCAGTTATATAACTCTAGAAATGAAAGTTTCTGTTATTTATAAACTGGAAACAATGATACTTGTCGTGACCCCTACTATGCTGCTAGATCAAATGAACTAAGATAGAATTTTCTGGAGGTGCTATGCAATCTATCAGCATGGTAAAATTTAAGGGACTGTGACCAGTACTGTTCAGGAACTAACAGACACCTGGGAAAACCCATGAAGTATGGTTTTGTAAGCAGTTGCTCAGCCTCCCGGGGAGAAAACGTCTGGCTCAACATTGGCCAAGAGGAACAAGTCAGGGAAATTACAACACGAGGTAAAGCAAATGGGGCTTTTTGCATTGTTTTTGGAGACCACAGTTTCTTAAATGGCATTCTCATTGTGTACCCTTCCTCACCGCTGGTGGTTTTGAAAGGAGAGGAACTTGAGTCAGGGAGTATTAATAAGGCAAAGGAGATGGTTAAAATATACTTGATGTAAGCAAACAAACGCACTTAGTGTGGGAAGGATAGTATGCTATACACATGGTAACGTGAATGGGCGTATGTGTAGGAAGGGAAAACAAATTCAGCTTATCAGATAACTTTCCTACTTTCCTGGAACACTGTGGGATCCCCATCCTCTCACACTCCCTGGGAGAAGCAGTATATTATCAGATAAATAAAACTTGTCCTAACACTTATCTTCTGAAAGATTAAAATAACAACTTTCTTATTAGCTCTGTTTCATTGATGGTTTTTTTCGATTCTCAGTGAGAAAACCACTGAGAATATCATCAATATACTCAATGTTGGTGAGAACCAGAGATCATAAGATGCGAGCACGTGTAGAAGGTCACGACAAATCTCCATGGCAGCAATCCTGCTATAGAGGCCATTCCCAGAGTACACTCATCTCCTAAAAATATTGTCTGTTTTATGAAGAATTTACTATAATTAGTTAGAAGAATCAGCAGAAATACCAGCAGATGTGTTGAGACAACTTGTTGATTCATACATGGGAACTGCTGAGAGAATTATTAATGACTTGTTTTTGACAACCCTAAGATAGGTTGATCTTTACCATCTTAAATAACAAATGGAAAGTGGAGGGAATTTTCTAACCTCTCATATAACTTATAAAAGGTATTTTGGAAAAGAATTCTCAAAAGAAAGGGGTGGCTGACATTAGAGATGGACTCAACACAAACCTCAACACTTCAACTTTCCTTACTGAATTTCAAAGGATAAACAGCTAAGAGCTTTTGCTGTTTCAGTTTAAGGAGTGCTATGGTTTGAATATATCTCCCCAAAGTTCTTGTGTTGCAACTTGGTTGTACTGTGAAAAGGAAACTTACTTTGATTAAACTGTTAATGGTGGGGCCTTCAGAAAGTGATCAGGCATCAGGTGGGATCCCCATGATTGAATTATAGTGAGTTTATAAAGAGAGAGAATGAGATGGAGACACACAGGCACACACACTGTTACTCTGTTCTGCCTTACCGTGTAACACACCAGCAAGAATACCTCTCCAGATACAACTCCTGGACCTTGGACTTCCAATCTGTGAGCTTAATAAATGTCTATTCTTATAGGTCACCCAATTTTATGTGTCTTCTGTTATTAGCAACAGAACAGACTAGAACAGGAGTGACCCGTTCTCTGCCAGGCAAATGCTACTGAGGTATTAATTACCATTGCTGTCTAACAAATTACTATAGATTTAGGAGCTTAAAACAACATGCATTGGTTCACAGGTTCTGCAGATCAGGAGCACAGGCATGGGGTAGCGTTATGCTCTTGGTCTCCTAAGGCTGAAATAAAGATGTTGGCCAGGGCTACAATCTCACCAGGGTTCGTTTCGAACTTCACTGGTTATCAGCAGATGTCAGTTCCCTGTGGCTGAAGGGCTTGCTTTCTTACTGACTGATAATCAGGAGCCATCCATAGCTCTCAGATAATTCTTGCCACTCTCTTCCATGTGGCCCTCTCCACAACATGGCAGTTTGCTCCTTTAGTGCCAATGGGGAAATGTATCTGTATTTGTATCTGTGACTTGTTTTAAATGCTTACTTGATTAAGTCAGGCCCACTCGAGGTACTAGCATTCTGAATTCATAGTCACTTGATGACAACCATAATTATATTTGCGAAACTCCTTTTTTGCCATACTATATCCCACCATATTCACATGTCCTGCTTATACTCAAAGAGAATATTGACCAGAGTATATACAATTCAATGCAGGAATCTTGGGGACCACTGTGAATTCCTGCCTATTGCAATGTGCCATTTCCAGGCAGAAATAGATAAAGTGAAGTAGGTAGTATTCACATGCAGGGAAATTGTGCCTTTCAGCCAGCATTGACGATGATGAAATTCCAAGGAAATATTCATAGAATTTTCACTTCAGCTCTGTTTCTCAGTGGCAAGCAGTGGGCAGCAACAGTACTGGGGTTTTTGCTAGACCAAATGATGTGGTTGAACATTTTTTTTCTGGTAGCATTCAAGACTAGTTCCTTGAGCCTTAAATAGATGGTGTAAGCTACTAATTATAATAAATACCTGCCTGCTTAAACTACCGATAGTGAATACTTTCACCTACAACATAAAATCTTTGTGGATACAACAGGAGCCTTAATTTAACCTCTTTTTATATTTCCCTGAAATGTGTATGATTTCTGCATTACTTACATAAGTTCATAGATCTTTACAGTAGGAAAAAAAACCTTCTGCTTCTAGAAGGGTAGTTTTCAAACTATATTCTGTGGAATACTTGTAATAGAGTCCAAGATATAGTAATAATGTTTTTTGAGGGGGAATGTCATGCCAGCTTGAAATACTACGTGTTCTTTGAATTCGTAATACTCTTTAGTAAAGACTCTGAGAGATCTTGAAGGGGGAAAAAGACTCAAAAAACTGTTAGACTCTTCTTAATCCAACTAAGGTTTTCAAAGGCCCAACCAAGTCAAATAAATGACCAAAGTCTACTGGAAAGCTGATGGCAGAGTGGAGGCTTGGGAGTAGGCTAACCAGGCTTCCTGACTTCCTGGAATATTAACTTCGTTCCTTACGCCCTTTGTCTGCCTGAGAGGTGAGCTCCAGTATATACAAACTCAACCTCAAGATGAAATAAAAGATACCTATATAAATCATTCTGGAAAATGTATCAATGATGTAGCCATGAAATTTGTCTTATCTCTTTCAGACACCTGGAGTCCTATATACGTCCATCCACACCTGGAGTCCTATATATGCCCATCCACACAACACTCAGCTGTAGGTAACTGCCTAGAAAGTAGAGGCCAAGGCAAATGCTTCTCTACTTTATCATAACCCTTCATAGATACCAAGGCCAAGGGCTCTTTGGATCATAGAGAAAAAGGACTTGGAAAATTAGGCTTCAGGACATTTAGGTAACAATAGCACAGTGACCTTCCATACAGACATTCTAGGCTTAGGGGTTCATGAAAAATGAAGTGTTTTAAAATAAGTCCAAAATTAAAAAGAAAAAATATATTCAGGTCACTGCAACAAGCAATAAGGATCATGTACATAATAGAAACCTGATTTCTGGATCAGAACGCTTGTGAACACATGCCTCCTGCATTGCATAATGTAAATCACATCACACACATCTGACCAAGAGGGACGAGGTTCCAGGAGGTGCATATTTTCAGCATGAAAACAAGGGAATCTTCAGTGTTGCAAGCACAGCTTATGGTCAGCTGGCCTGACACACCTTGGCATATATTGTTCCCTAAGGCCATATGGCTGCATCTTGCAGAGGCCAGGGGTGGATGTGGACATGCTACAACAGCTCCAGACCCTGAGCACCTCCCACTTCACTGTTCTTAGAGGGAACTATGACTAAATAAAGAATCTCGGCTCCACTGTGCTTTTTTTATTGGGAAGTAATTTCCCCTTCAGAGCAGAGAAGCAGAATCACACCTTTGACTTCTCGCATTTATTCTCGGTACTTTTCCCTCCTAGTTTTCCCTTCCTTTCCTTGGCAGACTCCTTTCTAAAAAGTCTGGTGCACTGTTTAAAAACCAAAACCAAAATTCAGCAAATGACCCTCACAGAGATGTTTCGAAGACACTCAGACCCTTAAAGGAAACTGTGTGGTTAAAAAACAAAACAAAACAAAACAAAAACCAAGCCATTACTTTTAGTCACATAGGGACTCAAACCACAACATCACCTCCCTCAATTCTATGGGGGAAAATCCCCGTATATGCGCATAATCTCTAGTTTCCTGGAATTCTCCGGGCCTCAACTGAGGAATGACTACAAGAATACCTAGGGAAGTCTCCCGGGTTTTGTGAGAGTGTGTTTATTGTGCTTGAGAGCTTAGGCAAAGGCAACTTAAGAGTTTGGGTAGTGGCATAAAGCAGTTTGTTTCGTTTTATACAGGCCTTGGTCTGCTCAATAGGCACTCTCCGGCCTTTTTGGTTCTGCGGTTGAGCACCAGCTCAGCAGCTTCAAAGCTAAAGCTGAGAGGCCAGTTGCGTTGGTTATACAGATACTCTTGAGGACTACAAAAGAGATTTCTGTTTCTTTTAAGAACAAGCAAAGAAAGCATCCAAGGAATGGGACATATCTCAGCTTTGAACTATTCTGTGACAGGACTTACAGAAGACCAAAATGAATGGCAAAATATTCCAAGCCCAAACGATTGGCATATTATTAATCAAAAGTAACAAACTATTGGCATATCATTAATCAAGGTTATAAGTAATATTTTCCTGTCATTAATCCTCAAAGCCAGGCTCAAATTATATTTAGTTTCTAACTGATGAAAAACTGCGTATTTCAAACAGATAGATTTAACATATGGTCAACCTTTTTACGGAGTAAGATCCTCTACAATCAGTACCCAGTTAGGCTAACAAAGAATACGCACACTGAATGGAAAGCACATACAAGTTTTGTTTTTATCCTAGAGATGGGTCAAGACATGTACATGAACAACGGCAAGAAATTCTGAAAGTGCAAGTGGCTAGCTATCTGTATAATGCTTCTTTCTTTCGGTATTACATAAAAGGTCTCCAAAAAAGTGTCTGGTACTAACTCCCCATTTCAGCAAGGCACGAGGCTGTGCTGTGCTTGGAACTCATTAGCTAGAATCTACTTTATTCTAAGAAATGTGGGCTCACTTCCCCTGGGAATTATTTATGCCAAACTTATATTAAAAGTAAGGTTATTTACAAGAGTAATGTTTCCAGGCTTAGGGTAGGATGAGTACATTTCCATTCTTTCTCTTTATCTCATGACCTGAATTTATTTCACTCTACCAAAACCAAAGTGAAAGTACTTCCTTTAAAACCCTTGATTTATACTGATCGGAAGGAAGCTGTGTTGGGGTTTCCCAGTAGAATGTCCGGGAATTTTCTCAGTCACTACTGCACACCAGGGCTTTCAGTTCACACTCCAGGAAGGAAACAAAAAATGTTGAGGGGGTGGATAAAATTCCCCAATTATTTTTTTGCTTTTATCAGGCTGCAACTTTAAATGACTAACTCCCTTGTGTAAAGCAGAAATGATCACTAAGAGTTTCGAACGAGTGCTCAAACAATTTTATCTGGCCCAGTCATGAACATGGTTTTGACAAGTGAATGGGGAAAAATGATATTTCTATTTTCAAGGACCCAGCTGCAGAGCAAGAGAGTTAGTGCCTTGGAACTCCCAGGGGATCACTGAAACAGTTCACTCCTAGCCCTCAGTAGGTGCCTCTGTACTTTGGACTCTTCAGTGCTGTTCTAACAGGTGAGGCCCCAGATGCAAATATTTGGTTTGACCCTTTCTTACTGTAAACACTATAGCCCTCACTATCACATGATCTATAGAAGGTGTAGCTGCTTACACAGACATTATCAAAATAATTTTAAGTTCTAACTTCTTGTAAATTTTCAAGGATTACTAGGTTGGCTGCACTTCTGGGGCAAGGGCTTTAGTAAAGGTTGGTGAGGGGTCAGCAGGTGGCATGGTGGTTAAGGAGCTGGATTCCCACATGGCTGACCACAGTTCAAGCTCCAGACCTGGTAGTTTATTTTCTTTCTTTCCCTTTGTCTTTCTCTCTGTCTCTGTGGTCAAATTTAAAAATAATAATAACAAATAAAATAAAGTAAATGATTCTTTTAAAAATGTAGGTGAGTAGGGGGTTAGGGAATGAAAAATAGCAATAGAACATATGGCTACCAGGACTCTGTGGTCACATTCAGAAACAAGGTTAAAGAACATGAGTCCAAACTCCAGATCTGCACAGAAATGCAGTTATTAATAAGCTCACCTCCATCCAACCAACCAAGAACAGATTATCCCTCTTCTTTGTTTTTTGTCCATAACCATCCATAATAGTTATTGACTACCTTTTGTGGTTGCACTTTATCCTATCTTATCTCGTATTCATTTTTTTTATTCCTTTAAGTTGACTTTTTTTTTTCTCTTGTCAGTGTAAATCCTTTTATTCCTTGTCAGTGTAAATCCTGCCTCTCCTGTGGATTTAAGTGTCTTCAGTGTAACCCCACTTGGTGTGAGGGCACTGTTTAGCAAGTGGAAAAACCGTGGAAACAGCTGCAATTCTTTCACTTACTAATGCAGGAAACTTACTTTGACTTCTCTGAGTCTCTGTTTCTTATCTTTCAGAGATAATCATACATGCTTCACAGTTTTGTTTTAGGTATTAAATGAGATAGCGTATATAAACCCACAGCTCAGATCTGGTTTCCCAATATATTTCTTTCCTGTTTTGCATTTCTTCGCTGGTCTCTCATGCAAACACCCTCTGCTTCCACTTAGTATACATTCAGTTAAATGTAAATGTATAGACTTTTTGAAAGTGGATTAGAAGATTGAAAATGAGCTAGTGTCACTTTGGAGTCTCAGTGCTTAAAAAGCCTCACCTGCCTTCTCCAGGAGGTTGTGATTTAGTCCATACTGAGTGCTCTGGAGGGTAGCTGCCTTCACTCCCTGCTTTGCCTGTGTAGACACAGGCTTAGTATACACATGAATATATTCAAATTTGGAAATACATTTCCTAGCATTCAATGCTGAGGTAAGGAGAGAAGAAAGAAGACAAGGGACATAGGAAGCACATAAAAATATTAATGAAAATGAGAAGAAAAGTCCTTAAAAAAGAAACTATACAAAATTCACTTAAAAAAACAAAATTTTATTTAAGCAATGTAATTTTTTTGCTATTATTATTTAATTTGCCAGAGGGAGTATGTAATTGCTGAAGAGAACATAAGAAAGAGAGAGAGAGAGACAGAGAGACAGACAGACAGAGAAAGAAAGAAAGCACCTTCCATGGGGAAGGGTTACAACTTCCTTTGGGGATTTTGGGTATGCGTGCATATACCCTAGGTGTATTTTTCAAGCTGTGAGGTCTGGGACTCAAACCACATGGTTGGCCATGTGGGATCCAGCCACCTTAACCACCATACCACAGCCTGGCCCCAATGTGATTCTTATAGCACTGGAACAGTGAGGTTAAGCTTTGGGAAGTCATGATCAAGTTTAGTGCATGCTTGAATGTTGAATAACATTGCAAATATAATTCCCAGTGAAAGCTAAAGGGTAGGGCAGCAGTTAGGGAGAGGGTTGCATTCTCATTCTTTCTCATGGGTAAGTGCCCATGATCTCTGTCAACAAAAGAAAAATACAAATAAATGAAAATGAAAATATGTATGTGCATAGCTAAGGGAGAAGCATAAAAGACTTACTGAAATATAGAAGTTAGGGGCCAACAGGTGGCACAGTGTTTATGCACTGTACTCCCACATGGTCAACCATGGTTCAAGTTCCAGATCTGGTGTCTTGAAACTCATGCCTGGTGCTTGTGTGTGTGTGCCCAAAATCCCAGGAGGAGAATGGATGAGAAGGGATTGTGGTGTAGCCATCCCCTAAAGAGGTGATTTCTCCCTTTCCCTCTCTATCTCTCTGTGTCTCTCTTCTCTCACACACCATATGGCAAAATCTTAAAAAAAAAAAAAACTTAATAAAAAAGAAATAAAGAAGTTAATAAGTAGTATGGAGAAATAATGCCATTGAATTATGTTTTTAAATCTTGAGCTAGAGTCTTATTTAGAAGCTTTTCTGTGTGATATACACTATATATTTCTCTTGCTATGGATGTAAATATTGGATTTTTCTTTTTATCAGCTATACATGCCATTTAGTTTTTTTCTTTCAAGGGCATTTTTACCCATTAAAACACCATAAACATCCTTTAAAAAATTCCTATTGCTGGATTTCCTGAACAGTTGAGAAGAACATTGGAAATACATGCAAACTGCTCATTGAGGACTGAACGATACATTTGCCACAGGACCTCTTTTCCTTCTTCCCACCCTTTCTGGTTCTTGCTTACTAACCAGGTTAACTTGAAGTGTTCATGATAGAGAATCCAATATGGAAGAAAGGGATATTAATTTTATCTTTCAAAAAAGTCACAAGCCTATTGAACATGGTAATAGTCAGATACCTGTTCCAGTGACTCTTTTGCTCCACAGAAATGGTTGTTGAGCTGCTCTGTCAGGAAAGCCATGGTGGTGCTGGAGCTCACATAGATCTGGCCAATGCACCAAGTGCTGGTTGCTCAGGTAGGAAGCTAAGCACATGCCTCAGGGACCTCTGCATAGGATATTGCTTGTCAAAGCTTGAGAGCCAATATTCTCCTTGTGAATATTATATTAGTATTTGTTGTAATATTATAATGTGAATACAAATAATCCACGATTCAATGTTAACTCTTCTATGATTATGTCCTTCCCAAGCAATTTATTTATTTGTTCATTACAATAGATGCCATGTTGCAGTAATTACCTGAATAGTGTCAACTTTCCATAACATGATATCTGAGACCTCTTAGAGAATTGAATAGATGAATAAATAATCTGAAGAAAATGCCTTTTTTGAGTAACTAGGTTTGATTGCTCTTGGATCTAGAGGATCTCTTGGTCAATCTTGTCCAATTTATAACAACTGGACTCCTATTGTTTACTCAACAGAACAAATATATTATGCTTTCCCAGGGCCCTTAGCTTGTGTGTTTTGTTTCACTATTTTATTTGGACTCTCATGACCTTTAACTTCTTTTTTTTTTTTTTTTTTTTTTTTTTTTTTTTTTTTTTTTTGAGAAGTTTTTGCTATAAGGGCACATGCACTTGCCAGAAAATCAGATAGAGAGAGAAAGTGAGAAATCACCCTCTTGGAGGATGACCACACTGCAATCCATTTTCCTCCATTCTCCTCTCAGGATTTTGGGTAGGCACACACATGTACCTGGCATGAGTTTAAGCCACCGGGTCTGGGACTCAAACTTTGGTCAACTACATGAGAGTCCAGCGACGTAGCTATTATGCCATCTGCTGGTCCCATGACCTTTAATTTCTTGAAAATTAAATACATTCATGTGAGAAGAAATGAGACGATGAATTCTGGGGTCCTAAATACTTATGAAAAATATATAAAATCTAAAGTCTTTATAACAAATTTTATATTCGATGTAAGGTTTTAATACTTATAGCCTTACTCAGGATTGGAAGTTTATTTATTTCCTTTAAGAAAGAGAGCGATAGAGACAGAGAGATATCTTCAGTAGGGTCTTCATGCCATTATTCTTCCCCAAACCCTGTAGTTAGCAAGGATCATGGGGCCCCTGGGTATACCCCCAGCATGTAGAGGTAGACTCAGGATACAAACCCAGAGTCTTCCATATGGTCTCCAACATTGAACAGCATTCCTACTGTCTGTGCTGGTCCAGAAACATTATTTTTGAATAGTCTCTTGAGGTTACTTAGATACTGATTATTTGTAAGAGGATGGAAATACCATGCTAAAAGCTTGCCATTTAGTATATATTCTACTTTGGTCCTAACTTAGACCATGTTATAAAACAAAATAAACACATATTTTGTATTATTTAAATTTTAATGTTTAAGTATATAGCTTAATTTATATATTAAAAGTTGCAAAACGAGTTATCTGTGTATGTGTGTATATTATATGTATACTTAATCTTATTAAGTTCTTACAACAACCAGGTGAGAGTGCATTCTATTCTCATTTTACAGGTTAGGAAAACAAAACTTCTTGAGGAAATTTAGCTCAGATGGTATATCTTAGAAGCAGAATTTGAATTAATGTCTATTTTGGTTTAAAAAAATTAATTTTTTCGGTATGCAATCTCATAATAGTCCTCTAGTTTTCTCTTTCTTTCTTAAGAAATGGAGGGAGTTGAGAGGCTGGACTGTAGGACACCCAGGAGACTGCAAGTCGCCACCTTCTGCATTCCTCTGATTGCTCAAATTTAACTCCAAAGACTAGGAAAAAATGTATAATCCATCAGATGACCAGAAACCACTACAGAGGCACAAGAAATATGAGAAACAAAAATAATACCGCTCCTCTAAGGCAAAAGAATAATTCCTCTTTCTCAACAAAGAATACAAAGGAACTCATGGAAATGTCAGGTAAAGAATTTAAAATAGTCATAGTGACAAAGCTAACAGAGATGCAAGAGAATAGAGACAACAAACTCCAGAAGATACAGGAGAAGAGAGACAACCCCAGGAGTGAGGAAGTCCTTGCATGATCTGAAAGAGGAGATACACATCATAAAAAAGAATCAAATGGAATTGTTAGAGATAAAAGCTTTAATAAAAGAAATCAAAACCTCCCTTGAAAATATCAAAAGCAGATTAGAAGATAGGACCTTTGACCTAGAAAAAATCACCAAAAAGACTGAGAAAATAACAACAACAAAAAAGAGGATGACATATGAGTAATACTAGATACCGTTAAATGCCCAAACATCCAGACCATTGGTATCCCAGAAGGTGAAGAAATTAATAAGGGTATTGATCAAGTATTCCATGAAATCCTGGAAGAAAACTTTCCAAACCTAGAGGGGCACTCAAATATCCAGACCCAAGAAATACAAAGGACCCCCACATCAAATTGCCCCAAGAAGATCTTCCCCAAGGCACATCATAGCCATATTGGCCAAAATCACAGACAGAGACAAGAAACTAAAATTGGCAAGAGAAAAACACCAAGTTAATTTCAAAGAATATCCCATAAGGCTAACATAGGACCTCTCATTGGAAATAATACAAGCACGGAAAGAATGGGACAATATATTCAAAGTCTTAAGTGAAAAATAATTTCAACCAAGAATACTATAGCCAGAAAGATTATCTTTCATATGGGGAAAAAAAAAGACAAAAACATTCTCAGATAAACAAAACCTGAAAGAATTTACCAACACCAGATCCACTCTCCAAGGGAATGCTATACCAGGAAAAGTAAAATCAGATACACAGAAATAAGATTACAAGAAACAACCAAGAAAATGGCCAGCCTAATGGTAGAGACAAGTCTAGAGTTGAATGTTAATTTCCACAGTTTAAATGGAATGATCAGATCAGAGTAATACTGCAAATTCAGTAGAAGAGAGATTAATTACGTGAGTCTGAACTAGTGAAGTAGAAATTTTTTTTACTTAAGACTAAAATATTACTAATTTTCTTAGATGCTTTGATTTCCATATTTAACAATTTTTGTCTTCTCTTGAACTGTTGATAGGTTCATCTACCTACTATTTGAACTGAATCCTAACCTTTTTCCTGGCTTTAAGTTTTAAGTGAATTTCCCTTAACAATTTTTGATCTTGACCTATTAAAACTAAAACTTTTATTGGAAATTAAAAATGCATTAAAAATACCTATTAATACCTATTTAATGACTTCAGTCAGCAATTTAGCCCCAGTGAGGTGCTACTTTATAGTATGTTCACTTTACTTACTAAAGTTTATGCCTAGTCAGTCATGCACTCATTATTTATATATATATATTTTTATATCAGCTGTTCTTGCTATTGAAAGTCTCTAAATTAATTAAGATCTTCAGTGAATCAATAAAATGTGAAAAAAAGGTATAGAAAACAACTGTGCATACCAGAAACAGTGTGTGTAGGGGGGAGTTGACAGAGGGTGAGAGGTAGGGAATCAAGGAGGGGGGGATAAAGCAAAATATAGAAGAAACAATAAACAGAAAATTATTTGTTGATGATAACATGTATGGTAATATCTTTGGTTGATCCAATATACAATGATTTCTGAATGGAAAATCTCATTTTGTTTACTGTATTGATGTACAGTGAATGATTGTAAATAAATAGATAACAAATAAATAAATAAATAAAAGAAATGGAGGGAGTAGAGTAAGTTTAAAATGGCACAAAACATTTTGTTTACTTACTGTTATTATTTTTAACTGATACATACTAACTGTACATATTTATGGAGTACAATATGATTTTATCTCCCATCTCAAATATTTAGCATTACTTTGGGGTGGGAACACTCAAAATCCTCTCTTTCAGTTATTCTGAAATATACAATAAGTTATTGTTAACTGCAGTTATCCTGCTATGATACAGAGCCCTAGATATGATATAGAGCACTGTAATTTATTTCTCTTCTCTTTGTATCTGTTAGCTAACATCTCTCTTTGCCCCATACCTGTCCGAGACTCTAGTAACCTCTATATTTTCTCTATAGTTATGGAATCAACTTTTTTAGTTTCCACATATTAGTGAGAAAGTAATTTTGTTCTTTCTGTGCCTGGCTTATTTAAATTCACACAATGGCCTCCAGGCTCCAAGCTTTGGATGACAGGATTTCATTCTTCTTAATGAATGAATACTGTGAATATATTTTCTTTATCCATTTGTCCATTGATGGACACTTAGGTTCACTCCATATCTTGGCTATTGTGTATAAGGCTGCTTTAAATGTTGGAGTGCAGGTATCTTTATGTCATACTGATTTCTGTTCCTTTGGATATATACCTACTGGTGGTATAGTTGGATCCAACATGAAACATTTTTTTTATAAATTTTTTTCTCTTATTATTTTGTTTTCATTTCATTTTTTCCCATACATTCAATCACATTATTATTTGCCTTACAAAATGGGTACACAAAACATTTTGACATAGGATGGCAGGTGGTATGGTGGTTAAGATGTTGGATTCCCACATGGCTGACCACAGTTCAAGTCCTGGACCTCATGGCTTGCTTTCAAACTTTCCCTCTCACTCATTCTCTGGTTGAATTTAAAAAAAAAATGATGATAAATGAATAAAATTAAATAAATAACTCTTAAAGAAAAACATTTTGACCTGATGTGTACTGGAAATAAGGACCGAGGTGTGAACCTTTAGATTGGAATATATCAGAATAGACATCCAATCAACTGGAGAGAGAGTAAGTGTGAGAGAGAAGAAGTGGTGGGACTTATTATACTCCCATATCTAGTCCTGTGCAATGTATCTGTATAAGTTTGAAAACTTAATTTACATTGCAGGAAAGCGAGTGGGAGGGGTAGATCTACTGATTTACATTGATGGGTAGCCGTGGACTCTGCCCCTGCACCTGTTCCCTGTATGGGAATTGGGAGCTTCTAAAAATAGCACTTATACCTGGATTTAGCCTGAAATGCCCATTCTAGCCTGGTTCTGCAGGGAGATGGCCACAAAAGCACTTTTCTTTTTCCAAGAAATGGATTTTGATTATGTTATGAAAATGAGTGCCTACGTTTGTTTTTTTTAATTGTCATCAGTGGCTCTGCCTAGACACAGACACCAGATAACAAGTAGATATTTAATATCAGATTTAGCAACCTGTTTTGATATTTAAAAATTCAAGAATCAGTGGATGGACATTATGAACCAGTTTATGCCTAAGACTTATGTTTGTTTTTTTCTTCTTGTGTCTACTTTTATCTTAAATCTTATTTATTTATTTATTTATTTTTGGAGAGGTTTTTGCTATAGGGCGTGTGCGCTCGCCAGACAGACAGAGAGAGACAGAGAGATAGAAAGTAGGAAATCCCCCGCCAGGGGGGATGGCCACGCCGCAATCCCTTCTCCTCCATTCGCCCCTCGGGATCTTGGGCACGCACGCACACGTGCCCGGCGTGAGTTTAAGCCACTGGGTCTGGGACTCGAACCGCGGTCGACTACGTGGGAGTCCAGCAACATAGCCATTACGCTAACTGCTGGTCCCCTTTTATCTTAAATCTAACAAATGACTACACAGGTTTGCCTAGCGGCAATGACAAGGTGGGAAATGAAAAGGAAGTACAGAAAAGCTGACTTGGAATCAGCAAAAGGGAAAATTTAAAAAAGAAAAGAAAAGAAAAGAAGCCTTATAACAAACAAATGGAATTACACATGTTTAAAGCAGTAGAACAGCATCAAAGTTATGTGACTATTGAGTGAATGAAATCATAGCTGTAGATTAAACTTGTTTGCTTAAGCATTGAAGCTAACGACTTATTATTAGTTAAGATGCAAATGATCTATCATGCTCTCTCAATTGTAGCAGAATTCTGCATTTTATTTAGTTTTAGATCTCGTTTAGTTTAATAAGCATTAGTTGAGCATCTGCTGTTTTCCAGACATGACTAGAAACCGGTGACCTCATGTCAGTTGTAGAATTCTGGTGTAGGTGGGGAGATGATAAATAAGCAGATGCGTTTCCTATGATAAAACAGGATGCTCTGAGATAGATATATAACACAAATGATTCTTAAATTTTTAAACAAATCTATTTAAATCCAATTTTAAAAATGTAAGCGCTCAGATGTAGGATGAGTTGAGCTATAATTCTAGAAACGGAAATATAATTCTGAATCTTGACTCTGCACATTGATAATTGAGCGAATCATTTGCAAAATATTTCTATGTACAAAATACTGATACTAGGGACCAGGAGATGGTATAATGGTTACATCACTGGACTCCCATATAGTTGACTGTGGTTCAAATCTCAGATCCAGGAGCTAAGAACTCATACTGGGTACATGTGTGTGCATGCCCAAAATCCTAAGAAGAGAATGGAAAAGGGATTGCACCATGGTCATTCTCCCTGGTGGAGTGATTTCTCACTTTCTGTATCTCTGCCTCTCTAGTGAGCTCACACACTCTATAGCAAAAATATCTCTATATAAAACAAAACAAAACAGGGACCAGCAGTTAGAGTAATGGCTATGTCGCTGGACTCCCATGTAGTCAACCATGGTTTGCGTCCCGGACCCGGTGGTTTAAACTCAAGCCGGGCGTGTGTGTGTGCATGCCCAAGATCCCGAGAGGAGAACGGAGGAGAACGGATTGCGGTGTGGCCATTCCCTCTGGGGGATGATTTCTCGCTTTCTATCTCTCTGTCTGTCTCTGTCTGTCTGGCGAGTGCACGCACCCTATAGCA
>NW_006160040.1:8982776-8997014 GCF_000334495.1 Tupaia belangeri chinensis | reverse complement strand
ACCCTATAGCAAAACGAAGTAAACCCTGAAAATCGTGACAAAACGAAAAAACAAAAACAACAACAAAAAAACAAAAATGAACACTGAAAATAATTGCATCATATGGTTATTTTAAAGGCTCGACCACTCTCATATGTTAATTATCATTATTATATTCAGTTATCAGTTATTAAGCGCATACTATTTTACCATGTTTACATAAAGCCATGGAACATATAATTAGATCCAAGTAGAATATCATAGCATGCTTTAACTTTATATACTATAGTTTTATAAGATTTGTATTTAGTGTTCCAAAATATACAGATACTTGGCTTTTGGAGGAAAATGATTGTGTTTTTCTGTTTTTATTCAGTACTTTGACAGCACATAAAATGTAGTATTTTTGTTGTTAAGAGGTGATTGGAGCATTCTAAATTAGTGTTTTTAGTATACAAAATTATTTAAGCTCGCTTTAGTTCTGACATCACACATTTAATAGTCACTTCAGAGATTTTATAGTTTTTGTATCATACAAAAATTGAGGCCAGAACCTTTATAAGGAATTCTCATCCATATATTAGTCATCTTCTATCAATGTGTTTCTTCCTAATAGAGCCTAGCTGAGTCATCTTCAGCCTCGACAGTCAAAACAACTTCCAGTAAGGTCTCTCTCCCATCCTAGGGAGACTGCAGTATCCTACTGATTCCACAAGGAATTTGGCATTACAGTCTTTCTGGTCCTACCTTCAGGCTCACCTGTTACTGCCTCTCTCAGCCTTTGAACTTGCCTTTATGTTTCCTCAGGTACCACCAAGTGTGAGTGGGTCTCCCCTGTTTCCAACTGGCCCAGTCTTAAGATCCTCCCTGTCCTGGGAGTGGCGGCACCCACCCTATGGCAAGATCCTCCCTGTCCCCAGCATCCCCATCAACCTCAGGACCAGCATCTTTGCTCTTGCCTTTCTCTGACCAAGCCTTCTCCTCGCATTAATCTTTGTTTCCAAGCATTTCTCACACTCTGTGTGAAATACACCCCTATCACCCAAATTCGTTAACTTGATTTGATTGTCCCCAACTTTGTAAAGCCTTATTTTGCCTGAGAAAACCTTGTGTCATCTCCCTTGTCCCTTTGCTTTAACTAACCAATGGAATCTCCCTATTTTTCCCTTGCTTAAGTTTTAGAGTCTAGCATAAGCCCAGAAGGAATTTTTATAACTTCTTGTCAGCTCTGAGGCTTAAAATGTTAAGCTCACTTCCTCATTTCAGTGATTGTGGAACTAACTCAATATATTTTTATTTTTTATTTTTTTAAGAATTATTTTAATTAACTTTATTTATTTACTTATATTAATTTGACCAGAGAAGACAGAGAGCAAGTTAGAGAGAAAAAGTGAGAAAGCAAGCCACCAGGTCCAAGACTTGAACCACAGTTGGCTATGTGGAAGTCCAGCGCCTTTACCCACCATGCCACCTGCCAGCCCCATTCTAACCCAATTAAAAAAAAAATATAGGGTGCCTATCAATAGAATGGTTTCTAGGCAAAAGTATGAATGATGCTGTTTCCCCTTCCAAGATCTTATTCACCAGTTCTTTTCCCTAATATTTTCTCCTTTCAAATCAATAGGCCTTCTTCTACCCTTCCTTTCTACCATACCTGGATCACTAAAACTTCAGGTTATTTTAGCACTTTTATCAGTCCATCAGGGTTCTCCCTGAAGGTCACAGTAAGATGTTAATAGTGGATTTCCCAACCAAGGAGTCTGTTAAAAAGCAAACACATACACTTTAAAATGAAAGGTGAATTGAGGGACCAGTGTTCTCCCTCCACGTAGGGGAAATTTGTGCACAGGTGCATCTAGGTGGAGGCTGAGTGGGAGGTGACTGGTGCTTTCCTGGACCCATTTAACACCCCAGAACTGGCCCCACATTTCTTTTATTGGTCATGCCAGATATGTTATGTGTGGTGCCCACAGTACTCTTCACCCAGGAACTCAAGCAGTAGTCATGCCCACATACAAGAAACAGCGTCATCTATGTCTCTTCTGTAGACAGAGTGCTATGAAACTCCCCACATTGTGTAACTGCCCTAGAGGAAGTCATGCTCTTTCCTCTTCCCATAACCTTGTTCTTTTCTAGAGAAATAGCTCTTGTAAGATGAAATACACTTGAGAGAGAATGACATTACCAAGGAGACTATATGTAGTTGTTTCTTTAAACCCAATGGGCAGTGATCCAAAATTGATCTGGGGAAATAGAAGTAACTCGTAACAAGCCACAGAGTGACCTGAACTTCTTTTACCTTGTGATTGCTTACGAGTGCTCAGTTCCATTGCTTTAAGATTGATCTTGAAATTAATAAGCTATTTAAGACTGTAACAAGATTATTTAGAGACTCAAACCTTTTCTAAGTTCATTTAATAGATGAATTCTGTGGTGACAGGCAAAATGTCAGTGGTTCCAAAGTGGGGTGCACATAGCTCCTCATTTATCAGGGCATTGGGAGAATAGTAAAAAATAAACAAATGTATCTTCTAATACTCTTTTTTTAAAAAACATGGTTTTGTAAATGCTCTGTATGTTCCGTAGTATATTAGCACAATTAAGTAGTTCATAAATAAAAACATAGATATTGGGGTACATGCTCAAATAATTTTAAAAAAACTAGTAAGGTGAAGGATCAAATAAGATGAAAACTAATGAGGTAAACTTGGGGCTCTATTACCCATGACCCTCTAATCCATGCCTTATAGTGAAGACAGGTTCTACCGTCCTCCCATCTATGTCACTAAAACAATGTAGTTTTACTTATACTACCTTAAAGACATTACAGCAAGTAGAGAATAATACTCAGAAGAGTAAAGAGATCAAATTTCTTATCTCTAACTATGAGTTCCTAGGACTTTGCATACGCAGTGCGTAATTTATCTTAAATATGCTCTTTCTGTGCCTTTGATCGCAAAATAGCTCCTCTTCCAGCCAAACATTTTCTGAAGACATCAAAGGCCATGTGTGAAAAGCATAATATAAAAAGTATTTATAGTAGATATGCTTCAGCTTATTAGCAACAGAGGAGAAATTATAGCAAAATATTTACTGAAACCACAAGTGAAAATGTATTTGTGGTGCCTATTTTGCATGATTTCTAGTCTGGAAAACAAATGCTGATGTTAGGCCATTTAACCCTTGCCTTGTGTCCTGTGCTGATATTTCCATATAAGGAGGAGGAGATCTCTTACACAAACAGTAATTAACAAGAAGATTGCCTGTCAGGACAAGCCCAGGCATGGTATCAATGACCCTTTGGAGCTTGTAGAGACTCAGACACTAGAAGTGAGTCAGAAAGTTAAAGGTGCATGTTCTTCTGTTCTGGCCTCGGCCATGCAGTGGAGCAGTGGCGGAGCTCGATTTAGCCCTGAAGCTCAGTTGGTTTTTGGTTTTCATCATCTTATGATGCCATCCGTGGAACTGTTGGCAAATCAGAATTTATACTCCAACTTTTCAGTCTTTCTTCTTTTAGTTCTTGCTCGATCAGAGGCTGAGGATAACAGTATAATGATTCATAGGCCCAACTTCCTGGTAAGTAATCATTTTCCCACAGTGAGTGATGATTTATACTGGGAGAGAGTTAAAGAATGCCAATTTGCTTTATTTCTGTATGGCCCTTCTGCTGACAGATTGGCTAGGAATTCTCTGCGTCCATCTGCAAGGCCATCTGAAAAAACGTCTACAAGTGTTATAATTTTTAAAGGATGGGCTCCTTCAATGTACATTATCCATAGAGAACTGCAATAACATAATCCTGTCACATACTTTTTGCTAAAAAAGAGAAAAGCAACTTTGAAATAGCTGTTTTTATGTTGGCATGTGAAGACTAGGTATGCCTCATAGATATCAGGAGCTGGTGAGGTCCCCATTGTAGCCCACTTTACAGACGGGACAATGGAGACCCAGAGAAGTTACATGAGTCGTCCATTTCCACTGGTGAATGTTAGAGACAGAAGAGGAATGAAATGAGCTAACTTTAGGCCACAATCATATCTAACATTACACTTGCTTGAATTGTGCTATCAGGGGAAATCTAGGTATAAAGAAGTCTGGACTTGCACAGTTAGTCACATGAAGTAGTGACTGAAGAGTCAGGGAGAAGCATGGTCAGTGGTATCAGATAAGCCTTGGTTTGAATCTTGGCCCTGGAATTGTTGTCTAATTTGCTTAATTTCTCTGAATGTGTCTTCTCCCACTTTGCAGAGGAGAGTGGGGT
This sequence comes from Tupaia belangeri chinensis, assembly GCF_000334495.1. NCBI lineage: Eukaryota > Metazoa > Chordata > Mammalia > Scandentia > Tupaiidae > Tupaia > Tupaia belangeri. The sequence continues at coordinate 8,992,774 of NW_006160040.1, read as the reverse complement.
ATTTAATATTGCCTGCAATAGGAATGAGAGTTGAGGATGCAAAACTCCAGGCACATAGTCATCAATGGAAGTTCTAATTATTATTTAAGATGAATTGACACTTGACCTTGTTCTCTGGAACAAAGCAGCCCTAATTCTACCTTCCACTTGGAACTTTGCTTTGTCAGATTCAACATAGTTCAGTGGGCTTTCTTTTTTAAGACACTGCTGAATTCTTTTCCTTTATGATTTGCATCTGAGTTATCTCATTTCCCTGAACCCCTGTCACAAGTCAGGAGGTTATTGCAGAACATGATCTGAAACCTCACTGGCCAGGGAAGTCCCCTCCAAAAGAGGCTTTTTTTTTTTTCTTTCTTTCTTTCTTTTTTCCTTCTGACGTTTTGATCACTTCTCTTTTAGTTTCCAGAGGCAACCCCTCAGCCTGGTGGCTAATTAGAAGCAGATGAATGACCTGCTCGACTTCCTGTGGACAGTGTGGGTGCAGTGGGGAGGCTGAGGTTGGGCAGCACGTGCTGTTGGTGTCTTCACTGCCACTGCTTGCTTCTGCTGCCCCACAGCCTCCTCATCCTCAGCTTCCCGCGAATGGTCTTTGTCATTTTACGCTTTCCTTCTGTCTCTCCCTACCACTTTCACCCTCCCATGGAAAATTTAGAGGCTTCTGTGGTTATTAGGGGAGTATCAAGGCTTTGCATGTTCTGTGTCCTCACTTCCTTTATAGGTCACAGGGATTTCCTAAGCAACCTCTTCTCTGTGCAGTAACCTAGGCTGGTTCCCTCCCTGCGTAATGGGGAATTGCCACTTAGGTGCACATGATTCTTTTTTTTTTTTTTTAGGTAAACATGGTTCTTTATTTCTTTATTTATTTATCTTTGGTGTACATGATTCTTTTTTCTTTTTAAAAACCTGGTTGCAAAAATATACAGCTTATATTCAGTTCTTGCAGTGAAAAAAATTGCAATATACCGTTTTCGCAATATACCATTTTCCCATGATCCAAATATTATATATATATCATGATCAAATATTGTTCATTTAAGTAAATGGGCTCGTGCTTTTAACTCAAATGTGTGTGTGTGTGTTTGTGTGTGTGTGTGTGTGTGTGTGTGTGTGTGTGTGTGTGTGTGTGTGTGTGTGTGTGTGTGTGTGTGTGTGTGTGTGTGTGTGTGTGTGTGTGTGTCTAGTGCCTTACTTTCTAGATATGCTTTCCCCCAGGCATTTCCCACTTGAGTTTATGTTGGAATGTAAACAAACAATCTATAATACTTAAAAAATTAGAGATTTGTGCAAAGGGTTTGAGAAATATTTTAAATAACATTCAATATCATAGAAGTAAAATTTATAAAGAACAAATATAGCCTAATCCCATTCTTTTGCTGTGTTGGTTGATTATCTTCCCTATATTAATTTTCATTTTTTATCCATATACTGTTCACATATTCTAGTTTCACTTGGGTAGGGTATAAAATTCGTGCTTTAAAAATGAAACTAGATAATGCTTCAAATTTATTGCAGTGTTCCACCCACATTTTTTACTTCAAGTACACTGCCCTCTCTGAGCCATAATGACCAAGTAACTATGAAACTGACACCATCTTCCCGAGGGATTAGTCCTCTATGCAGCTCCTGGATCAAGTTTCAGTTTTGGCAGTTTCTCTTTCTTTTAAGAATGATGGAGAACTGCTCCACCATGCCTTATTTCACTTACTCCACAAATAAATATGGATACTTGCTATGTTTTGTTACTCTATTGATTGGGATCACAGGATGCACAATCATTTCCATGTGTTAAAGATGGGAGGAAAAAGCATGGAGGAAACTTCTCTGGTAGTTCTGTGATTCTATAAGTGGCACAGAGTCAATAAGAGGGGGAAAATATCTCTGCTATTGTGTTATATGATCTGGGAAGAAGTGGATGTGGAGGTAATAAACTAAAATGAAGAGACACGGTAAGCCAGGACTGGTGGTGGGGCTGAATTTGGACTTCACGATGGATAGTTAAAGTAATGGTCCCAAGGGTACTACTAGAACCAAATTAAATCAGTAACCCTAGGTTGGCAGCTGAATATCTAGAGGCAATAAACTATGAGCTTTCTTGTTGTTTGGAGGAGGGGAAGGAGGTGATGGAAATTTAAACTCAATTCCCCAGATTAATTCTCACCAAAAAGGAGAAAGGAACAATTCTAAAAGGTTTATATAAAACCTGAAATGTATTGCTTATGTAACTACAAAGTCCTAGGCTAGATTTGGCTCCAACTTTGGCTGAAATGAATTCTTCCAACAAAAGCCTTTATGATTTTGTCTTTCTCCAGATTTCTTTTTTTTTTTTTAGTTTCTTTTATTTTTATTATCATCATAATCTTCTTTATATTACATTGGATTACATATAACTTTACAGTGTATTACATTGCTTTTTCAAAAGGGAATGCCATGCATTTCAGTCAATACAGAGACATTAATCTCCCTGCTTCAACATTCAATATCTTTTCTATGTTTTTCCCAATCATTATTATTATTATTCTAGTTATTTTTTAAAACAGTCGATCACCACTTCTCATTTTGCTTGTAAAAAGACTTTATATACCATGAAATACTTCTCAGACCAATCCAGTTGAGAGTACTATACATGTCATCATCAACAGGTAATAAGCCATATCTGATTCTCACTACCATCCTGCCTCTCTATTGTTCTCTTGCTATCTTTCTCTATCCTCTTCTACTTAACTTTCTTCTCTGCTGGCTTTATTTTAGGTAGCTTTCCTCACATGGTGGCAAAGATGACCATCTGCAACTTACATTCCACAATTTTGAAGTCTTGATAGAAAGAGTATGCCTTTTTAACTCTGGCCCAGTTTGGGTCATGAGCCCCTGAAGACAGGTGCTGGAATTAGCTCCTTTCCAAACTATACACTACTTCTTCAAAGGAAGAAACGTGATCTGTAACCAAGAAAGGCATGTTGGCCAGCTAAAAACCTAGAATGACCACTACACGTCTCTTTTTTAGGAATTATTGAGAAGCATGGGCCTTGTGTCTCTGGAAATGTACTCCAAAGCACACAGAAACAAAACGTGATTTTGCTCACAATTTCAGGAGTTCATAGAAATTTAGAATTACAATGACTCCCCCTCAACTCAAAATCTCTGCTCTATACTGTGAACTAATTGAGTGCAAGCACTATGACTTTTTGGCCATATCTCTCAGACTTAGTAGAGAGCCTTGGACATAATAAGTTTTCAATATATTTATTGAATAGTTGAGTCAAACAATAGTTTTCGGTGATCTAACGTACTGGTATTATATGTGATATTTTATATATGTTATCTTATTTCATCCTACCATGCCGATATTATGTCAGGTATTTACTGTATGTTTATTTTGTTCTTCTAACATTACTTTATGAATAAAGAAACTGAAGGTAAGTTAGCAATAATGTGAGCTGAAGACATAGAATGGACAAATCTAAAAGTAGAGGAGAACAGATCTGGAATTCAAGGGCACAGTCTGTATGAGTAAGGTGTTAGTCTAGAGTGTCAAGGAATGTTCTGCTGGCTCAGCTAGTCCTGGTTCACAGCCACAGCCATAGGAGCCACTTTCTTTTTTTTTTTTTTTTTGGAGAGGTTTTTGCTATAGGGCATGTGTGCTCGCTAGACAGACAGAGAGAGACAGAGAGACAGAAAGCAAGAAATCACCCCCCAGGGAGGATGACCACACTGCAATCCCTTCTCCTTCATTCTCCTCTCGGAATCTTGGGCACGCACGCACATGTGCCCGGTGTGAGTTTAAGCCACTGGCTCTGGGACTCGAACCGCAGTTGACTACATAGGAGTCCAGCGACACAGCCATTACGCTAACTGCTGGTCCCGGGAGCCACTTTCTAAGACCTTCTCTGACCACTATGTGGCTACTAACCACTGTGTGTACTTGTCGATAGCAAAAAGGTACTTATTATTTTTTTCCTATAATAGCTCCTTCAAATAATACTTCAGTCATTCAAATTTTTACCTTCCACCTTAAAACCTGCAATTAAATGAAAACTTTTGTTTGTTGGAGTTGAGATTTATTTGCAATTTAATTATTGGATTAACTCATTGGATATTTAGCAGCCCCACTGATAATTGCTTGAATGAGCTGCTCACCATTGGAAGATCCTAGAATTATCAGTGTTGCTCTTTGGGAGAATGGTGCAAACTATAAGTCAGTTGCTGAAAAACAGCAAATTGAACATCCCTTAAAAGAGAGTGTTCTTCGGGCTGGCAGATGGAGTGGTAGTTAAGGGCGCTGGACTCCCACATAGCTGACTGCTGTTTGAGTCCTGGACCTGGTGGCTTACTTTCTCTTTCATTCTCTCTTGCTCTCTCTCACTCTGTCCCTTTCTGGTCAAATCTACATACATATATAAATAAATAAAGTTAAAACAAAAGGACTCTTTAAAAAAGAGAAAAAAAGAGTGTTCTTGGGTACCAGCCGATGACAAAATGGTTATGTTACTTGACTCATATGTAGTTGACCTCAATTCAAGTTCCGGACCTGGCAGCTTGAAACTCACGCCAAGTATGTATGCATGTGTGCCCAAAATCTCAAGTGGAGAATGGAGGAGAAGGGATTGTGGCATGGCCATGCCCCCAGGAGTGATTTCTCACTTTCTGTCTCTGTCTCTGTCTTTCTGACAAGCGCATGCACCCTATACCAAAAATCTCTCTCTCTCAAAAAAAAGAGAGTGTTCTCAATCTGTAGCATTTTAAGTACTAGGTCAGCAGAAAATAGTTGAAATAGTTACCATGGGGGTCACTGAATTTGGCAGATGTGGAAGATCAGTTAATTAAAGAGGGTTTTTGCCCTGTTCTCTTGTCTTAGGGACAATATGAATTGATGAATATGAAGGCACTAACAACAGAAAAAGAACGAATTATCCTACTCAGACTTCAAACTGAGAAGAATGAAATGACTGACTCTACTTTTCAGCAAATTGTCTTACATGGGAAGAATAGAAGACAGTAATAAGTCACTTTCAGCAAGAAAACATATGGTTTATGTTCTGATTAGTGACTGGTGATTTGAAGCCATGCTTGTCTCAACTGCTGATATGTATGATACATGTGTTTATATAGTCATCAACTTGAGGCATTTTTTTTTCTTATTTCTTAAGGACTTAGTGCTAGTCTAAGAAATATATGATTTCCTTTCCCTGTTAATTTTGATAAACTGAAATCATCGATAACTCTAAGTCAAGCTACCATTTTTTTTCCTATTCATACTTTTATGAGGGCATTTCCTTTTCCTCTCTCTCTGTGTATATAGCCTTATTACCCACACTATTTATTCTCTTAGTAAAGCAGATGCTATGACATGGTGTATATTTGAATTAAACATTCATTCCGCAAAGATATGTAAGACACCATGCTAAACAAAAGTGAGAGGAGGTATGGAGTGGTGAGGAGCAAATGGGACAAGATGAATAAAAGATACCCAGTAAGAATGATACTTTATATGGCAAAAGATCATGTGAGACATGATTAATTTAAGGATCTTGAGATGGGAATGATTACCGCAGATCACTTTGGTAGACTTGATGTAGTCACCAAGGTCCTTATAAAAAGGAGGAAAGAGATCAGAATGAGTAGTAGAAAATGAGGTAATAGAAATAGGGGTTGGTGGGGACCAGCAGGTGGCATGGTGGTTAAGGCACTGGACACTTCCATATGACTGACCATGGTTTGAGTCCAGGACCCAGTGGTTTGCTTTCTCACTTTCTCTCTCTCTCTCTCTCTGTGTGTGTGTGTGTGTGTGTGTGTCTGGTCGAATTAAAAGAAGTGAATAAATTAATAAGTAAAATTAAATAAATAATTATATATTAAAAAAAATAGGGGTTGGCGTTGAAGATGTGACCTCAGCCAAAGAATGCAAATGGCCTCTAAAAGATAAAAAATGGCAAGGAAAAAGATTCTCTCTTGAACCCTTCAGAAGGAACATAGTCCTGCTGCCACCTTGATTTAGACTTCTGTTCTCCAGAATTGTAAGAGAATAAATTCAGGTTGTCTTAACCACTGTATTTGTTACAACTCAATGAGAAACTAATACAGTCCTTCAGTTTAAGGCTTATTTTTCTGTGCAGGTCATGCAAACCTGGTTAATCCAATCAAATTCCTTCCAGATGCTTCCTCCAAATATTTTCTTATTAGTTCTCCTAAAAATAATTGCATGATTCTAAACTTGGTAGTGAATTTGAGGAGAAAATGAACAGTACACAAAAACATGATTAAGGGCACTAAGAAAGCTTATTTTGGCAGGGCTTTACGGTTTCTGTTTTGGTTAGAAAGGCTAGGCCATGCTGTGTAGATAAAAGATTCCAAATCTGAAAGCAACGCGGTTTCTTACTTGCTCATGCCAAGTATGCTGAATGACTGGATGGCTCTCTGAGGCAGCCCTCTTTTCATGTGATGGCTCAATGCTCTATTTCTGTATTGACTTATGCTTTGATGGTAGCTAATGCAGGTCAGGAATCTGCTGGAGGTTCCCATACCAGCCAATAAGTCTCCCTTCTGGATGTGCCACTCATGTCTTGACCAAAGAAGTCACATGGTTACTTTTTTTTTTTTTTGGAGAGATTTTCACTATAGAGCACGTGCAGTCACCAGACAGACAGAGAGAGACATAGAGACAGAAAGCGAGAAATCACCCCCCAGTGGGGATGGTCACGCTGCAATCCCTTCTCCTCCATTCTCCTCTGGGGATCTTGGGCATGCACGCACACGCGCCTGGCGTGAGTTTTAAGCCACCAGGTCCGGGACGCGAACTGCGGTCAACTATGTGGGAGTCCAGCGACATAGCCATTATGCTAACTGCTGGTTCTCCACATGGTTACATTTCTTTGTAAGGCATTGGGAGAGGGTATTATTCTCCAGTCCCAAAGAAGAAAGTTAGAAATACGGCTAAGTAGCACACATGTCTTCTCCATATTCCCACATTGTGGGGTAGAGAAGTATTTTGGCTATCTTTGGAATCTGTATATGAGTGATTTTCAAAAGGTTCATGAAAAATGCATTTTATGAAGCAACCAGGCATGGATTTTTTTTAAAATTGGACCAAAATAAACTTGTATTTTAATTCCACTTTGACAAACTTTTTAACGTTCTTTTCTATATTCCTCCAATATATAGTGATAATTGCATACCTAAATCCAAGGTACACGCCTTCTTTCTAAAAAATGTTTGAAAGTTTTATATTCTCTCAGTATTTCTGTAGACCCAGATTTCACCTGAATAGTTAGTACTGAGAATGTTATGATTAAGATAGTAAATTGATTTTTAATACTCCCTCTTTGATTTTAAGAACATTAAAGAGACCTAGACAAAATGGGTAGAGGCAAACTATTTATAATGAAAGTTAGAACCGAAGATGCTGAATTAAGTATGTAGCGACATTGGTAAGGAAGTGGAAAATCATATCTAATTATTTCATTGTGCTTACCTTTCCTCAGTTGGAAAGCCTTTGGCAACCAGTGCATTTCTATAGCCATTCCATGGTGATTTAATAGCAATTAATATCTACTTCCAGCAAAGTGTTGACAGTGGGGAACTAAATTCACAAGTCTAACATTGTGTACTGTAATTGGGCTAAGTGAAAGACCTTTCCAGGTTAAAAGCTATCTAGAAGGATGTAAAATGAATGTAAGCCCTTTGCCGCAGGGCCACTTGATCCTTATACTCCCATTGCAGATTACTTTTAGAAAAGAAGCCAGAAGACAGACCAACCCATTTCTCTAAACTGTGCTGTACCTGGAGGTTCCGAAAGGAAAGGTATTACATACAGCGCTCTACAGATGTGGCAGAGGGCTCAAATGTGGGTCCAGTGGAGACTCTCTGGAATTTCGTCTGATGGTGGACACCATCCATTACACTTTTCAGAAGGGCTCAGAAGAATACCAGGCCAATGCCTCAGAGGGAGCTGGCTTTAGAAATAATTAGGCAGGAGGCATTCCAGTGACATTACTGCCTTAACTAAGCAATGGGTACTAACTATGGGTACCGTAGTTCTTTTTAAAAATGTAACAAATTGGCTTTGTGTGAATCTGAGATTAAAGGGTAGCTAATTAAACAAATATATATTTGCCTGATAATAGAAATGTAAAGGACAATGTACATGAGTGAGTTATTGTATAGAATGCTTCTAATGTGTTAGGGACATTCTAAGTTCTTTTCACACATTCTTTTCTTTGCACTTCCTAGAACAATCCAAACAAAGGACCTGTCCAACTGTCCTGTGGTTGGTGTGGGTGAAATGCAGAGGCTGAGACTGAGTCTGACCACCTTTGCCCCTGGTGTCTTCACCGTCCCCATCTCTGCCTGCTGCATCTTTGTGCAGTCTGATGACTTGGATTATCAGTTTGCATTTTACAGATGAGGAAATGAAAATTCAGAGAAATGGAGTGAATTGGCCCAAGGCACACAGTTCATCTCTTACCTTACTATTTACTGTACATGTATTGTGTATAGGGCCCTTTAAGGCTCTTTCAGATACTTAACCTTATTTAAATGCCACGATAGTCTGGTGTTATACTTACTGCTATATTCCAGCTGAAGAGGAAGATTCTTCAATTCTGAGACATTCAGTAATATGTCCAAGTTTACACAGCTGGTACATATAAAAACTTGGATGTAAAGTTGCATCTCCTGACTTGGGTCTTGTGTCTGTTTGACCATACCACATCTGCACCTGAATGTTGGTAGACTCAGAATGCAGGAACTCTAGATGGAAAAGTGCCCTTTCTGAGTTTCTCAACTCACATTTTAGGGGTAGGCTTGTAAACTCAGCGCTGAAAATGCCAACTATCCCTGTGTTTATCTACAGTCTATTTGCTGTGCTTTTAGTCTATGTTGCACTGAGGAATAAGACAAGACAATTCTGTTTGCTCATTTCTTTTGTTTTTCCTTCTACAAGGTAACTAATGTCCCCAGCACACAGTAAGTAATTAGGACCCTTGTTCCTAATGAGAGCATTGTGCTTAAAATGCTCTTTAAATGCCTTTTGGTAGAGTTACTTCTTTACTTTAGGCAATCTATTTTCTCAGAAAGAAGTCAGCAGCTGTGCCAGCTAAGACCTTTAGTTTTAATCACCTCCTGGAAAACATTATTCTTAATCCACTCTGGGCAAAATGGTGGATTTCCCTGCACCTTAGTCTTCAACTTGAAATGCACTGATTAAGAGAGTATTCATCACATGTATAGTACTTTTTCTTATTTTGCTCAGTATGTACTTGAAGAGGAGTTCAATCTAGAGTACTTTCTATATTAATGGGAGCTCCAGGTGGTTCCAGCAGCCAAATAAGAAACAGGTCCCTTTTAATATGAAATCTGCCAAGTATGAGGTTTGAACGACCATCGTTATTATGCATTTAATGTGCATAGAAAAAACTATCTGTAACCTTCCAGAGTGTGCCAGAAGTTTGGCATGTCCATCTCAGCCATAAGTCAAAGAAAGCAGCAGATTCAGGGAAATAAAGAAGAGGTTTCTAGATCCTCATACTGTGTGGACCTGAAAGAGGGCCCACTTGCCCTGAATGCTAGAACCATTTCTCTCAAACTCTATAGTTTTTGCCTCTATCCTACTTAATAAAGAGGTTGCCTTTTTTGATAACTAAAACAGGCAAGGTAGAGAAAAGGAAAAAACTCACTTCTGGTCTTAATATTTTATTTATAATATTTTATTTATTTATTTTGGAGACTTTTTTTTTTTTCTGCTATAAGGTGAGTGCACTCACCAGAAAGACAGAGACAAAAATCGAGAAATCACCCCCCAGGAGGGATGGCCACTCCACAATTCCTTCTACTCCCTTCTCTTCTCAGGATCTTCGGCACGTGCACACACACGCACCTGGCGTAAGTTTAAGCCACCAGGTCTGGGGCTTGAACCAGGGTAGACTCCATGGGAGTCCAACGACATAGCCATTATACCAACTGCTGGTCCCTTCCCTACTTCTTCTTCTTTTTTTTTTTTTTTTTTG
>NW_006160040.1:8978114-8980593 GCF_000334495.1 Tupaia belangeri chinensis | reverse complement strand
TGGAAGTGGAAAATCATATCTAATTATTTCATTGTGCTTACCTTTCCTCAGTTGGAAAGCCTTTGGCAACCAGTAGAAAGGTATTACATACAGCGCTCCACAGATGTGGCAGAGGGCTCAAATGTAGGTCCAGTGGAGACTCTCGGGAATTTCGTCTGACGGTGGACACCATCCATTACACTTTTCAGAAGGGCTCAGAAGAATACCAGGCCAATGCCTCAGAGGGAGCTGGCTTTAGAAATAATTAGGCAGGAGGCATTCCAGTGACATTACTGCCTTAACTAAGCAATGGGTACTAACTATGGGTACCATAGTTCTTTTTAAAAATGTAACAAATTGGCTTTGTGTGAATCTGAGATTAAAGAGTAGCTAATTAAACAATATATATTTGCCTGATAATAGAAATGTAAAGGACAATGTACACGAGTGAGTTATTGTATAGAATGCTTCTAATGTGTTAGGGACATTCTAAGTTCTTTTCACACATTCTTTTCTTTGCACTTCCTAGAACAATCCAAACAAAGGACCTGTCCAACTGTCCTGTGGTTGGTGTGGGTGAAATGCAGAGGCTGAGACTGAGTCTGGCCACCTTTGCCCCTGGTGTCTTCACCATCCCCATCTCTGCCTGCTGCATCTTTGTGCAGTCTGATGACTTGGATTATCAGTTTGCATTTTACAGATGAGGAAATGAAAATTCAGAGAAATGGAGTGAATTGGCCCAAGGCACACAGTTCATCTCTTACCTTACTATTTACTGTACATGTATTGTGTATAGGGCCCTTTAAGGCTCTTTCAGATACTTAACCTTATTTAAATGCCACGATAGTCTGGTGTTATACTTACTGCTATATTCCAGCTGAAGAGGAAGATTCTTCAATTCTGAGACATTCAGTAATATGTCCAAGTTTACACAGCTGGTACATATAAAAACTTGGATGTAAAGTTGCATCTCCTGACTTGGGTCTTGTGTCTGTTTGACCATACCACATCTGCACCTGAATGTTGGTAGACTCAGAATGCAGGAACTCTAGATGGAAAAGTGCCCTTTCTGAGTTTCTCAACTCACATTTTAGGGGTAGGCTTGTAAACTCAGCGCTGAAAATGCCAACTATCCCTGTGTTTATCTACAGTCTATTTGCTGTGCTTTTAGTCTATGTTGCACTGAGGAATAAGACAAGACAATTCTGTTTGCTCATTTCTTTTGTTTTTCCTTCTACAAGGTAACTAATGTCCCCAGCACACAGTAAATAATTAGGACCCTTGTTCCTAATGAGAGCATTGTGCTTAAAATGCTCTTTAAATGCCTTTTGGTAGAGTTACTTCTTTACTTTAGGCAATCTATTTTCTCAGAAAGAAGTCAGCAGCTGTGCCAGCTAAGACCTTTAGTTTTAATCACCTCCTGGAAAACATTATTCTTAATCCACTCTGGGCAAAATGGTGGATTTCCCTGCACCTTAGTCTTCAACTTGAAATGCACTGATTAAGAGAGTATTCATCACATGTATAGTACTTTTTCTTATTTTGCTCAGTATGTACTTGAAGAGGAGTTCAATCTAGAGTACTTTCTATATTAATGGGAGCTCCAGGTGGTTCCAGCAGCCAAATAAGAAACAGGTCCCTTTTAATATGAAATCTGCCAAGTATGAGGTTTGAACGACCATCGTTATTATGCATTTAATGTGCATAGAAAAAACTATCTGTAACCTTCCAGAGTGTGCCAGAAGTTTGGCATGTCCATCTCAGCCATAAGTCAAAGAAAGCAGCAGATTCAGGGAAATAAAGAAGAGGTTTCTAGATCCTCATACTGTGTGGACCTGAAAGAGGGCCCACTTGCCCTGAATGCTAGAACCATTTCTCTCAAACTCTATAGTTTTTGCCTCTATCCTCCTTAATAAAGAGGTTGCCTTTTTTGATAACTAAAACAGGCAAGGTAGAGAAAAGGAAAAAACTCACTTCTGGTCTTAATATTTTATTTATAATATTTTATTTATTTATTTTGGAGACTTTTTTTTTTTTCTGCTATAAGGTGAGTGCACTCACCAGAAAGACAGAGACAAAAATCGAGAAATCACCCCCCAGGAGGGATGGCCACTCCACAATTCCTTCTACTCCCTTCTCTTCTCAGGATCTTGGGCACGTGCACACACACGCACCTGGCGTAAGTTTAAGCCACCAGGTCTGGGGCTTGAACCAGGGTAGGCTCCATGGGAGTCCAACGACATAGCCATTATACCAACTGCTGGTCCCTTCCCTACTTCTTCTTCTTTTTTTTTTTTTTTTTTTGGAAAGGTTTTTTCTATAGGGCACATGAGCTCACCAGAAAAACAGAGAGAGACAGAGAGACAGAAAGCAAGAAGTCACCCCCCCAGAGGGGATGGTCATGCCGCAATCCTTTCTCCTCCATTCTCCTCTTGGGATCTTGGGCATGCACGCACATGCACCCTGTGTGAGTTTTAAGCCACTGGGTCCAGGACGCAAA
>NW_006160040.1:8928011-8978063 GCF_000334495.1 Tupaia belangeri chinensis | reverse complement strand
CAACGTCTGGTCTCTTCCCTAATTCTTCTTTTTTTTTTTTTTTTTTTGGAAAGGTTTTTGCTATAGGGCATGTGTGCTCACCAGAAAGACAGACATAGACAGAGAGACAGAAAGTGAGAAATCACCCACCAGAGGGGATGGCCACACTGCAATCTCTTCTCCTCCATATTCCTCTCAGGATCTTGGACATGCATGCACATGCGCCTGGCATGAGTTTGAACCACCAGGTCCGGGATTTGAACTGCGGTTGACTACATTGGAGTCCAGCAACATACTCATTATGCCAACTGCTGGTCCCCCCACTTCTGGTTTTAAATGCCAGGTAGGAAATGTTTTTTTCTCTTTACTGTGTCCTACTCACTTTGGGAAAGTGATTTCATGTGATTTATTATTTAAGGTGCTCATCAGCAAATAATTCCTGAGTTCTTACTGTGTACCAGGCATCAGTCCAGGTGCTGGGGATTAAGCTTTGAACAAAATAGAGTCTCTGTCTTGTGGGGATACCTAATGGGAGATTCAGAGCAGAAACAGAGCCAAGGATGACACAGCATGATAAATGCTATTCAGGAAGACGATATATGCTCAGGGAATAACCAGAAGGGACCTAATACCTAACCTGTCCCTGGGTGGCTGGGAAAGGCTGCTTGGAAGAGGCAGAATTTAAACAAAGGCTAGGCAGGAGTTAGGACAAAGTTGGGGGTGAGGCTGGAAGGACACTGTGATAGGCCCAGTTGGTGTGATGGTTATGTTGCTGGACTCCCACATAGTCGACTGTGATTCGAGTCCTGGACCTGGAGGCTTGAAATTCATGCTGGGGACATAGGCATATGTGCCCAAAATCCCAAGAGGGGAATGAGGAAGAAGGGATTGTGGTATGTTCATATTCCTTAGGGAGTGATTTCTTGCTTTCTGTTTCTCTATCTTTCTCTGTCTCTCTGTTGAATGTATGCATCCTGTAGCAAAAAATCTCTCTAAAAAAATTATACATCTATAGAGAGACCAATTAGAATGCATTTTCAGTAAGATAGTGAGAGATGCTGGTGCCTTGACTAGCCGAATGACCACAGAGATAAACAGATGTATGGACGACGTAGAGCTAATCACCATTGATGATTGGTGATGAGCCTGGTCAGGGAGAGGCTGTCTGGTTCAAGTAACCGGGTTAATTCTCATTTCCAGAGACCAGGAACACAGGGATAAGAGTAGGTTTGAAGAAAGAAGGTGATGATTCTGGTTTGGGTCATGTAGAGCTTCAGGTGCTTGTGGGCCATCATATGGAGATGCTCAGCAGACAAGTGGTTATATGGGTCTATCCCTCAGAGGGAAGAGTTACTCTGAAGATAGAAATTGGCAGTCACTGGTGTGTAGATGGTAACAGACATTATCCAGGGTGATTGCTAAGGGAGGAACACTAGTTACAATGTCCTGGAGTAGGGTCATGCACGGGGACCCACAAACGAGACCGTAAAAGAAAAGAAACAAGGAGAAAGCTGGGGGAGTATAGGTACTTCTCACTTAATGAAGGAGTTCCATTCCTACAAGTAACTCATTAAGCAAATTGGTCAATAAACAAGGAGCTTAAAGGTAGATGTCTTGTGGTATGTCATGGCACCATAGGGTATGCATTTTTAGGTAGCTATCACTAGACTAATGCAGTTCTTTCTGTACAAAAAGATAAGTGCCAGAAAGTGACAACACAGTAACACAAATCCAGTCTAATCATTTTTATTTACGGCATTCTGAATACCATGGATGCAAATTTGTAAATAAATATACGGTTTTGCACGATTGTGAACGCTTTGTGTAGTGAACACTAACCGACTACAGGAACAAAACAAAGATGGGGAAAGGGGGTTCCCTAGACCGACACAGACTGAGAAAGGGGATTCCTTGTACTGGAGAACTGCTTGTAAGTCCTAGCAGTCATTGAACAGGTATGTGGTTAAGTGAGGAGTGGTTTTATTGATTTTACAGAATCAGAATCTGTGAAAAACAACGTGAAACTAGGCACAGATTTATTTATTAATATATTTTTGTATAATAAATCAGGATAGGCCAAGGGAAATTGGGATTTGGGGCTAACGGAAATGAGGATAGGTTTTCTTCCTAGTGTCTATACGAGTGTGTATGTTGGAGGGCTATTGTTTGAGATTTAGGGAAGGAGACAGGAAGCTTTGTAGAGATATTATTTGTTACCTTAGCTTAGGCATATATTGAATGCATAGTCATTTAATATGTATTATTTAGCACTAACACATAAAGCATTTTTCCTATGTCAGTGGAGGATATTCATGAAGATTAAGTCATCTGCCTCCTGTGAGCTTGGAATCTAGGGGGATTTAGCAAATGGACAGTTTTCATCAACAGAAGGAATAGAGTATAAAAAGTGTCAAGAATTAGACAGAAAATAAAGTGGAAGCTTGGAATCTAAGGGGATTTAGCAAATGGACAGTTTTCATCAATAGAAGGAATAGAGTATAGAAAGTGTCAAGAATTAGACAGAAAATAAAGTCCATGGGCTGGTCCTATAGCCTAGTGGTTGAGACAACCAGATTCCACATGGTTAACTGCAGTTTGAGTCCCCACCCTGGTGGCTTTAAAAACATGGTGAGTATATGTGTGTGTGTACACACGTGTGTGTGCAAATGTCCCTCAAATCCCAACAGGGTGGAGAAATAGAGAAGAGATTGTGGTGTGACCACAACTCATTCGGGGTGCTTTCTCTGTCTCCATCTCTCTGTATGACTGTCTCTAGTGACCACATACATATCTGGCAATTACAAAGAAAAAGGAGATCTGTAAGAGTTGAGAAGAGAGAGAGATTGCTTTTTACCAAGAGTATGGAACAAAAAGACAAGACAAGAGACTGGAGAAGTAGCTCTGCGTACAGACTGGAATTTTGCCTATTTAGAAGTGTTGGAAAAAGACATTCAAGAGAGATAGAATCTTGGCCTTGTTCTCCAATGTGCCCTTTCCTGAACTCACTAGGCTAATGCACATCTTTTCAGAAGTGCCTCTGGCTTCTCAAAGCAACATTCATCAGGAGGAGGAACAATTAGTCTTTGTGTTACATTACTAACAGAATCAACAGCTTGGAAAGGAAAAGCCAGCAGTGACTTTTCAATCACCCCTGCACACCCCCAAGTTGTTCTGAGAAATCCCCAAGTTTCTTGTAGGAAGAACATGCACTGTATATTTAGCAACAAGTTCCTCCTTGCCCTGAAGTATTCCAGAAACAAATTTTGAAAGCAAATGAAATATACAGAGAACTTGTGGGTTTTGTTACTTGGCAACTGAAGGCTGGGCTGTTAAAATAAGACATTTGCATTATTTTATAACTCTAAAAATTTAATGTATGTTATTTTCTTTTTCAAGAGAAGAAAACAGTTCCTGTAATTTCACTATCCAGTATTTCAAAACTGCAAACTTATTCGGCTGGCTTTCCTGCTGTTACATGGTTGTCATCCGAAGTGGCTGTCTCTTGGGCTGATGGTCTCCAGGTACAGCAGTGAGTTTCACTAGAGTTCCCAGGCCTGCCAGAAGAAAGAAAGAAAAAAAAGAGGATGGTTTTATGAGGGAACTAGAAATCTTCCATCTTTGTGCATAGCGATGGTGAGAGAGAACACTGGAGAAGCAGAGATCAGAGCACAGACATAATTGTGCGATTTAGGGAGAGACTAGTGCATCTGCCCACTTCTGGAGGGGGTGCCCTTCCTCCTGCTGCCCTGCCCCACCTCTTCTGCTACTGT
Organism: Tupaia belangeri chinensis; assembly: GCF_000334495.1. Taxonomy (NCBI): domain Eukaryota; kingdom Metazoa; phylum Chordata; class Mammalia; order Scandentia; family Tupaiidae; genus Tupaia; species Tupaia belangeri. Next base: position 8,974,314 of record NW_006160040.1, on the reverse strand, counting down.
CCCTAGTCCTCTGAGGTTGCCCCTGACCCTATATCCAATGTAGGGGAAACTCTCAGTATGGCACACATACTTTCCAGACCACGTCGTGGGACTCGTGCTCTGACAATAATAAATGAATTACGAGGAAAATAGTCAGAATGTTTTACATAACTTCTTGGAAAAAATGGGATTGAGGACATGTTTCTTTATGAATCAATCTTGGCTGAATGATCAACTTTGGATGGCTGAAGCTCAAAGGTATATTAGGCATGTTGGCCCTTCTGGATGCAAAGGTACATTCTATTCCATCTCTGCTCCTATTTCAGTGTGATAAAAGACTTGCTTATCAGTGAGTTCACAGGAGGGAAGCTTCTAGGGCAAAATGTTCTCACCACATCAGGCTACTAGCTAATAAACACTGTGCACTATGACTGAGGCTTATTCTTGAAAGTTTAGAAAATGGAGAAGCTAAATAATTACACTGGGATTTTGGTATTATATCCTTGACAAGGAAATGTATTCTCCTTTTATTGAGAACATAATAAGCATTTCCTTTTGTATTCTCTTAAGATAATCCTATTATAAATTCAAGAGAGTATACTATTTTGGGGGCCAGCTGGTGGCATGGTGATTAAGGGTGCTGGACTCCCACATGGTTGACCATGGTTCGAGTCCCAGACCTGATGGCTTGCTTTCTCACTTTCCCTCTCTTTCTCGCTCACTGTCTCTGATCAAATTAAAATTAATTAATTAATTAAGTTAAATAAGAAAATAATTCTTTTTTTAAAAAAGAAAGAGAATATACTATTTCAATATTAATACATGAACCAGAATGGAAGGTTTGTTGGCATGTTTACTAATATATTGACAATTGTCTAGAAAGGTGTTTGATACATAATGGATATGAAATAATTACTTTTTAATAAGCAGCTTAAGGAAATATGCTATGTATAGATAGTTAAATTTGAGCTCCCTTTTTGGTATTTCATGAAGTTAAATTCTCACTCATGTTAGTGAACTAGTTTTCTAAACAAAGACATTAGCTTATAGCTATTTGTAAATTATCAATTTTACAATATTGGATATGAGCTATGATGCTTTCTGTTATCTGTTCAACAAAATTTATCTAAATATTGTTTTCATTTAAAAAAAACCAATAGGTTTATACATGTGGGTTATTTCTCAAGCCTCTTCCACTTATAACATTCCATAATTCTTAAAGAAGACATACAGGGGCTGCCAGGTGGAGTGATGGTTAAAGGCGCTGGACTCCTACCTACATGGCTGATCATGGTTCAAGTCCTGGACCTGGCAGCTTGCTTTCTCATTTTCCCTTTTTCTCTCTCATTCTGTCCTCTCTGGTCAAATTAAAATAAATAAATAAAGTTAAATAAAATAATTCTTAAAAATAAAACCAAAAAACCCCAGAAGACATACAGAAGAAGAAATAAATCCACTGGCCTCCTTGATACCTCCCTGATACCTTAGGAGAAGGCTTTCAGAAATTTTGAATAGCAATGCCAACTCATCTTTGGTGGCTATCCAGAGCATCCACACATATAGGAGAGATGCTTGCTTCTCATGTATGAAGAGTTGCAGTTGATTACCTGCTCGGATAATTCACTAAATGAAGAACTATTGTTTATTAATCATGTTCCAGGCATCGTGCTAGTGATATTCCAGTGGTACTTAAGAGTGTAACTGAAGAGACAGACAAAACCCAGTAGCTAATAATTACAAATGGGGGAAAATGATATAAAAGACCAGGGTCCCCATTACCAGGACATAAAGTAGCTGAGCTGAGGTAAAAGATGAACTCCTTTAGGTAGGAAGGTCAGAGAAGGTCTTTTTGAATGTACTTCATCCAAACAATAAGAGGGAGCCAGCCATGTAAAGGAAAAGAGAAAAGCATGCTGAACACACAGCGCGAGCAACTGAATCACAATTGCAGAACTACTTGTGTTGATGAAGATGAAATGATTTGACACCCAGAATTTGCTTTAAAATAATTCAACAGAAGGTCAGAAGAGGGGACTCTAGGGACATAGATAAACAAGATTATTACAATGATGACTGTCGAAGCCAGGTGATGGGTACATAAAAATTTATTATGCTGTACTCTCTTCTTTTGTATGCTTGTAATTTTTTATAAGAAAATATTTTTTTAAAACTTTGATACTTTGTTTAGTCATTCTCTAACTTTTTAGTTTTAGAAATATGTATCTTTTTTGTGGTCCTGCAGGTGGTGCGATGGTTAAGGGTACTGGACTTCCACATGGCTAACTGCGGTTCCAGTTCCAGATCTGGTGCCTTGCTTTCTCATTTTCTCTCTCTGTCTTTTACTCTGTCCCTCTCTGATCAATTTAAAATAAATAAATAAAGTTAAATAAAAATAATTATTTTTTTAAAAAGAAATAGTAGGTACTTTTTTATCACTCATGACTTAAGAATACTGAAATTCATGGTCTAAGGAGAATAGCACTTGGAATACCTGAATAGATTACAGAAAAGTCTATACTCTCAATGTGGACTAATCTCTGTTCTAGAAAGTAATGATTTTCATACATTTTTATGACATAAGAGAAGAATAGTTAAGAAAATTTTATCAAATTCAATTTTTAAAAGGCAAACTCATTGGAGTATAATTTATATGTAATAAAAATATTTTAAATACAGATTCATGACCCTGTTACACTTAACTTTGAGAAAGATTTAGAATATTTCCACTTCTCCAGAAAGTTCCTTCATGCCACATGGTCAGTTACCACTCTCCTCCACTTTAGTAAACTGCTGTTCTGATTTTATTTATAGACGAACTTTACCTGTTTTATAGTTTTAGATAATGGGATCATGTTGTCTCTTTTCGTTCAGCATGTCTGTCTGTCCATAATTCATTCCTGCATGGTGGTGGCCTGAATCATTCTTTTTTATTATTAAGTAGGGTTTTTAATTATATGGCTATACTAGTATTTGTTTGTATATTGACTTTTTAATGGATATTGGGCTGGTCAAACACTGATTAAAATGACAGCTTTTGGGGTCAGATGGTGGCACACTGGTAATGTACCTGGATCTCTAGAAAGGTCCTGGGCTCGTGTGTTGAGATCTCCCTAAGCACACCAGTCACAAGCATGTGGTGAGACTGAGGTGGATCTCAGTGAGGGAGTCATGTTGGGGGGTTCTCTTTCTCTCTGTCTCTCATGGAAATGAATTTGCTTTTAAAATAGACAACTGTTTTCATTACTATTGGTCATAGATACCTAGCTGAGGCAAAAATTCACTTAATTTCTGTCCATTATTTTCCAAACTGGGTTTGACCCATTCTTGCTTTCTTCCCCTCTGTTTTCAAAGTGTTAGTCTTCTTCCTTTTCAAGGTTAATCCTTTCTCTTGACCTTTATTTCACCAAGTGTTGCCTTCCTCTTCTTTTACCAGTGGCTTGATATTTAGGACTTTATGTCATTACTTCTGTCTGTCTTTATCGATCTATCTATCGACCTATCTATCATCTATCTATCTATCTATTTTTTTATCTATCTATAAATCAACCATCTATCTATCTCTTATATCTATCTACCTACCTCCCTATAATCTATCTATATCTATCATCTATCTATATCTATCACCTATCTATCTATCTATCTATCTATCTATCTGTCTATCTATCTATTATTGCCAGACAGTATGTACACTCTTCAGAGAGAGGGAGGGAGAGAGAAAAAGCCCTCCCTCCCTCATGAGGCATGGTCATGCTATAATCCCCTTTTCTCCATTTTTTCATCCCACCAGGATTTTGACCATGTACATACATGCACCTGGCATGGTTTTCAAGGCTACGGGGCTGGGATTTGAACCAAAGTTAGTCATGTGGGATCCAAATCTCTATGCAGAACATTGAACTACCATGCTATGAGAGTATCCTTATTATTTACTTATTACACATTTTTCTTTAAAGAAGGAAGTGGATAAATATAAATCTTCCTATTTCACATACTTAATATTACAGAGATAAGAAGTTTTATTTGTTCTCTTAATGTAAATTGAGAAAAGATTCTTTATTTTAAGATTCTTATACAGTGCAAATAGCAGTGACTTACTAGAAGCACGTGTGTGTGTGTGTGTGTGTGTGTGTGTGTGTGTGTGTATGTGTGTACATACAGCTTTTAGCCTGAAAATTTGGAAATCCTGGTTCATATTTGGAAAATTTAAAAATGTTTGTTCTTGGGGACAGCAGGTGGCATGATGGTTAAGGTGCTGAACTTCCATATGGCCAACTACGTATGGTTCGAGTCCTGGACTTGGCGGCTTGCTTTCTCACTTTCCCTCACTCTCTCTCTCTGTCTCTCTCTGGCAAGCTTGCATATCCTATAGCAAATTAATAATAATAATACATACATACATACAAATTAAATAAATAATTCTTTAAAAAAATGCTTGCTCTTCAATTGAACAAGGTACCCCAATAGAAAAACCACCAGAAAAAAATCGTAAAAATGTCAGTGCTAACGAAGATTGCTCATCTATACTCAAAAAATGCAGATCACAAAATGAGGTAATTTCAAAGTATATTTAAAATGTTATGTTAAAAATAATTAGGCACATATGAATAATTTAAAGCTCTGTCATGGAGACCAGCAGATAGTGTAATGATTACGTCACTGGACTCCCACAGTCTATTGTGGTTTGAATCCCAGTCCCAGTGGCTAAACTCATGCTAGGTGTGTGTGCATGTGTGCCCAAAATCCCAAGAGGAGAATGGAAGAGCAGGGATTGTGGCATGGCCACCCTCCTGAGAGGTGATTTGTCGCTTTCTGTCTCTCTGTCTTTGTCTCTTTGGCAAATGCATGTGTCGTCCTATAGCAAAATTCTCTCCCGAAAACAAAACAAAACAAAACAATAAAACAACAAAAAAAGCTCTGTCATGAAAGGACAATAGTCTTCCTAGCAACCAAAGCTCCATTAAATAGCCTACTGGGCCGAGAGCCTGGAGGTCCTCTGCTTTCTGACTGTCACTTTGATTCCCTGCCACTTTAGACACACTGTACGCATGATGTTCACTTAAACGATACCCAGTGAAAAAAAAATGCACATGTTTCCTATGGAGAAAAGCCTATGTTCTTCCTTTTTTTTTTTTTTTTTTTTTTTTTTTAGCAGCCAAATCTTGCTGCTGGTGTTTACATTAACAGAGAAATGTGATATTAATATTTAACCATTCTATAGAAATATGCATTTAAGCGGGAGAAATTTTAGCACGCAGGCTCCAGAGCAGGAATTTTCTATGTGAGTGTGTGTGCGTGTGTGTCTTTTAAACACATAAGCACACACACACACACACAGGCACACACAGACGAAGAATGTTTTCCAGCTCACATGGCCAAGAGCCTTCCATTTATTGCGAAGAATAACACATGGCTGGCAGAAGGGGGGGAAATCCTAGCAGAATGGCGATGTTTAGAGCTACAGGGGATACCCAGTGTGCAGTAGGACTTTGTGAACCCTGCTGGAGTTGGAAGTCCCACGTGGACAGCTGCAGCATCAAAAAAAACAGGGACCTAGATTCAGCTGTAGATTGCAGGCTGCTTTGGCTGTGCTGCTATCACTACACCAGCAGCCTGCTCGCCGTTTCATGGGGTGCCTGGCAAACAGCACTGACCCATTTCACCATGACAACCTGGGCTGCTCTACGAAAGGCTGTGTACAGAGAAACAGTCCCTGTTGGCATTTTAAAAGATTCCCAAATTAAGTTTACTCGGAGTTTTTGAAAACCACATTTAGAAAATCCAACTAAAGTTGACTTTCTTTGACAGTGGTAGAAGAGATGGAGAAAAGAAATGCGAAGAGGTTGTTAAGCTTTTCCAGGTTCTGAACCATCAGCAAAACTATCCATTTTATGCTTTATTCAGGCAATAGCATTGTAATAAATATTTTTCTAACCAACGTGAATTGATAAACAGAAAATAAGCAGGCCAAAGGTAGAGGTATTAACCTCTACTGCTATCTCTGATCTTTTAAAACAGAATATATGGAATCAAATAATTTAAAATCTCATGATAAATTAATGGACGTGTGTAAAGGTGGATTTATTACAGCCTTGGCTCAACCTTGAACTGTACAGAATCGAGTTTCATTGGAGAACTAGAATAGTATGCCCCTTGGGGGGAAAAACGGGTCTGTGCTTTGGTAAAGGAATTCCATTTAGAAGTGCAGTTTAGGAAAATCAGAACCTGGTATGTGCATGTGATCACATTAAAATGCAACCCCTGCTTTCTTGTTTTACAAAAACCATAGCTCAGAATTGAAAGCATTTGCAAGTCTTTATATTGAAATTCATGTACCATTCTCAGCATCACTTTTTTTTGTTGTGGTGGTTGTTAAATTAACTCAGGAAGTTAAATCTTATAATTTCCTGCATGATCCTTTCTATTTTCTACACAGAGAAAACAGTTAAAACAGGCCAAAGGATTGCTCCATGTTCTGTAGTCTATATCCACTGATAGATCCTAGCCTTGGACCATAAGGGTCTTTACTTTGGAGCTGGAATCACACAGACTCATCCCCCCTCCCCCACCCCATTTTTTTTGTTGCCAGAAGCATGTGCCAAAGAGAGTCAGAGAGAGAGGAAGGGAGAAAGCACTCCCTGATGGGCCATGATCATTCCTCAATCCTTTCGCCTACATTTTTCCATCCTGTTGGAATTTGAGGAATGCACACATATGCACCTATTGTGTTTAAGTCACTGAGGCTGAGATTTGAACTCTGTGATAGGCCATAGGGTGGATTTGAACTCTGTGATAGGCATATGTCTTGCTATCTTAACCACCAGCCATTTTATTTTTATTACTATTTTAAAAATTTATTTATTTTCATAAGGGTGTGTATGCTCACCGGAGACAGAGAGGGAAAGGGAGAACGTCATACTACAACCCCCCTCCTCCATTTCTTCATCCTTTCAAGATTTGGAGCAAACATGAGCATGTATACAGCATGCTCTTCAGGCCATCGGGTCTGGGATTCAAACCACATAGTTGGCCATGTGAGATCCAGCTCCCTTAACCATCAGGTGATAGGCTGACCCCACAACGTTCACTTTTTATGGAACAGAAGAAGTGTATCCATAGTTTAGCATTGATGGAATCAGGCCCATGCCATTATTTTTCAAAGTTTATCTATTCAGGGCTGATCCTATAGCAAAGTGGTTAAATGCTCTGCATTGGGAGCTAGGTTGCTCATAAGCAACCATGGTTCAAATCCTCACCTCAGTAGTTTTTTGTTTTTTTTTTTTTTTTTTTGAGAGGTTTTTCTTACTGGGCTCATGTGCTCACCAGAAAGACAGAGAGATAGATAGTGAGAAATCACCCCCCCCACCAGGAGGGATGACCACACTGCAATCCTTTCTCCTCCATTCTCCTCTCGGGATCTTGGGCACGCACACACACGTGCCCAGCGTGAGTTTAAGCCACCAGGTCTGGGACTTAACCACAGTTGACTACATGGGAGTCCAGCGACATAACCATTACGCTAACTGCTGGTCCCTCACCCCAGCAGTTTGAAAAGCTTGGAGCGCATGTACGTGCATGCTTGAAATCCTGATGGGAAGGAGAAATGGAGGAAAAGGATTGCATATGACCATGTCCCAAAGAAGAAAGGAAAATGCTGTATTTATTTCCTTATTTTCTTCTTCCCTAAGAGAGTATGAGACAAAGAGACTGTTAACCCTCAGAAGAGTCCCCGTATCATGATCTACTCCCGGTCTCACCTGCCCCAAATAACAAGCACATGTGTGTGTACCCAGCCTGCTCAGAGAGGTTCTGGGACTTTCCCATGTGGCTCTAGTTATCTCTTGTAAATAAATCGACTGTTAACTTTCTTTGTGGCAGAGAGTTTGAGAACTCTCTCCTTTTTTCTTACACAGCATTTTCCTTCAGAGCCTAAAAAAATTTTCTCTCCTCTTCTAAGAACTCAGTCTCCTTTCCAGACCTTTCCTGTCTCAAGGTTTTTCTAAAGCAATCTCTATTCTGTGTTAAAGAACTGGCTTCTGTTAAGACAAATTTTAAGTTTATTTGGAGTGTTACATCACTGTTTCTTTTACCCCACAGTCAGCTATCAGTGAAAGATTTATGAGGTTAACTCAGCAACTAATACACTCCTACAAATGACACCAAAATTACAAATATATCTATATCTATCTATCTATCTATCTATCTATCTATCTATATATATATTTAAAACAGTAATACTGGGGAATCATACATTCAACTCTCAAGAATAAATGAAAATGAAAATGAATTATGGAATGCACCAAAAAGATTGCAGTACTTTTTTTTATGGCCTGAAATGCGGTCATAAGTATGCTAACCATACATTCTAGCCTACCTGTCTACCTATCTTACTGATATCATGACACATAGTGCCCCCTTTTAAAAAGTGTCCTCATTTTTTTTTCTTTTTTTTTTTTTTGGAGAGGTTTTCGCTATAGGGCGCGTGCGCTTGCCAGGCAGACAGAGAGAGACATAGAGACAGAAAGCAAGAAATCACTCCCCAGGGAGGATGGCCACGCTGCAATCCCTTCTCCTCCATTCTCTTCTCGGGATCTTGGGCACGCATGCACACGTGCCCCGCGTGAGTTTAAGCCACCGGGTCCGAGACTCGAATCGCGGTCGACTACGTGAGAGTCCATTGACATAGCCATTACGCTAACTGCTGGTCGTCCCAAAAAGTGTCCTCATTTGAAGGATAAATCGCATGTTCTTTCGGATAGTAATAGCTTGGGTGCTTGAAACATTTTTCTTCAAAGTCTCTCTACAATTTAATGTGCTGTATATGAAAAGGTATTATCAATAAAAGATTATTATTTTTTTGTTTTGTTTTATTTTTTTTTTTAATCAAAGGGCTATTTTTTTTATGATTTTTTTTTTGAGAGATTTTCACTGTAGGGCGCGTGCGCTCGCCAGACAGAGAGAGACATTAGAGACAGAAAGCGAGAAATCACCCCCCAGGGGGGATGGTCACGCCGCAATCCCTTCTCCTTCATTCTCCTCTCGGGATCTTGGGCAGGCACGCACACGCGCCCGGCATGAGTTTTAAGCCACTGGGTCCGGGACGTGAGCCGCGGTCGACTACGTGGGAGTCCAGCGACATAGCCATTACGCTAACTGCTGGTTCCCTCTAAGGGCTATTTTTAAGAATAAATCAAAATCACCATCTGTTGGCATAAGTTCCATCCCTTTCACATGTATGATTGATGGTGGATTTAAGTTGATCACACGAGTATATACAGGGGTGACCATAGACAAAACTGGGAAATAGACCAGGTTCAGACTGGTGTTTGGTTTCCTCAGAATAATGTTTAATACCCTATGCCAATTACTCGCTTTCCTCTAAACGTACCATCTGCTACACTAAGAGCTCAGACCCTCCTAGGCCATGGACTCTCACTCTCAGATCCTCCACTAGCATATATAAATATTTGCTGAGACTTCTGAAAGTTTGTGTGCTTTTTTGGAGGATTTTTGCAGACGTTGAAGGAGAAAAGACTTGAAAGACAAAAGAAAAGTTTCCATGGTAGAACTTCTGACTTCCACTCTTAAAATCATACCATTCCAACCTCCTCTTCATTTCCTTTATCAATGTCATTGAAGTCAGTGGAGTCAACAGACACCAGTGTGGTCAGTGTGTCTCCCCATTTTAAATGGTCTGACACACAAGGTAGAAAGTGCCATTTTCCCCCCAATGCTTTCCATTTATTTCTTTCCATTTCTTAGACAATAAAACTATGTTATATACATCTAGAAAGAACATTAATGGAAAAATACACATGGACCCAAATGTGTCCATCATTTTATGCTTGGAAGACAGAAAATATTTAAGGTCTGCATAGAATCAGGCTTTTTGGTAGAAAAGAATAATGTATGTATTGCATAATTAAGTCATTTCCTTAATTAAATGGACATTTATTGTGTGAGGAATAAAGCCATATAATATATATAATTCAGAAGGATCATTTCCATAGAAAATTTTAAAAATATAGACTAGGGTATTTTATTAGATGACTCGAATTCCTTCTAATGATTGTGATATGATCTTTCTTTCACCCTTCAGCCATTGATTTATTAACTTTTATAATTTTTCTTATGAGGATATTCGAGAACTAGTACGAACATTGTCTTTGCAAATATTTTCAGATTTCCTGCTCTGAATTTCTGCAATTTTATGGAATTCATTGTCCAGACATGCACTATCTTGTGAATTGAGTCATGTTTGTGAATCGACCATAGGTTCATTAGTACTTATAACTATTAGGCATTCAAGTCATCAGCCCATTTCTGAAATACCAGATTATCTACCTATAATAACAAAGTCTCTTGCTTTGTCCTGCAAAAGCATGGTGTTAGGTTGAGAGCATTTAGTTCTAGCATGAAGTTATCACTTTCCATTTGGAATTTTCATGAGAAATGGCTTAATTGAAAGTTTTGTTCATAATCCTAAATTAGTAATTGTACTGAAAGATAAAATGAGTTTTCCCTTCCTTTTAAAAATGATGGTCCTGAGGCTCACCGGTTGCATGGTGGTTAAGGGTGCTGGATTCCACATGACCAACTGTGGCTTGATTCCTGGATGTGGTGGCTTGGTTTCTCGCTTTCCCTCTCTCTCTCTCTCTCTCTCTCTCTCTCTGTTTCTCTCTGGTCAAATGAAAAAACAATAATAACAAATGGAATTAAATAAATAAATAAATAAATGCTTTTTAAAAATAATGATCCTTTGTGTGTGTGTGTGTGTGTGTGTGTTTTTGGCTTTGCTTTTATCAGCTCCTAGTTCATTCAGTCAGTGAATATTCAATCAAGGCCACATCTCTACCCCAATAAAACATATGCCAGATACTGTGCCATGTAGGATATGACTTTTTCTTTCGAGTTTCAGTCTGGTGGGAGATCTAAGACTCATGCCCACACATAGAATATTCTACGCAGTATTACACACTATATCTGTGATGACGATTGTGTGCCCTGGAAGTGTGAAATGGAAGGGATTCTGGTTAGAGTGGAGATAATATACGGAGCTGAAGAGTAGAGTTAATTTTGATAAAGTTTGCGGGCAGTGCTGGGCTTATCCAAGATAGCCGAAACTACAAAATGGAGGCTAGCAGGGCAGTCTATGATCAGAAGATAGTCCAAAATTTGCTTTTAGATGCAAGCTTGAGGAGTAGTAGAGTTTGAAACTGAAAGAGTAGTTGAGAACCAGATTGTTGGGTGAAGGAGTCTGGGGTTAATTCCACAGGCTGTGAAGAGATAGTCAGATTTTGAATATGAGCGTGGCAACTTCCCTGTCCTTTAAGGAAATAGGATTAGAGGGCAATGTAGGATGAACCTGAGGAGGGAAGGGGAGGAATAGCAAAGGGAGGAAGGTCAGTTGAAAAGTTTTTGCAACATTCAAGGTGTGATATAATAAGAGTTAGAGACAAAGTGGGGGCAGTATGAGTAAATGAGGGAGAATATGTGTAATATCGAAATGCTATTTTGTTTTCCTCCAGAATTGAGTTTGCCTTGATTGGTGAACCAATAAAATCATTTATGCCTGTTCCAAAAAATGTAGGAACTTGGGACCTGCAGTTAGCGTAATGGCTATGTCGCTGGACTCCCACGTAGTCAATCGCGGTTCGAGTCCCAGACCCGGTGGCTTAAACTACGCGGGGCGTGTGTGTGTGTGTGTGTGTGTGTGCCCAAGATCTAGAGAGGAGAATGGAGGAGAAGGGATTGCGGTGTGGCCATTCCCTCTGGGGAGTGATTTCTTGCTTTCTATCTCTCCGTCTCTCTCTGTCTGGTGAGCACACGCACCATATAGCAAAAACCCCTCCAAAACACGAAAAAAATAATGTAGGAACTTATTTTGGAGAAATTGTGCTCCAGATTTACTTATGAAAGTCACAAATGGATTCATTCAGTGGCTAAAGATATATGTCAAGTGAGAATGGTTATCATGATCTTAAATTCAGAGTGCTTCCTTTTCTACCCTCCATGCTCTGCAAGTGCAGGGAGCCTTATTGAACATTACTTGCTCAGCTCTCATCAATCCCTTTTAGACTCAAAGATACTTCTTTGAAGATGGGGAAACTGCAGCACAGAAAGTTTAAGTGTGCAAAGTGACACAAAAGCAATGTTCCCATTACACCAATTTTCTTCAGCAAGAGACAGGTCAGTATAGCTTTTGGTGGCAGTTACTTAACAGTGACATGGTTTAACCAGGACAAAGTTGGGATCAACTGGCTAATGGAGATAATTAAGGTTGAGCCTATGTGGAAGTCTGGTTTGTTGCTAACAAGGGACAGCTTTTAATTGCCGAAGCTGACATAAATAATTTAAGAAATTTAGAACAACGACATTGGATTGCTGTCATGAATTATCTGGCATATTTAACATTTTTTGTAGTCCAAATTTTTCTCGCCCAAATTTTTAAAAATGTGTGTATTCTTTACTTTGTGTTGAGTATACATTAATCTACTTGCTGCCTGTGTGGAACTTTCTATTTAATAAAGATAAATCCTGAGTCACCAACAGGAAGAGAAAATCAGGACATCAGACAGAACATAGAATTCAGTTGATTACAAGTTTTGGCACCATCAGAGAATCTACATCTTAGTAGATGAAACCAGTAAGCAGTGATATAATTGAAACATTTACTATGAATGTACATTGGTTACACATTGTATATTAATGTGTCTATTTAAGACATATAAAAACACTGAACTTTGAATTTTTTATATGTTCATAATGAAGAAGGTAGAAGGAAAGGGAAGAAAAATAAGAGATTTTACCTAAAAGCATAATTTCCTGAGTATTTATGCTTAAACCATGTTTTCCCCTCAAATCACTTAAAGGCTTATTCACTGGAAGTTTGAAATGAAAATCTTATTTCATCATTCATTTTTATTTGTACAGAAGTGTCCAAGAAGGCCGTACTGTAATGTGCTGTAATTTACTTTTCTATCACAAACAACAGAAGAATTACTGAACTCTGAAAGCTGACATGGGGGAAGAAGAAGAAGAAGAAAAAAAAAAAAAAAGAACTGTTTTTACCTCCTCATTTTGTCATGGCTCCTTCAGAAATCTAATACTAAATATCTCCCTGCATCTGGAGGAGGGAAGAAAGAGACCATACAGGCATTCTGTACATAATGTTGAAATAAAACCCTCTATTGTCCACCAAGACAATAGAACTAGTCTATAATAATGTAGTACAAGTAGAGCAGAAATGACATAAGCCAGCAAAGCAATCTTTGTTCCAGTGTAATCTTCCATATCAACTATCTACACTCCCCAGAGGTAAGAGAAAGGCCTTTCTCTCATTTCCCATAACTAGCCAGCACTTCTCTCTCTTGCTCCTTGCGGGGTAGTAAGCTTTGTAATAAGGTTCCCTTGTGGGATGGCTAACCATGTTTGACAACATCAGAACTGTCCTAAATCTTAGCCAAAATCTCAATCTAAGCCCAAATTGTTTGTAGGGATAAACAGAATTAGTTAGCTCCATTATCTGTTCCAAGGTTTTCAAGAGTTGTTTACGATGGTGGGAAACAATGTAAGAATATAAGTCTCCCCTGATCTGTGAGGGATACATTCTAAGATCTCCAGTCAATGCCTGAAACCACAGATATACTAACCCTATATATACTATTTTTTTCCCTGTACAAACATATCTACCATGAAGTTTAATTTACAAACTAGACACAATAGGAGTTTAACAACAATGACTAAAACAGGTAGAATATTCCTTACTTGAAATGCTTGAGACCTGAAGGGTTTCAGATTTCAGATTTTTTTTTTTTTAAGAAGGGTTTTAGATTTCAGATTTTTTTTTTCAGATTTTGGAACATTTGCTAATATCTAATGAGATACCTCAATATAGGACCCAAGTCTGAGCATGACATTCACTTATTATATACATAGCCTGATGTTAATCTTATACAGTATTTCTTTATAAAGAAAAACTCATCACATGAATTCAGGTGTGGAATTTTTCACTTATGGTATCACATCGGTGCTCAAAGTTTTAAATATTGGGACAATGTATATTTCAGGTTTTTTTTTTTCAAGAAAGATTTTTGCTTTAGAGCTCATGCACTAGTTGGAGAGACAAAGAGACAGAAAGCGAGAAATCACTCCCCAGGAGGGATGTCAACACTGCAATCCATTCTCCTTTCAGAATTTTGGGTATGCAGGCATATGTGCCCGGTGTGAGCTTTAAGCCCCAAGGTCCCAGATGTGAGCCATGGTTGACTACGTGGGAGTCCAGCGATGTAACCATTATGCCATTCTTACATTTCAGATTTTTAGATTAGAGTTGCTCAACCTATAATAAAATAGGACAATTATAACAATATACTCTAATAAAAGATATGTGCATGTGGTCTCCTTCTCTTGTTCACTCTCAACATATCTTTATATAGTCTCCCAGTTACTTGCAAAATTGAAACCACAGAAAACAAACCCTGGGTAAGGTGGAGGCGGGGGCTACTGTATTGAGAAGTAAGAGGTGGGGTGACCATAGTAAAAAACACTCCTTGGAAGACATTTCAGCTTCTGTTGAGAAAAAAAAAAAAAAGTGTCTTTTTATGGGAATAGGAAATAAGGACACAATAGATTACTACAACAAAGTAAAACATTGAAGAACAAACAAAGGGAGACGTGCTGGCAGGGCATGCTGACACTGGCAACAGACGCACCACCACCTGATGCTGTGTGAGCTGCTGGGTGGGTCCTGCAACAGTGAATGAGACCAACTTGCTGAAGTCTGCCAGAGATTACAGCCAAAGTGGGCATTCTGTCCAAAGGCCCAGATGAGCACCGGATAAGCATCTCAACTTGTGGTGTTTTTCCTGAGCCTAGATGAGTTTGATTGTTTGAGTTTGTCATTAACCTTGCTGAAACTTGCGACTTTCAGGTTATATGCAGGAATCAGAAGCAATTCATTCACAAAATGTATCTTTTATTTCCTTTGCAATCATAAACTAACCTTATCTGTTAAAAATATTTTGTGAATAAGAGAAATTAGTGTGTAAAGATAAGAGAAGACTACTAAGATTTGCAAAAGCAATCAACACAGGCAGTTACATACTTAGAAAAATCAATGGAAAGAGCCCTGAAAGTCTATGCTACTATACACACTGTGTGAGTCTTTTCTATCTTGCTTATTTTCAAGTAAAGCGAAGATAGTAGCATAGACTTTCAGGGCTCTTTCCATTGATTTTTGCTAAGTATGTAACCTCTGACACCTTATCTATTTCTTTATTTTTTTTATTGTTATATTTTCAATTTGCCACAGGGAGCATGGGCTCACTCACTAGAGAGAGATGGAGAAGAGAAAAAGGACCTCCTTCCTTCAGGAAGATGGCTGTGCCACATCCCTTCATTCTTTTCTCAGGACTTTGAACACACAGATTAGGAGTTAGCATGGTTTTTAAACCTCTGGGAATGGGACTAGAGCTTCACATAGGCTAAGTGGGATCCAGCCATTTTAACCACCATGCCATTAGTTGGTCCACCTTATTTTTCTCATACTGGAAGAGGTTCATTTCACATCTTTAATTTTGGTGTGTGTTTCAGTGTCTGTCACATTATAGTGTTTAATAATACTTATTGGATGAATAAATGCTTACCTATGTTTGATGTAGCTGATATACCAGTAAGCAAACATAAAAACTCCAATCTCACAATACTTGTGACCCAAAGTGGAGACCTAAAGTAGTTAAATAAATATTAGAGAAAAAAAAATGTTAAGAAGGAAAAAGGAAAACAAGGTAAATGAAGAAAATGATAGAATTGTAGAATTGTTGAGTGGCTTTATCATAAGAAGCTATCACAGAAAGCTTCTTTAGTCAGGGGACATTGAGCAGAAACCTAGATGATATGTGGGAATATGGTATGCAGGTATCTGGAATTCAGTGCTCTGGGCAGACAGAACAGCCAAGTACGAAGGCCCTGGGGCAGCCATGTATTTGTGTTTTTATAGCTATTAGGATAGCATACCATGAGCTGAAATAGTAAGCGGGAGCAGAGTAGGAGGAGGTGAGATCAGAGAGGTGAAAAGAAAGCAAGCAGGCAGATCATGAATGGATCTTTTAGGCAATATCCTGGAATTTGAATTGTATTTCAAACAAGATGAATAATTTATTCAGAGTCAAAAACAAAGCTGCAAGGAAGACACCATATTTTGAAAGTGATCTTGAATGAAGGGAAAATCAATTTATCTTCTTCCACCAAGAAAATTGATGTTAGATGTGGAAAATAATGTTTAGATTTTAAGGCACTTAATCACTTAAAATGTTTGTCAAAAGGCAATCATAAAACTCATTTCCTAGAAATACTTAGAAAAGACCATGTTTATTTGATATAAAATACCATCTATAAAAAAGGATCAATGTGCTTTTTTCCCCACCCTGCGACCACTTAAGCTAATTCATGGTTAATTTGATTGATCGTGTAATCAACCCTGATTTACTAATTAAGAGCACTAGGAAAACTAAAAAGTATTCGGCTATTCTAGCTATTATTTTTTATCAATTGGCATTTCCCAGGGTAAATATTGACTCAACAGTCTCTAGGACAGTGATTCTACTATGTTTGCCCCATGAACAACTTGAGTAGATCATCAACTATTTATTCTAGAAAAAAAATATTTTTTGAGATAATATCACCACAGGCTGATGAGAACACAAAAACATCTTGGAACTATGTATTAATATGACTTAATATTATTTAAAATTGATACTGAAAAATTAGCCCAATGCTCATCTTATTGGGATACAGAAATCAACTACCTTTTATTAAATATTAGTTACAAACTAGGGTTTTGCTCCTTTACTCTCAATGCCCTTAAGAACATTCTGCTCCAAAATTGTTGCACATGGGACAGCAGTTAGTGTAATGGTTATGTCGCTGGACACCCATGTAGTTGGCCGCAGTTTGCGTCCCAGACCCAATGGCTTAAAACTCACGCCGGGCGCGTGTGCGTGCATGCCCAAGATCTCAAGAGGAGAACAGAGGAGAAGGGATTGAGGCGTGGCCAACCCCCTGGGGGGTGATTTCTTGCTTTCTGTCTCTCTGTCTCTCTCTGTCTGTCTGGTGAGTGCACGTGCCCTATGGCAAAAAAAACTCTCAAAAAAATTGTTACATGACTTTTCCTACTTTTCCATGCTGCTTCTTCTCTTTACTCTTGCTTTTGCAATTTTCCAAAGCCTAAATTTGATGAAGGCATAGTAAAGTTTTACAATTTAGATAATGAAATAAAGTTTCCTATAAAGGGCACTGAACTGAATACTTTATTGTCAGAGTTCAGCTGTCTGTCATGACTTTTGATTGAGGGCCACCACAATTTTCCAAAATACTCGATTGAAATAGGTTTGTTGTACTGTGGAGTGTTTTCTTCTTTTCTTTCTAGGACACTGGGAATGGAATCAATGCACATTGATTCCTGGGCACTTTGGTGGCCTTCATAGATTAGTGACAATTAGTTGCCATTCTTGCTGATCATACCCTTAATGTGGTTTTGTGGACCACATGAACATCTTGTAAACAACAATTGTAAATAGAACTTGCTCAAAAACCATATAAGAGACTCCACAGGCATCTGGGACTTACGGCAAGGTTGCCAGGAGTAATTTGATAAAGCACGGAGGGACCAGCATATGGTGAAATGGTTATGTCTCTGGACTTCCACAGAGTCAACTGTGGTTCTAGTCTCAGACCTAGAGGCTTAAAACTCATGCTGGGTGTGTGTGCATGCCCAAAGTCCCAAGAGGAGAATGGAGGAAAAGGGTTTGTGGTGTGGCCATCCCCCTGGGGCGATTTCTCACTTTCTATCTCTCTATCTCTCTCTGTCTCTCTGGTGAGCACATGCACCCTTTAGCAAAAAAGAAAACAAAAAAACAAAAAATAAACAACAAATCTCTCTTTAAAAAAGAAAAAAAAAGAAAGAAAAGAAAGAAAAAGCATGGGAATTATGGCCTCAGACTCCACTTCTTGTTTCAGGCATCATTGACACTACTGTGTAGCCCTCTTCCTTGCCTGCGAATCATTGTTTGATAGGCTTCTTTCATTGTGCTTCCTAAGCACGATAATGACAGAAGTAAAGAATTAATACTTATTTGTTGGTTTTGGTTTTTATTTGTTTTAAGTAATGATGATGGATACTCTAGTAGCTTTTAGAAACTGCATTAAGCAGTTAGGTGATATTTGTACTTGCCAGCCAAGGTGTTAAAAAAGCAGTCTCTAGAATGATAATCTTTTTCACTGAGGTCAGGCAAAAGAGTCCACCATCCTGTCCACTCTTTTCCTTATAGTCCCTGGCTCCCTGGACAGCTTGCTTTGTAAATTTATGTCTGTTAAGATTAGGGCCCTTAACATAAGTGCTTGTCAATAGCAAACCAAATTTCCACATTTGCAAGTGTGAGTGTTTACTCATCTTGGAAAGGGAAAGTGAAGGATATCTCAAGTCCACCTGTAGGAATTTCTGGCTGATCCATGAGCTAAATAAGACAAATAACAGAAAACAATTCCAATTCCCTGTTGCTGTAAAGAGTTCAGTTCTAAACTATCACCTTCTGGTTCTAAGCAGACTATTTTATGTGCACTCCTCCAACACACACTTCCCCACCTCCCTGTCCGTGGACCTGCCATTACACACTCAGTACACTTGTCGTCCAGCATTGAATGCAATGTATATTATTCATGCATCTTACCTTTGATATCTAAGAAATTCTAGGTGAGATCAGACAGGAGAAAATGTGCCAGGACATAGTATCAGTCATTACAGCATCAAGACTTCTTAAAAAATACTGTTTCATGGTATCAGTAGTACTTTTGCCTCATCAACAAGCACTTTGTGGAGATAGATACATAATATTTGATATTCAGAAAATACTTTGGAAAGGGGAGAAACAGTACACACCTCCAGCCTCAGAGTGCAGACATTCAGTATATGTTCAGTGGAGACATACAAAGTCTGTCTTTCATATTCTGGCTTGCTTTATTAGCAGTAAGTCTTCCATATTTGTCTGCCTTGTATCAAATGTCAGAGTCTCATTTTTTTAAAGACTTATTTCATTTGCTTTTATTTATTGTCACTATTTTTTTTTTTTTTGAAGTTGAACAGAAAGAGAGAAGGAAAGAGAAAGTGATTTGCCAGGTCTAGGACTTGAACTGTGATCAGCCATGTGATAGTCTAAAACTATGCCACCTGCTGCGCCCCCTTTATAAAATAATTATTTTATTTGATTTCTCATTGTTTTTGATGACTGAGTAGTATGTCATAGAGTTCATATGCCACATTCTTTCAATCCACTCATCTACTTTTGGATATTTGGATTGATTCCATGACCTAGCATTTATAAATAATGCTGCCATAAACACAGATGTGCAAATGTTTGTCTGACTAGGGTTTTCCCACCCTTTGGGTAAATACCTAAGGTGGAATTAGTGGGTCATGCGGTAGTTGTAGTTGTAGGTTTCTGAGGAATGTCCATATCATTCTCCACAGTGGTTGTATTAATTCATATTCCCATCAACAGTATAGGAAAGTTCCCTTTTCATAACAGTCTTGCCAGCACTTACATCCTTTATTTTGTAAATTGTAGCCATTCTGACTGGGGTTAAGTAGTATGTTATTGTGGTTTTGATTTGTATTTCACTATAGTAAGAGATATTAAGCAGGATTTCATATACTTTTCGGCTATTCATATATCTTCCTTGGAGACTCGTCTGTTCAGCTCATTTTCCCATCTTTTATTTTGATTATTTGATTTTTTTTGGTGTGTGGGTAAACTGCTTGAGTTCCCTGTATATATCCTCCCACTGTAAGCACTATCTCCTCACTCTAATTATTGTTTCTTTTGCCAGGAAGAACCTTTTTAGATTAAGGTAGACCCACTTGTTATTAATATTTTGGAGATTATTGACTGTGCTTTGGGGGTCTTCCTTAAGAAGTCTTTGTCTACTCCCTGGTCTCCAAGAGATTTCCCCCAGTAGTTTCATAGTTTGAGATTTTATGTTTACATCCTTAATCCATTTTGACTTTATTTTTGTTAGTGGTGAGAGATGGGGGTCTAGTTTCATTCTTCTGATGGTAAATATAGAGTTTCCAAAGAACCATTTGCTGAAGAAATTTTATGTATGTATGTATGTATGTATGTATTTGCACTGTGCCCTTTATTGTGTTGAGGAATGTCCCTTTCATGCCAATTTTTCTGAGGGTCTTAATCATGAAGCCATATTGTATTTTATCAAATGCTTTTTCTGCATTGATTTATATGACCATATGGTTTTTATCTTTCTTTCTTTTAATGTGAGGTATTACATTTATTGTTTTGTCTAGGTTGAACCATCCTTGCATCCTTAGAAGAGAGCCTACCTAGTAATAGTGTATGATCTTTTGAAAGTGTTGTTGGACACGATTTGCTAGTTTCTTTCTGAGAATTTTTACATCTGTATTCATCAGGGATATTGGTCTGTAGTTTTCTTTCTTTGCTATGTCCTTTTCTGTGTTTGGGACGAGGGTATGGAGGATTTTGGAGGACTCCTTCCTTTTGGATCTTCAGAAATAGTTTGAGGGATCAGCAGTTAGTGTAATGGTTATGTCGCTGGATTCTCACGTGGTCGACCACAGTTCACGTCCCAGACCCGGTGGCTTAAAACTCATGGCAGGCACATGTGTATGCGTGCCCAAGATCCCGAGAGGAGAACGGGGGGAGAAGGGATTGCGGCGTGGCCATTCCCCCTGGGGGGTGATTTCTCACTCTCCGTCTCTTTGTCTTTCTCTGTCGGTCTGGTGAGCGCACATGCCCTATAGCAACCCCCCCCCAAAAAAAAAAAGAGAGAGAGAAGAAAGTTTGAGAAAAATTGAGGTTAGTGCTTCTTTAAAAATTTTATAGAATTCTGAAGTGCAGCCATCAGGATCTGAGGTTTCCTTTGTGGAGAGTCTATGTATTACTGTTTCAATGTCATTGCTTCTTATGAGCATATTCAGGCTTTCTGTCTTTTCCTGGTTCAGTCTTGGTAAGTTGTATGTGTTTAGAAATTTGTTTCTCTCCTCTTGGTTTTCTTGTTTGTTGGAGTATAATCACTCTTTAGTAGTTGATGGTGATGTTTTGTATTTCTGTTATGCCCATTGTAATACTGCCTGTTTCTTTGATGATTTCATTTATCTGGTTCCATTCTCTGTGCTTCTTGTTTAATCTACTTAATGGTATGTCAATTTTATTTATCTTTTCAAAGAACCAGCTTTTGGTCTCATTTTCTGTATAGTTCTTTTATTCTCTATTTCATGTATTTATTATTTCTTTTTTCCTGGAATATTTTGAGTTTTTATTGTTTTTGTTTTTCCAGTTCCCTGAGTTGTGTCATTAAGTTGTTTATTTTTCCACCTTTCTGCTTTCTTTCTTGTGGATTCTAATTGCTATGAACTTCCATCTTATGACTTGTTGGTTCGTTAACACTGGTTTCTATGAAGTTTTGATTTCAGTCTTAATTTCTTCACTAGTTGTAAAGTCATTCAGGAATAGGTTGTGTTAGTTTCCATGTGTTTGTGTATTTTCAAGGGCTCTTTCTGTAACTGATCTCACTTTAATTCCATAGTGGTCAGAAAAGATGCTGCATATAGTTTCTATATATTTGAATTTATAAAGGTTTGTTTTATGCCCTAGTTGATCTTTGAAAATATTCCATGTGGGGGTGAGAAAAATGTTTATTTTGTGTTTTGTTGGTGAAGGAGTTAGTTTATAGATGTCTAGTAAATCTATTTCATTTATATTATTTAGATCTGGTATCTCTTTGCTTTTTTTTTCATCTTGATGATCTGTCCAGAGGAGACAATGGGGTGTTAAGATCCCCAACAATTATTATGCTGCAGTCTATCTCTCTGTTGAGATCTAATAGTCTCTCTTTCATGTATTTGGGTATTCAAATATTGGATGCATAGATACTTAAAAGTGTTAAATATCTTCTTGGTGAATAAGTCCTTTTAGTACTATATAATGTTCTTCTTGGTCACTTCTTACATCTTTTGTCTTAAAGTCTGTTTTGTCTGATATCAGTATTGTGGCCCCAGCCTCTTTCTGGTTTCCATTTGCATAGAATATCTTTTCCAGCCCTTCACTTTTAGTCTATATATGTCTTTATCAGTGAGGTGCGTTTCTTGTAAGCAGCATGTAGATGGTTTCTGTGTTTTTTATCCATTTGGCCAGGTGTGTCATTTAATAGGAGAGTTTAATCCATTAATATTCAATATTATTTTTTATATTTGCTGGCTTAGCCCTATCATTTTCTTGGTTGTTTTTTATTCTCTTTTCTGTTTGTCTCTCTTTAGTTTTTCTAATATAATACTTCCTTCAATACTTCTAATAGAGCTGGTTTAGTATTGGTGAATTCTTTCAGTTTTCATTTATATGAAAAGACTTTTATTAGTTTCCTCCATTTGAAGAATGATCTTGCCAGGTATCATATTCTTGGTTTAAACTTTTTTTTTTTTAGAGGTTTTCACTATAGTGTGCGTGTGCTCGCCAGACAGACAGAGAGAGACATAGAGATAGAAAGCGAGAAATCACCACCAGGAGGTTGGTCACGCCGCAATCCCTTCTCCTCCATTCTCCTCTCGGGATCTTGGGCACGCATGCACAGCACGCACACGTGCCCGGTGTGAGTTCTAAGCCACCGGGTCCAGGACAAAAACCACGGTCGACTACGTGGGAATCCAGCGACATAGCCATTACGCTAACTGCTGGTTCCCTAAATTGTTTTTCTTATAATGTGTTAAATATATCTCCCCATTCTCTCTTTGATTGGATTGTTTTAGTTGAGAGGTCTGATATTGGCCTAATGGGATAACTGTCTTTGATTTTGACCAATCTTGCTATGATGTACCAGGCAGGATCTTTTTATGTCGATTCTATTTGGAGTCTTTTTTATTTCTTGGGTCTGAATTTCTCCATGTTTTTCTAGATTTGGAAAATTTTCATCTAGTATTTCATGAAAGAGGTTTTCCATGAATTTATCAGCTTCCTCACCTTCTAGGTACCCATTATATAGATCTTTGGGCATTTCATGGTGTCTAGTATTTCCCCTATGTTATCATTCCCCCCTGTTTTTTTTTTTGTTGTTGTTGTTGTTGTTTTTGGTAGTTTGGTTTATATTGGAAACTTTGTCTTCCAGATCAGAAATTCTTTCTTCTGAATGGTTTAACCTGTTGTTAAATTTTTTAAGGAGATTTTAATTTCTTATGTTATTTTCTTCATTTCCAGAAGTTCCGTTGGATTCTTTTTTAGGGTGTCTATTTCTTTATGGAATTTCTTTTTCATGTCTTGGAATGAGTTTCTCATTTCCTGGATTTGATTGTCTGTTTCTCTTGCATCTCATTGAGTTTTGTCACCATGAACGTTTGGAATTCTTTTTCTGACATTTCTGTGAATTCCTTTGTGCTATCTACAGTTTGGTAATGGGCTACTTTGCTCACCTAGGGAAAAATTATTCCCTTCTTTTCTCATGTTTTTTTTTCGGTTCCTGGACTGGTTTTTGGCCACCTAATGCAGTATTCACTTTTTCTTAATTATTGCAGTAAATTCTATAGTATTGAAGAGGAAATTTCACCCTTAGTTCCCAGGTGAGTTCATATTAGAGGGCTGGTTTTCCAGATCAGAGCAGATAAGCTTATACAGGTAACTTTAGTTGGTTGGCTACAAACTTTTCAGTTCTTGATGAAGTAGAGACAAGCTAAGGAACTACAACTTTGTGGAGTATGGCTGAAGTGCCTCAAGTTCCAAAGATAATCCCAGAGGCTGGGGACGAAAAGAGACCTGCCAAGACCAGACTCAAGTCTCCATACATACAATTAAAAGATAGGTGCTGAGTTCACACTTGAGACTTGGGAATAGAACAATACTCTCTGGTCTGTCTTCTAGGCAGCCTTGAAGCAGGCAAGAGTACTAGTCTCAGAGCAGCTCCTTTGCCACCACTTAGCTGATCAACTTCAGAGAGACAATGAGAAGGCTCCCTCAGATGGTTTCTGGTGTTCTTTCAAGTTCCTGGCCCTTAATTGCTCTTGCCTGTCACTACTTCGCTGAAGAGCTTCATCCCCTATCTTTTCTCTAGACACTCCTGCTGGACTCCAACACTTCACAATGAGGAAGGAGGGGCAGGTTTTACATTTCCTGTTCCTAGAAGCTTCTTATACTGAGTGCCTATCAGGAGTTGTCCAATTTAAACTGCATAATAGTTCTGTGTTGTAGCTATTATTTTTATTTACTTTTTTAGGAGGGGAGAGGTTTTTGCTATAGGGAATATGCGCTCACTGGAAAGACAGAGAGAGACAGAGAGATAGAAAGTGAGAAATCTGCCCCCCTTGGTGGGGGGGTGGCCACTCCACAATCTCTTCTCCATTCTCCTTTTGGGATCTTGGGCATGCACACGTGCCCTGGTGTGAGTTTAAGCCACTGGATCCTAGATTCCAACTGTGGTTGACTGCATGGGAGTCCAGCGGCATAGCCATTATGCCAAGTGCTGGTCCCTGTAGCTATTATTATTGCTATTTTATATATTAGGAAACAGAGCTGTAAAACATTTAAGTAACTTAGCCAAGGGCACACAGCTAGTAGGTAGAAGAACCAGTATGCAAAACCAAGAGCTATTTATATTCAAAGTCCATGTTCTTTCCTATATAAATTGCCCCTTGTCTCAGATTTCTTTGGGGAAAATGGCATTATACATCAGTAACCCAGAGATTTTAAGCTCCGAGGCACAAAGAGAGTAATCTTTTTTATTTAAAAAATTATTTTATTTAACCTTATTTATTTATTTATTATTTTAAATTTGACCAGAGAGGGACAGAGTGAGAGAGAGAGGGAGGGAGGGAAAGTGAGAAAGCAAGCCACCAGGTTTGGGACTCAAATCGCAGTCGGCTATGTGGGAGTCCAGCACCCTTAACCACCACGCCACCATCCAGCCCCCAAAGAGAGTAAACTTTCTGCAGTGTGCTTAATTTAGATGCCATGGCGGTGGGTAGGCTTGTTTGTGGTGACAGAGTTGATTATTCCTTCTCTGCCTTGGAAAATCTCTGTGTTGGTCCATCTTAACTCTACCCTTCTGGTGGCATTAGGAAAGAAGATGGTACTGGTAACTGTTCTGTAATGATATATCTGTAGCGAACACTGAACCCTGAGGTTAGACTGGCTAAGGGTTAACTCCTCTAGGAATCAGCCGCTTACTCATTACCTATATGCAGAAATCCAGACAAGTCCTCAAGTCTGCACAAATGGCACAAAGGCAATGGCCCAACAGGAGGCTGGAATCTCACCTGCCTGAGAGGGACACCTGGGAAGCTGATTAGCACAACACATTCTCTGTGCCAACAGTAAAGGCTGTGCAGTGAGAAAAATAACTATCTTTTCTGAGCAGAGGAAATCTGAGCTGTTCATTTCAAGCTACTAATCACCAAGTAAACAGGCTCTTTTATGCTAACATCTGAGTGAGGGTTTCTCCCCACACCAGCCTCCTTCCTGCCTGCTTGTTCTCACTGAACTACCTGAATCATCACAGGGCTACCTTAGCCCCGGAAGGGCCCCTGATCTCTCCTAGGACTCGTGCCACGTTCCATAGAGACTTCTATTTCCTCCCAGGGGTAAGTGACTTCTTTGGTGTATAGGATACACAAACTGCCTTGGCAGCTACAGAGACCCTGAAAGATCAGGGGTCTCCAGGGCATTTGCCTGGATTCTGGAGCTTCATATCCATGATATTAACTGGTTAATTTACTAGGAGAACTGACTGCTAGACATTAATTTTAGTTTTTCTCTAAGTTTCTTATTTGCCTAATATCAACCAGCTCATGAAGGAGTTCACATACACCAGTGTCAGATTTACAAGTGTAAATAAAAGTCTGTCCGTGGCTTTCTTTGTCCAACTCACTCCCTTTCCCTATCATAGTTTCTCTTAAAACATAGCCACATTTCTCTTCTCAACCTCTAGTAAATCCTGCCAGATTAATAAATAGGAGGCAAATGTCAGTTTCTCATACATCTTCACATATAGACTACAAGCAGTCTATTCGCTGGGCTCCTCTTTCCAGTGTTCCTATGAGACTAGGGTTGTTATCATGCTTCAGGTTTTACAAGAGGAAAAACAGAGCCTATTCCTTTCCTTTCCAATTGTAAAATGAAATAAAATAAGAATACTGAAATTAAGTCAAGTGAAAATGAAGTCAAAGGAGCGGAGGCCTTCTACCTATAAGTTCAACATATTGTGATTTGCTTGAATTCACTCCTGCACCTTCCTCCAATCTCATAGGCACAAACTCATTACTTCATTAGGGTTTGGCTGAAGAGGCTGAAGGGACAATGAGAACATGGAAGAATCTGGCTGGGTTGCCAGAGTTAACAACCTCTCATGTGCAATAAAACCAGACAGCATTTTTGATAGACCACATTCTCATTGCATTCAAAAAGCTTTGGAAAGCTTCCATGGCTGCTGATTTCAAATAAGAAAACAACCCCAAGGAAAGTGAGGCAAAGATCTGTCCTTTGGGCCCCATCCTAACATTGCAAAGCCCAGGGCAAAAGTAGAAATGGAGATCCACAGGTCATATGCCTAAATACTCAAAACTGGAGATGCAAGCTTGAAAACTCATATAAAACATTAAATATGTTCTACCCTC
Source organism: Tupaia belangeri chinensis (assembly GCF_000334495.1). Classification (NCBI taxonomy): domain Eukaryota; kingdom Metazoa; phylum Chordata; class Mammalia; order Scandentia; family Tupaiidae; genus Tupaia; species Tupaia belangeri. The sequence continues at coordinate 8,947,655 of NW_006160040.1, read as the reverse complement.
TTTTCATGACAAATATAGTTTTGATAATAGTCTGAAGGCTGGGTTCAAATTTTGAGTTCTTCAATGTCTTGGAGTTCCACTCTGGAATAAAAGCCAGGTAGATCTTCCCTCTTGCTGCCTAGCTGACTCTCTCTGGTTCTAGGTTTACCTCCTTCTCCTCAAACCCTGACTCCATCCTGCAATATGTGGGGGCCCCTCAAACACTTGTAGGACACTCTGTCATGCAGTTGAGGATAAACTCCATACATTAACCTTTCTTCCCCTCTCCTTCTTCACCCTATTCCTTCAGGATCTGGCTTCTGGCTCAGCCAGACTTTGTGAGCCCTTGTGACCAACCCTTACCTCAAGGAACTGGCCCTTGGCCAAGGCTGTTCTGGAGGTATGCTTCACACCTCTCACACAGTAAACATCACAAGACTAGAGACTCTAAACCCCAGACACTAAACCTGGACATACCCTGTTCATTGTATTAACTGATAAGCTATCTGGTTTCGAAACCCCCAAACGATATATGTCTTTACTTGATTTGTGCCTGCATTGTTCTTGGCATATAGAACCTGAGTTTGTATTCAGTGACGATATGGACTATTCTCCACCTGGCCATAAGTGGAACTTCCCTAACAAGTAAACTCATGTCTTTCTCTGCTGGAATCAGTAAACATCATGGACAGATATGCCCAGATTTGGGGGCTCTCCAAAACACATGTCCAAGCTCCATTAACGCTCCATCAACATCTACGTCTGGTGTACATGAGTGTTACTTATTTGGCCATTCCTTGGACTAGTCTGCACCCAGGTGAAAGACCTATGAAAGGGAAACCACACAGGAGCTGGAAATTTGCTCCAGATGGTTGGGAAAGAAATTTCAGGGTCCTGAGAACCCAAACATGATTTAAGATGTGTATGTTGTGGGTATTCCTTTGGTTCTGGGCTCATTACTGTGAAGAGACGCATTATTGAAAGTCCAGTTTTGGTCTTCAATCTGTAAGGCACAGAACTGTGATTCCTCTGGCTCAGATTTATGGATGGTATATGTAAAACAGGTCCTTCCACCTAGGAACTAGATGGACAGTGCTACAATGTCTGCAGTTGGAGCTGCAACAGGGCAAAGTACTTTTTTTGTTTCAGAGCCAAATGAAAATAGCTCTCTAGCTGTGGAGATTCTTCATTCTGGATGCACAGTAACATCACCTGGGAAACATTCCCCACAACCCCACACACATAGATTCTGATTTAATTGGTTCACAGTAGGGTCCAGGCACAAGTCTTTTTAAAAAACTCACCAGGTGATTTCATGTGCAGTCAGAACTGAGAACTGGGCTTGCTCTAATGACTTGGTTTCTTATATACTAGGGATTTAAACCTACTACAAAGAACTTGAAGCTATTATGACCTAAGAGAGGTTCATCTCAAGAATAATGGTGCCTCTGTATTATAGCTAACCATCACATCTGTGCTTGGAGCAGTAAGATTTATCTACATAGGTTCTGCCAGTGAGAGACAGGACTGTTAACTGGCATAGCCTAAAGCTACTCAGCTATCAGGATGCAAACAACAGTTCAGGGCCTTCACTTGAATGACAGTTATTTCTGGGACTTTTAACTCTGAAGTTTACACAAAAATACCCATCTGTACTCAGAATTATGCTTGCCCTTAAAATGGTTCATGTTCAAGTTCAGCAAATGCAAGGTTTGTGATTTTGAGCTTGCGGGTACAAGGTACCTTGTGTTAGTATAATACTCTGAAATCACAAAATCACAAGGCAAAGCAAGCTCTCTCATGACCCAGTAGTCCAAGTCCAGGTCAGTTTCAGGGCAGGTCAGCCTTTAAGCCATCCTAGACAAAACTCCCCCACTTAGAATACAATTTCTTTCTTTCCTCAGCAGGGGAGCCTTCAATTCAAAGCCCAGGTCAAGACCTACCTTCCTGGCAAAGTAATTCATTCCATTTCTTTTCTCAGCAGGGCAGATTCAGGTTTTGAGGGATGATTTTTGAATGACTTTTTTTTTTTTCTTTTAACAATTTCAGAGGTTCTCTTTATGATAAGGAATACAAAATTAGAAAGAAAAGTGAATATTTGTTTAGAATAAGAAAATAAATTCCAATAAATTACTGGAGCCTTGGAAGTCCAGGTCCTTTCTTCTAAGATCCCTTTAGGCAACTTTCCAGACATGTATTCATAGAATGCTTCCTGATTCCAACTTGGCTTTCCCCACCCTGTCTTGAACACCCCACAAAACTCAGCAGATCTCAATGTGCTCAGGGCCAATAAATCTGCTTCTGCTCCTTGGCAAATATGTATGGACATTGCTTTCTTGCTGGCTGCCTATTTATGTGCTTCATCATTCCCAAAGGATCTGAAGCAGAGACTCTTGCTCTTTATACTTCTGCACTGTGGCACAAATTGATTTTGCACACATTTTACTGTTGTGCTGTTCCTTACCTCTATAGTTTCTCCCCTCCCTGTCCTACCTGCACTTGTGACGCTATTTATTCTTTTATAGTTTCCTTGGACCTTTCTGGATCAGTGATTCCCAACTGAGACAATGTTATCCTCAGGGGACATTCAGTAATGTCTGGAGACCATTTTTATTGGCACAGCTGAGGAGGGAGTGAGGCTGCTACTGGTATCTAGCGGGGAGAGACAAGGGATTGCTGAAAATGCTACATTACGCAGGACAGTCTCTCACAACAGAGCTACTCAGTCCCAAGTGTTGATGTGCTGGGATTATGAAATCCCACTCGAGTTGGATACTCTTCCTCTGTGCTTCCGACACATACACAAGTTCTGCATCAGCAGAATGGATTATATTAGTCTGTATACATGCCTGCCTTCCTCATTGGATGTTGAATCCTGCACTTCACTTTTGTATTTTAGTCTTCTTGGTATTCCTAGAACCTAACAGTGCTTGACACACAGTAGGTGGGTGATCTGAAATGGTCATTGAAAGGATAGAACTCTTCTGGTGTTTTATTTTTTTAATTTTTTTTTATTTGCTAAAGGACACATGTACTCCTTGAAGACAGAGAGAGAGAGACAGAGAGAGGAGAAGTCAGAAAGCACTCCCTAGGGGACATGGCCACATTACAATCCTTTTTCTTCCAGTCTCCTCTCAGGATTATGGGCACACATTCACACAATTCAGAGTGCTTTTTAAGCCACAGGGTCCAGGACTCAAACTGCACAGTTGTCCAGGTGGGTGGGATTCAGCCACCTTAACCACCATGCCACTGGATGGCCCAAATCTTCGGTATTTTAAAAAAAAATTCTTATTTTATTCATTACAGAGAGTACATGTGCACAGAGAGAGATAACAGAGACAGAGAGGAAGATAGACAGATTGAGAGAAGCACCTTCAGCAGGCTCTTGACCTGCAGTGATTCCTTTTACCCAGCTGTCAGCTCGTCAGTATCTTAGGCATGCACGCAGACCAAATCAGGGATCTGGACCTGCTGTTGAACATCTGACTTCAGCACTAAAGTTCTGTTTGCCACTAAATGCACTACCAAGTTGAGCCTAGAACTCTTCTATTTTTCTCTGGATATACAGTTTAACAAGTTTATCACATATTACCTTATTTCAAATATATATTACATGTATAAATATTGTCTCTTGATCAATACTCTGAACTTTTTGATGGAAAAGATTATGTCTTTCTTGCATTTTATTTATTTATTTATTTTTGAGAGGTTTTTACTATAGGGCATGTGAACTCGCCAGAAAGACAGAGAGATACAAAGAGATAGAAAGCGAGAAATCATCCCCCAAGGGGGATGGACACGCTGTAATCCCTTCTCCTCCATTCTCCTCTCGGGATCTTGGGCACGCACGCACACGCACCCGGCATGAGTTTAAACCACCGGGTCCAGGCCTCAAACCGTGGTTGACTACATGGGAACCCAGTGACATAGCCATTACACTAACTGCTGGTCCCCTCTTTCTTGCATTTTTTCTTAATTTTTTCATAATATTTTGCAGGTGTTAAGCATGTAAGAGATGTCCAATAATTATTTGTGGATTGATTATCTGCCAATATTTTGCAAATCTGTGTAAAGTTTAGCATAATAGACTAAGATAGGACAAACTTAATAAGGGAAGCTTTCTCATAGGGAAATTGAGAAAGTTTTTGTGCTTAGACTGATTTTTTTTTTTTTGAGAGATTTTTGCTATAGGGCGCGTGCGCTTGCCAGAAAGACAGAGACAGAGAGACAGAAAGTGAGAAATCAAACCCCAGGGGAGATGGCCACGCCGCGATCCCTTCTCCTCCATTCTCCTCTCAAGATCTTGGGCATGCACACACAAGCGCCTGGCGTGAGTTTAAGCCGCCAGGTTCGGCATGCAAACCACGGTCGACTACATGGAAGTCCAGCGACATAGTCATTACACTAACTGCTGGTCCCATGTTTAGACTGATTTTTGAAGAAGGAAAGAAAGAATATTAAATTGGAAATGACAGATTCTTTACAGGGGATAGAACGTTGAACAGAGGTGTTTACTGCTGTTCTTTAATTTGTTAAGAGAAATCTAAGTTCGGGACTAGCAGTTAGCATAATGGCTATGTTGCTGGACTCCCATGTAGTCGACTTGGTTCGAGTCCCGGACCCAGTAGCTTAAACTCATGCTGGGTGCATGTGCATGCATGCCCAAGATCCTGAGAGAAGATGGAGGAGAAGGGATTGCAGCGTGGCATCCTCCCTGGAGGGTGATTTCTTGCTTTCTGTCTTTCTGTTTCTCTCTTTCTGGAGAGCACACATACCGTATAGCAAAAAAACCTCTCCAAAAAAAAAAAAAAAGAAATCTAAGTTTATGAAGAAATGTACTCAGTGAAATTTAGTACACTAAATACAGACACACTTTGAGGTTTGTTGAATAAACTATTTTTGGTAAGAGTTCCAAAGCCTGTGTTGTGGTTTTTGAGTAATTGAAGTGATATCTGCTTGTCAGTGGGTCACTCTCTCTGATGATTCAATCATAAAGAGCAAAAACTCTGAAGGACAAGTGATCCTCATGAGTCACAATTGCAACAAAGCCTTCAGAGTCAGAAAACTCATCCAATAATGGTGCGCTAGGAACAACAGCTCTGCCCATGTCTTTTTGTGTACAACAGGGTTGCTTATGGGCTTACCATGAGAAAGGTTTTAGATTTTCGTATCCTGGATTACTATTCATTCCTCTTCCTGTGGAGACCAGGAGGGCAAGCTTCCCTTACACAACATCTTCCTCTCAGATGCTTAATAGGTGAAAATCACAAGAACATAAAGGCTACAATAAACACCTGATAGTTTTAAAAATTGTATGGCACTTCAATCTGTCTCAAGTTTAGTGGAATGGTTAGAGGCAGAAAAAAAGCATGACTTTTTACAGATTTCTTATGCTAATCTCAGTTAGGTCCAAATCCAACATCTCCCCTCTGCTTCTTTGTGTATTTGCAGGAGATCAGAAAATCCAGGGGTGTTGGCAGGTAATAAGAAAAGAGATGTCCCTGCAGTTCAACTTTTCTTATTTAGACATAGGTTAGCTCATTGCCTCACCACTTTCTCATCGATTCTTCTGGTGGACAAGAATCAATTTTATTTCTCAATTTACCTCTCAAGGCTGGGTATTGAGTAATTATTTTATTTTACCTCTATCGTCTGATAGCCAGGGTGTCTCTCATTTTTCTCTCCCAGTGTATAATGTACAGTGTGAATCACATGGTAGAAAACACATAAAGACATCTTGACTGATTGATTTTCATTTTTTGAAGTACTTTATCACAATGAAATTGGGCTTCCACTATTTCACCTCATTGCTGGCCCATCCTGACTTGCTAGGATTTTCCATCATTGGTACTGGATAAAATTTTGACTGAAGAACATTTTAATATTATTATTTTCATGGTAGTCAACACACCTTTACTACCTTCTCTCATTTAGGTAATTAGTGAAGCTGGTTATTAGAGACCCTGACTTAACTTGAGTTACATTTATTTCAGAGTATTAAAGGCTTGTGTGGATTATAGATAGCTATTGTTTTTATTTTTTCTTCAAAATTTTCTTATCTCTTTCCTAAAGTAACACACATTGTATCTCCAGCCATAAGAATAGGAAATGATACAAACAGCCAATATTCTTCTGGTTATTGAAATTTGGTTAAAATTTGGGCATATGAACCAAGCACGGCCAGACTCTTTCTCTGGTTTTCGCCGTTACATGGAAACCAAGAGAAAGGAGTAACCTCTTTCTGATAGGCTTATTAAACAAAATGGATGTGAATCTGGAACTTCTTCAGCCACTTTGCTGGACTGCTCAGAAGGAAGCTGTGGAGAAGGAGCCTAAGGCAGCTCTGGTACAAAAGTAGAGCCAAGAGCTGAAGAGAGGGAAGGAGGAAGAAAGGGCTTGGACAAATGTTGAACAATCGACATCTACTGACCCCAGAATTTAGTCATTCCTTAAAGTCAGTGCCTCCTTTGCATTTTCTAGCTTTAAGAGTCAATAACTTCTTTTTTTGCTTGTTTGTTTAAACTGGTTGCTTGTCACTAATGACTAAAAGACTTCTGATTAACACCGTCTGTGGAATAGCCAGGTGGATTATTCAAACCAACTTGGTCAATTCTGAACAGAATATATTTTACTAGAATTTTATTCCCTAAAAGAATTTCCAATTACATATAAGGAGTACCCAAACTGCAGAAGTGATTAACTTTCGTTTCTACGATTATTTTTTACTATCCAGTGAATCAATTCTGTAAAGCTTTGAGCAGTAAGCATATGGCTCTTGTTAGCTGACATTACCATCATCATCATCCTCTTTATGCTAGGTATTTAGTAAAGGTTATTGACATGAGGACTAGGTTGAGAAATTGCCTGGAAGCCAGAAAGTGGTAAACACATATCCCGTGCAAGAATATTTTACAGGTGGTACTTTACTATATGATTGTAATATATATGGTATAACATGTACTACATATTTATATATTATTTGTTTTTATTGCTTTAAGCAATTTCCTCTCTAATTAGTTTTATTCTCATAGCCTTTTTAAGTCAGTTACCTCAGTGCATTGGTGGGGAGTTGGAAAGATTTATTTTTACATGGGAAAACAATAAATCATTTCAAATATATACACCAGGGGAGAAGAGAAGTAACTTATTGATGTGGACTTAGATATCGCCAAAAAAGCAAACACAGGCCAGTCACAGTGGCTCAGCAGAGGTGTAATGATCTCTGTTGCTGAAGTCATGTGGGCAGAGGCAAATCCCAAGTTGGTGTTCAAGGGCCCATTACCTGCCAGTGATCCTGATTGGCTGAAACTGGGGGTGAATTGTAGTATAAAGACTCCTATTTTCTCTCTCTCACACTCTCTTTTATGGAATAAATGAATAAATAAATAAGTAAACTTAAAAAAATTTAGATCAGCTCGGGACCAGCAGGTGGCATGGTGGTTAAGGAACTGGACTGTCACAGGTTTGAGTCTTGGTTCCAGCTGGAGGCTTGCTTTCTCACTTCCCCTCTCTCTGGTAAACTCATGTGCTCTGTAGCAAAACACAACAAAACAAAACAAAATCGAAACAAAATAAAACAACAACAAAAAAACCCTACACAATCTTATTCTGTTTTTATGAGCTGTAGTCCATACAACAAATAAAATTATTTAAAAAAAACAGTATTTTCTGTACTAAAGGAAAAATTCTGTACAAAAGCAATCTTTTACATTTAAAAAATATTTTTAAGAAAACATAAGAATTAATCATTGAAATGAACCCTTAAATAAGCAAAAGCTATTGACATAGTATGTTGGGAAGCATGCATGTCTATTCTCTGACTCATGAGGCAATGAAAATCAATTCTGGTGAATAATGTTGGTTCTAACAAGGTAGGAGGCGACAATTGCAGTAATGTGAGGAAGACTTGGTAAGAAGGCAGAAACTGAGAAAAGTCTAACTGTTTAAAAATCATCCATTTTTGCCCAGAGGAGGCAAGTTGAAAACGTCTTTGTTTTTTCACACACAATTTTATTTCTGTTCTCACACCCCACCCTCCTTTACATGAATATTAAGGACTAAGGCTTTAGCAACAGGCTTTTGGTTGTGGGGGAGTCGGGGGTAAAGGGAAAAGTGTTGTGTATGGCTTTTCATATGTTAATAAGGTGATTCCATGACAACCATTGAAAAAAGAAGGGCTGGAAACAAAAGCTGCAGCCAGAGAGAAGCGCAGGGCTCTTTCAGGGGCGCTGTAAGAATAACAGCCAAGACTCCCTCCTCTGAAAGGTATCTGATGGCCGCTCCTAAAGAGCTTTGTTTTAATAGCACAGAGTCAGTATATAACTAATACAGAGTTTTATGAGCCCAAATCTCACCCACAACGAGGCTTCCTTTGTAAAGGGTAGTGAGTAAGAATTTGGAACGAGAGGAATGTGTTAAAACACTGCTCCCATTAGGGACCTGGACTGGAGTCCATCCAGAAGACACACACATACTATCAGTTCCAATGATCATACACTTCAGCTTTAAGTAAAAAGGTCAAGGGCTTTTATCTGACTGTAAGATGGCGTTTAGTGATGGCTGCAACGGGACAGGCTTGCTCTCCTTCCCAGGCAGCGTTGGAGAGCAGTGTAACATGGCATCCCCAGTGACATGCTGAAATTATACAGGACAGACAGAAGCAAGCCCATAGGATCCTGAGGGCATTCCTCGGCTTTCTCGTGAACGAATCCCAGGCTGGCCATTTATCCTTCCAGAAACATGAAGTGATATCCTCGGGTCACATTTCTTAATGTTTCCTCCAGTTAACTTTTTCTTTAACTTCAGTAGTCATACATATAAATTAGCTGTTTTATCACATTAACACAACACATTCCTTTTAGCCCGTTCTAGAATACTATAAAGTGTCACATTCAGTAATAATGCTGACTTTACTAATTTTCTGTCCAGCCTTGTTTTTCTCTCATGTGTATTATCCAGTGTTTGATTGAATTATATTAAATTCCTCTTTTTTGTCCCCTTTAAGTGGTTGCCAAAAACTCGCCATGAGTAAGTTGTTATACAGTGTTTTCTCTGTTTGGTCACAAGCACTTTCATCACAATGGAATGCTTATGGAATTACATATTTCAAAGGGCACTAACATGAAAATACAATTTCATTCAGAGTTAGGTTACAATGATGAATAGTAATGCCACAATGATTACTAAAAGAATTTGCAATTTGCTTTTAAAGTATTGGCTTTGGTCTTCAATGATTACAAAATGTAATTCTTGTTTTTTTCTCATCGACTTATGAACTTATATGAATCTCACTTTTATGCTATTCATGACTGTAGTAGTGTGGCTTGATAAAAAGAAAAGAGATATTGTACTGATGATGAATGAGAATTTAACATCGGACAATATTGTCACTAAGATTGTATCATAAAATATGCTGGCTTCTTTAAAATAATCTTATTTCCAAATGCATATTTTGTACAATAGTTGCAGTGTGGAATTTATCATCTTCCAATATTTTAGAAAAATCACTGAACCATTTGCTTACTCAATGAACTTTTATAATTGCTTATTGTGGGTTGTAACTAGGCTAAATTCTATAGATACAAGGATGATGATATAACTACTTTTCTTGAGAAATTCACACTAGTGAATGGATGACTATATTAATAGATAATTACAGTTTTTATCATTTTATATATTATTTTTATATTTTTATAATCTTTTATGTTTAAGACACAATGTGTCTTAATAGATACACATGACACAATATAAAATTAAATAGTATGAATAGGTAAATTAAGTCAAAACAGGGAAAGTAGGGATGGTACGAGCTATAGACACAGACCACAAAATCATTTTATTTTTGCTAGAGATGAACCATACATTTAATTCTGATATATTTAAAAGAATTTTGTTTACAAAATGCATGGTGAGTAAAAACCAGCAACACACGGAAGGCAAAAAATTTCATTATACTAAGAAGTAAAAGACATTTATCTCATAGATCTGTGTAAAGGGCACACAGTGAGATATAGCAGGACATTCACAACACCATTCTTAAAATAAATGCAATATTAAGTCTCATTAATATTTTTATACAATTTCTTAGTGCAAAACTAGATAGACTAATACTCAAAGAGCTTGTGAGTGCCACAGATTGCCTCTAAAAAGAGTCTAATTTCTGTACTCTGTCCATATGGCTTCCCTTCCAATACACACACACACACACACACACACACAAACATTATGGCAACAGCTAATTGGCCTGGGGATAGGAGGGACACTTGACTCAAGAGTAACTAATGTTTACAGACTGGCTAGAGGCCTATAAGGCCATCTGACAAAAAAGCTTGGCTTAAAAAGGATGACTGAAGTTGAATGAAAATAATTGGATGTGTTTTTTTTTGTTTGTTTGTTTGTTTGTTTTTTTAGGCATTTGAAGATAAGAGGTACACAGAAGGAGGCAATTATTTGGAAGTGTGAGCAGGAACTGAAGGACACAGAGGGAACAGTTAGGTTGCAAGAGCTAAGAGGCAGCTGAGACAATAAATAGGCACGCAGTGGGAAGGACACACAGAGCAAAGGGTGACACAATGATTTTGTAGACATAGAAATGGTATCATCAATTATCTCCTGCTGCTGAGCTGAGTTTTGAGAGAGTTGGCCACTGGAACTGCAGGGGTTTCCGAATGACATAGTGAGTTTGGATCTGCTCTTCCTGTAAGACACGGGTTTGTCCTTATTGCTCAAAATAACCTGAGAAGATTACTGATTTTTGTCATTGTCAGAAGAAGTCAAGTGGCTGATGGTACAACCCAAAGTGCAACTCCGTAAGAGAAATCTACTAGGAAGCGAACGGTGTAGTGCAAATATGCAGCCTCAGAAGGGATGGTCTGATTGAAGACTTGTAAGTGAGATTTAATTTATAGTGGGACTCCATTTCTTTTAAGAAAACCCCCGTAAGTATTATTACTATAATTTGTGAAGAAGCTCTTCATAAGAATTAAATAGTGGGGTATCTGGGATTATATTCTGGAATCAATAAGGAGATGTCACCTATAGTTGATAAAGGGTCATTCTGACTGCTTTGACAACCAGGAGGGTAGAGGATAGGGTTGATATCTTTTTTGTGGAAATGATAAAATATGGTTATTTTTACTCTGTCTGTAGGTGAATGGATTCACAGTTGGTAGATTAGGACATTTTCTAATGAAACAAATAAAATAGACTAGCAGTTCCAATCTTCTAAAATACACAGATAAATGGGAGTAGAGAAACTCAAAACTTTTTGCCAAAAAGCAGACCTACACTAATATTTATCTGTAAACATTCCAAAGTATGGGGAACAATAATAGCCCTCCTGGAAGCAGCAAAACTTCCATTATAGCTTCATAGAATATCTTGCATGGGTTGGCATTGTTATGAAAACCAGCAGAGTTTCAGAGTTCAGCTACTCAAAACCATAATTTTAGAAATGCTATAAATATTGAAGTCAGTTACTTTTTAGTGTACTCCTGGTGGTTACTATGATCAGATTGTGAAAGGAATGGAATTTTTTTTAAATACATATGTTCAGGGCCTACCTTCGAGGAATTGGTCTGTAGGCCAAGGAAAGTAGCTGGACCACTGTAATTGTCTAAATTTTCCCAAGTTATCCTAATCTGCCTCTCTTATTACGAACCACAAGACTGGGGCCACATGCAGCCAAAGCGATAAAACTCTATGCTTTGTTAGGCAATCCCACATGGGAAGGTTCCCGGTTCAAATGTGGAGACCTCACCGAGTACAGACATATGCTTACCCATGATCTAGGGGTGGGTGAAAGCTGAGGTGGATTGTAGTCTCAGGGCCCTGTAAACAGTGCACTCTCTCTCTCTCATTCATGAAAGAAATACATAAATAAACTTAAAAAGGAATCATAAGATCAACTCTTGGTGAGAGATCAACTCCCAGATATCAACATCAGAACCACTTTGGTGGTTTATCTCTGTGTTACTTGGAATTTATTTTATTTACCCTTGCTTATTTGAATCGTTTAGACAACTATACATTTCAAAGTTAAAATTAAGTCCTATTAAGTTCCTCATTCAAAGACTTTATTTAAAATATTTAAATAAAGACTTTATTTAAAAACTAGGCTCATTTTATTACATGGTCCTGTTATTTACTAGTGTCTAATATAAAATAAGAACAAAAACCATCATCTGCTGGATGAAATTCATTTTGTGAACTTAAATTTGTTTAAGTATTCTCAAATGAGATTTAATAGTCATTTCTTACTTTTTCCTCTTTTATTTGGTCCTACTGAGCAAGCAGAAGAACTTAGAAAAAAAAAGCTTTCAAATATTATTAATATTAATAATATAGAAAATTTTCCCATTTTTTTCGGGGTCTATAACAATAAAAACAATGAAACCACCAAAATGTATTGCTGTTCTGTCTCCTGATAAGGGAATTTTCTATCATCTATGTGTCTGTAGTAGATAGAATACTGAACTTGATATCAAAAGAATGTTCTGGTTCTTCAAGGACTGACAGTGTGCCGTTGGGCAAATTCCTTATGACTTTTTAAAATCTTGATTTTTTGCCTATTTTATTCATCTTCAAAATATTTGGGATGTTATCTGCCATACAGAGAATTTTTCAAAAAAGAATAATATAAAATCAAGTCTTCTGATACCTTGCCACAGTTCCTGGCATAGTAGGTGTTTAATAATTTTTTTTCTTGGGACCAGCAGATGGCATGGTGGTTAAGGTGCTGAACTCCCACATGCCAAACTATGGTTTGAGTTCTGGATGTGGTGGCTTGAGATCATGCCAAGCATGTCCAAAATCCTGAGAGGAGAATGGAGAAGGGATTGTGGTATGGCCATTTCCCCTGGAGAGTGATTTCTCACTTTCCCTTTCATCATCATCATCATCTCTCTCTCTCTTCAGCAAGTACACGTGTTCTATGGCAAAAACGTTATTTTTTTTTCCTTTGCCTAACTTTGGAAATTTTAATAAAAACAGAGTTGCTATCTAGTAGTAAACCAGGTCTTTTTTTTTTTTTAATTGTCAGAAGGTGCATGTACTCACCAGAGAGAGAAATAGAGGGAGAAAGCACTTGGTAACAGGGTGCCATCATGCTGCAGTCTGTTCTCCATTCCTCCATCCTGTGGGGATTTGGGGAACACATGCACATGCCCCACTGTGGGTCTTTCAAGCTGCTGAGCCTGGATTTGAATTGTGGTCTGCCATGTGAGTTCTGACTCCCTTAACTACTACTCTATGAGGCCAGTCCTAAATCATTCTTTTAAGCAGAGACTGAATGGATTTGGTTTGGGTTATTCTGGAATGTTTCTCCCTCAAGATGACTTCTCCAGTCCCATAAATGTCATGTTTTGAATAAAATGTGGAATTTGTATTATTAAAACCTAACTGTGGTTTTTCCTTTTACTTTGGATTGTCTCTGTAGACGGAAAGTACAGGGGAAAATTGAGGCTGCTGCCTGAATAATTTCAGCAAAACCAAATGGAAGCTATAAAACCAAGTAGAGGCTATAATTGTATGGATTATTTTCAGTGAAAGTGGTCGGCAGCTTAAATGATCAAGATAATTGCCTCAATTCTTGTTCTTCTTTGTGTATGAGAACTTTAAAATTTTAGACGTGTAAAACTTTAGAAATGGAAACAAAATAGGATAGTATTCTAGCCAAATTTTAATTTCAAATTGTGTCACGAGCTTCCTTGCATCATTGGCTTACCAACTTCATGGAGTCACCTTATTCCCTTTTCTGCTGTTTGCTGGGCCCTGTTAAAGAAGGATGTGAGGTAAGCACCAAAATCCAAATACATACTATTTTATGTTGAATTTCAAAACAAAAGATGACTAGTACTTTGAAATTATTTCCTGAAGGACCAAGCTATTTGCATTTCTGTGAAGAGCTAAGAAAATTCTTGGAGATGGAAGAATTTTGAGATCTTGATCCCTATGTTTCATGAATCTCAACATAGTACAGTTTTAAAAAAATGAACAAGAAAGTAAGGCCAGCTATGAAGCATATATTAAATATTCAGATAAATGAAAGTCCATGTATTTTTTTCTTAAGTTTGTTTTGGTTTGTTTTCAAATGAAAATGTTTATGTTTATCTACACAAGAGCTAAAAGTCTTTGGTGAAAATGAAAACTGGTATCAAACACATGGATACTGTATCTACAGAATATATAGCATGAGGTATTTTTAAGTATATAGCCTTTTTAAATATTTTAAATGTCTTTATTTAGATATAAGTCTCATACTATACAATTCATATTTAAAGTGATAATTCAGTAGTTTTCCATATAGTCTCAAATATGTGTAGTTGTCACTATGGTTGATTTTAGAAAGTTTTTTTTAATCATCTCTAAAAAGAAAACCCTACCTACCCTCTAGCTATCACCACCTATTACCAGTCCTAAATAACTACTAATCTACTTTCTTTATCTTTCCAATCTGAAAATACTTTATTGATAGCTCAGGTCTTGCTACAAAGAAAAGTTAAATATTGTAACCCAAAGCAATAGAAACATAGATTGTAAACTCCTGAACACCCAGTGATCAATGCTAGTCTAATTTTTTTTCCAGGCCCTCAGTACAAATTGAGTAGAGATATACAATGCATATCTTTCTAGATCTGGTTCATTTCACTTAACATTAAGTCTTCTATGTTTGCCATTTGAGTCAAATGATAGGAATTTACTGTTCCTTATAGCTCTGTGATATTCCATATTACATGTGTATCACAGTTTTTCAGCCTAGGCATCAGTTTTTGGACATGTCAGTTGGTACCATGTTTCAACAATTATGAATAATGTTGCAATAAAAATGGATGTGCAAGTGTCTTTCTGATTGAGTTCTATCCTTTCGGTAAAGACCGAAGAGTGGGATTACTGGGTCATATGGAAATTCTATTTGTAGGTTTTTGAAAAACCTCCATATTGTTATCCACAGAAGTTGAACTAATTTACATGCCCAATAACAGTGTAAGAGAGTTCCCTTTTCACTACAACCTCACTAGCACTGGTTGTTCTTTATTTTTTCGATGCTAGTTATTCTTTTTTTTTTTTTTTTAGAGAGATTTTTGCTATAGGGTACATGTGCTCGATGGAGAGACAGAGAGACAGAAAGTGAGGAATCACCCCCAAGAGGTGATAGCCAGCACAATCCCTTCTCCTTAATTTTCCTTTTGGGATTTTGGGCACGAATGCACACACGTCTGGCCTGAGTTTCAAGTCCAGGACTCAAACTGCTTTTGACTATGTGTGAATCTAGCAACATAATCATTACGCCACCCTCTGTTCCCTCATTATGGTTTTAATTTGCATTACTCTCATGGCAAGAGACTTTAAACATTTCTTCATATGCCTTTTGGTCATTCATGAGTCTTCCTCAGAGACTCATCTATGCAATTCATTTGTCCATTATTTAATTGGATTACTCATTTTCTTATGGGCAAATGGTGTGAATTTCTTATATATTCTGAATATCAATACTTTGCAGAATAATTTGCAGAAGGTTTTCTCATTCTAAGGGTTGTCTTTTCATTTTAATTACTGTTTCTTTTGCTGTGAGGAAACTTTTTAGCTTGATGTAATCCCACTTGTCTACTTTGAGGCTTATCACCTATACTTTAGAGGTCTTAGTTAAGGAATCTTTTCTACTCCAATATCTTCAAAAGTTTCTCCTGTGTTTTCTACTAGTAGTTTTGTGGTCTGAGAATTTACGTTAAAATCTTTGATCCATTCTGAATTGATTATTGTCAATGGTGAGAGATAGGGGTCCAGTTTCATTTTTCTGTTGGTGGATATCCAATTTTTCCAGCACCATTTCCTGAAAAGGTTTTATTTTCTCCACTGTATCTTTGGATTTGCATCTTTATTCACATTTTATATATCAGAAATACAAAATATTGAGAGAATACTATGAGTGACTATATGCAAACAAACTAGGAAATCTAGATATTTCTGGCCATGTGCTACCCAGGTTGAGTCAGGGTGAAATTGAAAACCTGAACAGACCAATAACAAGGTCCAGATGGCTTCACTTCTTTTTTTTTAACATTTATTTATTTATGGTGATTTTTTTTAGCTGCCAGGTTCAGGACTCAAATCACAGTGGGTCATGTGGGAACCCAGCACTTTAACCCCCACAGCACCTGCTGGCCCCTCTCCTACAATTCTACAAAATTTTAAGTCCAATTCTTCTCAAATTATTTCTGAATATTCAAAAGGAAGGAATTCTTCCAAACTCATTTTATGAAGCCTCCATCATCACTTTGATACCCAAACCAGACAAAGCCATAACAAGAAAAGAAAACTACAGACCAATATCCTTGATAAATACTGATGTAAAAACTTTCAACAAGATATTAGCAAATAAAATTCAATAGTATACTAAGGAAATTATACACTATGACCAAGTAGGCTTCATCCTAGGGATGCAAAGATTGTTTAACATAAGCAAAACAATGTATTTTACATCACATTAATAGAAACAAAGATAAAAATCGTATGATCATACTATCGCGGCAGAAAAGACATTTGGTACAATACAATATCCCTTCATGATCAAGACTCTTTATAAAATAGGAGTTGAAGGGATATTCCTCAATACAAAAGGCATATACGACAAACCCATTGTGAACATCATACTGAATGGGAAAAAGAGACAGAAAGCGAGGAATCATGTCCCCAGGGGTAATGGCTACACCACAATCACTTGAAAGTCTTCCCCTAAAAACTGGAACAAGATAAGGTTGCCCACTTTCTCCACTCCTTTATAACATGGGCTGGAAGTCCTAGCCAATGCAATCAGACAAAAGAACAAAAGAAAAGTCATTCAGATAGGAAAAAAAGAAGCTAAACTGTCCCTATTTGAAGATGATATGATTTTTATATATATAGAAAACCAAAAGAACACACACACACACACACACACACAAACTCCTAGAAGTGATATATGAATTCAGTAAATTGCAAGGTACAAAGTCAATATACAAAAATCTATGCATTTTTATACACTAACAATGAAGAGATCAAGACAAAATTGAAGAAAATAACCACATTTACAATAGCACAAACAAATAAGATACCTAAGAATAAACCTAACCAAAGATGTGAAAGACCTTTACAAGAAAAACTACGAAAAATCAAAACAATAAATTTAGTATGATTAAAAAAAAAAGAAGGCCATCTCATGTTCTTGGATTGGAAGAATCAATATAATCAAAATATCAAAATTAGTTTACATATTCAATGCAATTCCAATCCAATTATTTGTGACAGTCTTCACAGAAATAGAAAAAAACAACTATAAAATTTGTCTAGAATTATAAAAGATGTGATTCAAATTTGTCTTTGGAGGTAATTTTATACCCAGTGCACCCAAATGTTAGATTCGAACTTCAATATTTTTGTTTTGTAAGTTGTTTGTAAACATAGGATTTGATCCATTCTGAATTGATTATTGTCAATGGTGAGAGATAGGGGTCCAGTTTCATTTTTCTGTTGGTGGATATCCAATTTTTCCAGCACCATTTCCTGAAAAGGTTTTATTTTCTCCACTGTATCTTTGGATTTGCATCTTTATTCACATTTTATATATCAGAAATACAAAATATTGAGAGAATACTATGAGTGACTATATGCAAACAAACTAGGAAATCTAGATATTTCTGGCCATGTGCTACCCAGGTTGAGTCAGGGTGAAATTGAAAACCTGAACAGACCAATAACAAGGTCCAGATGGCTTCACTTCTTTTTTTTTAACATTTATTTATTTATGGTGATTTTTTTTAGCTGCCAGGTTCAGGACTCAAATCACAGTGGGTCATGTGGGAACCCAGCACTTTAACCCCCACAGCACCTGCTGGCCCCTCTCCTACAATTCTACAAAATTTTAAGTCCAATTCTTCTCAAATTATTTCTGAATATTCAAAAGGAAGGAATTCTTCCAAACTCATTTTATGAAGCCTCCATCATCACTTTGATACCCAAACCAGACAAAGCCATAACAAGAAAAGAAAACTACAGACCAATATCCTTGATAAATACTGATGTAAAAACTTTCAACAAGATATTAGCAAATAAAATTCAATAGTATACTAAGGAAATTATACACTATGACCAAGTAGGCTTCATCCTAGGGATGCAAAGATTGTTTAACATAAGCAAAACAATGTATTTTACATCACATTAATAGAAACAAAGATAAAAATCGTATGATCATACTATCGCGGCAGAAAAGACATTTGGTACAATACAATATCCCTTCATGATCAAGACTCTTTATAAAATAGGAGTTGAAGGGATATTCCTCAATACAAAAGGCATATACGACAAACCCATTGTGAACATCATACTGAATGGGAAAAAGAGACAGAAAGCGAGGAATCATGTCCCCAGGGGTAATGGCTACACCACAATCACTTGAAAGTCTTCCCCTAAAAACTGGAACAAGATAAGGTTGCCCACTTTCTCCACTCCTTTATAACATGGGCTGGAAGTCCTAGCCAATGCAATCAGACAAAAGAACAAAAGAAAAGTCATTCAGATAGGAAAAAAAGAAGCTAAACTGTCCCTATTTGAAGATGATATGATTTTTATATATATAGAAAACCAAAAGAACACACACACACACACACACACACAAACTCCTAGAAGTGATATATGAATTCAGTAAATTGCAAGGTACAAAGTCAATATACAAAAATCTATGCATTTTTATACACTAACAATGAAGAGATCAAGACAAAATTGAAGAAAATAACCACATTTACAATAGCACAAACAAATAAGATACCTAAGAATAAACCTAACCAAAGATGTGAAAGACCTTTACAAGAAAAACTACGAAAAATCAAAACAATAAATTTAGTATGATTAAAAAAAAAAGAAGGCCATCTCATGTTCTTGGATTGGAAGAATCAATATAATCAAAATATCAAAATTAGTTTACATATTCAATGCAATTCCAATCCAATTATTTGTGACAGTCTTCACAGAAATAGAAAAAAACAACTATAAAATTTGTCTAGAATTATAAAAGATGTGATTCAAATTTGTCTTTGGAGGTAATTTTATACCCAGTGCACCCAAATGTTAGATTCGAACTTCAATATTTTTGTTTTGTAAGTTGTTTGTAAACATAGGACATATTCATGTTCCCACTTAATATATACCGAGTGTCTGCACTCTATGACTGAAACTGATTGACTTAAGGATATAGAAACACAGCAAATGGTTGTGAATACCAGATATAGCGTGGGTGAAAGAGCAGAGTCTGAGGAAGGACATTTAGAAGAAAAATAAAGAGGCAAAGCATTAATGGGACAAGGAAATGTGGTATTATCTATTGAAGATAATTTTATAGTATTATCAACTGGACTAGGGAGAAATGTACACATATTAGAATATTCACTTTGTAAGCTAAATAATGTGATTGAACGTATAAAAGAACATGAAATAAAAAATTTATAAAAATAAAAAAAAGGACATATTCTGGAAGATTCTAATTACATATGTTTTAAAGTTTTTGTAAGATGCCTAACATAGAAAGGCATGATGTCCAGATAAAATATGTGGGTTATTGAAGTAAACCTTGTATTATGACTCATAACATCTCGGGTTCTCTGCCATTCAGTGGTGAACCTTTGAGACGCTCTT